>NC_034590.1:19068726-19078726 GCF_900095145.1 Mus pahari | reverse complement strand
AGAAAGAAAGAAAGAAAGAAAGAAAGAAAGAAAGAAAGAAAAAAAAAAAAGAATCCCAAACCCAGACCCACCAATCTGAGAAGGCTTTTCCAGGCTGTGAGGGGGAGGGGTAAAGAAAGGTGACAGCGGGCGGGCGGGCGGGCGGCAGCGGCAGAGCAGAGATGGAAGGGGGAGGAGGTGGGCAGCTGGCTGGTCTCTGCGCAGGGCTGCAGCAAGGCAGCGCAATGCAGCTAGGCCAGCCAGGCGGGCGGGCAGCAGGAGCCTGGTTCTAATCCCAGCTTTTCCTTCACTTCTGCTCCTTCTGTGGGTCTCAGTGTCCTCGTGTGGTACCCATGCCTGTGGCCCCTCCATGAGGCTACCAGAAAAGACAGTAGTTCTGCAATCCTGAGGGGCACCCACCAATACCCTCCTGAACCCCAGTGCCCTCCCCTCCACCTCGGACTGTCCAGCTTTTCCCTGCATCTGTTCTTCAGTAGACGCTCACGCGAGGATTTCCTGACTTGTGGTTTGATACTGACAGGTCCTCAAGCTGTACTTAGGTGGTCGGTCTATCTGTCTCCATTGAGTGAAGGCCGCCTCATAGCCTAGGAATGGCCAGTGGGTGGAAAGAGTGGGTGAGGAGGATGGATACACCATTCCGACCCTCACATACCCTGAAACATGGGTACATTGGTCAAAGTGGAGTCCACGGTGGCAGGTAGAGGGGGCCAGCCTTCTGCAACTACCTTAAAGAAGTTGGGCCTACTTTGGGCCAAGGTCAAATGTGAGTGGAAGGGCTTCTCTAACCCAGGTCTTGGCCTAGCCTGCAGGCATCTCTCCCAGCGTGTGCTGGCTCATTCTCCCAGTCCCAGCTTCCAGCCCCTCCCCACAGCTCAGCATAGCCTCCAGTTACATAATCCTTTAGTTGTGGTGGCCTCTGTCATCAGGGAGACAGGGAAGGAGAGAGGCCACCTCTAGTGGTCCCAGGCCTTTCTGGAGAGTGGCAGGGAATTGGTGGCCATCTCAGGGAAGAATAGGGTCCCAGAAGGCTCTGGTTCAAATTTTACTTGGCCTTCTGCTTCCTGTCCGACCTTGGCCAAGATCCTCAGTGGCAACATGGGAGACCAAGTGCTCTTTATCCCTTCCCACAATACCTATTCTAGGCTTCAAGGTATGAGATTTTGCACTGCTGCCCCCACCCCATATGTCATTCTGTTTTATATTAGCATCAAATCTGTCAGGTGTCTGCCTGTCCAGCCCTCCCCTGTCCCTGGGCACCTCGGAACCCTCCCCTTAGCTCCCAAATTTTGTTTGTCCGCTGATGTGCTGATTTCAGCTTCTCCTTATTCCTCACCCCCCCCCCCCCGTGCCATGCCAACTCTGGCTCAGTCGCCTGTCTGCAGAAGAGAAGGGCCTGGGGCAGTAAATAGATGGGCGGAGGTGGTGTTTTGCCTGGAAGGGGCAGAGGTGGCTTATAGACGGGGAGGGACTGTTTCAGATTGCCAACTCTACGCATCTCTCTCATCCTTGGTACTCTTCAGGCCAGAGAACAGAGCCCAGAAAGACCTGGAGCATGTCTTCCAGGGTAGCTGTCTCTCTGGGGTCTTTTTCTTGGGCTCAGCAACAGATGACCCATCAAATGACCCTCGCAGCCCACCACTCTCCCCATTTCACAGAGGAAACTAATCCGGGGAGGACATCTGAAGGGCCAAGGTCAGCAGCAGGATGCCCTTTCTCCCTTGTATCAATTTGCTGTTTCTAAAGGGGTGTGGCTGAGGAAGACACACCCACTTCACACACTTCTTCTGGGTTCATTCCCCTTAAGGTTTTCCTCTCTGCCAGCCTCCTCCAGGGGCCAGAGAAAGCAGGAGCTTATGGCTTGGACCTCCCCCAGGCTCTTCCCAGTCCTGGGAAGGCAGCTGTCCCAGAGACCACCATTCTCTCATCTCCCGCACCCAGCCCAGACCCACACCAACCACCAAGCTCTTAACTATGTGAGCAGTCCCAAGACCACCTCCTCAAGTGGCTTAAAGGTGGTCCCTGAGGTCTGTCTCTAGCTTCCCAGCAGGCTAAGGCACTGTTTCTACTCCAAAGGCTCCCTGACCTAAGAAGAAGGAAGGAGCCTCCCCACCTTCCCCAAACCAAAGGGCAATTCACACCTTCATGAAGTACATCACGGACAGGCACTAACGGGAGTGTGGGGGTGTCACGCACACTCAAACACACACATATGCTCACTTGTTCCTACAGACTTTATCTATCCAAATACACACCATCAGGCTTACATAAATATGCATGCACAGTACACACACACACACACACACACACACACACACACACATTCATAAACAACCAGCAATACAAACTCATGTATACAAACCTAGTTTGTATGGCAAATTCACCCCTACACACGTACACGTACACACCCCCTTCGGTTCAGAACACTCTGGGCACTCACTGTCCACTGCACCCTGCCCGCAGGAAGCGGCAAAGGCTGCCTTTCCGGGTCAGGTTCTTCTGATGGATAAGCAGTCACTTACCCGCGCGTAGCGGGATGAGTAGGGGTCCTCGAACAGCGCCCAGATGCGCGGTTGCCAGCGGCGCCAGAAGCCGCCGGGCCGGCCATCTGGGGAGTCACTGAGCGCCAATCTCTTGGTCATCTCCAGCTCGTCCTCGCCGTCGCCCGAGTCGCCGGGGCCGTCGGCGTCCGCGTCGTCGGCACTGTTGTCCAAGGGCGCGCCACCAAAGCTGTCCAGCGCCTCCTCAGCGTCGCGGTGCTGGCGATACGTCATCCAGCAGCAGGGCTCCACGTCCGTCTCGTCGATGCCCCAGAAGGCCAGCTCCTCCTCGTAGAGCGGCCCGCACACGTCGGCCGGGCAGTGCAGCTTGCCGGTGCGGTAATAGTTCAGGATGTGAGCGAAGACGCCCGGGTGACGGTCGAAGAAGAACTCGTCGGCACGCGGGTCATAGTCGAAGTGGCTGTGGGCGTCCGGCTCTGCCAGCCAGGCAAGCCGCGTGCCGGGCAGCGTGCGCAGCGTCGAGCGGTACGTCTGGTGGCGCGTGCCGCCCACGTTGATCACGATGCGCTCGCTCTCGTCCCCTTGGCCCATCGCGGCGCCCCCTTAGGCATGGCGCGGCCCAGCGACACCCATGGGAGCTGCCGCCAGGGGGAGATGGCGACGGGGAGGGGGGCGCAGGGCCTCTTCCCCCCTCCCCCCAGCCGTCGGGGGGCACAGAGGACCGCGGCTCTGGCCACCCACCCCAACCAACGAGCCAAGCCCCCTCAGTGGGAGCTGTCAGGCAGGTGCGGGTCCAGGGGTGTGTGCACGGGCTCCCTAGGGTCTTTAAGGCGCCTAGTGTGAGAGGGAGCTGGCCTGGCTGCGGAGGAGGCTGTGGAAGAGAGGAGGGAGGTAAAGAGGGAGGGAGGAAGGGAGTGGGGCGGCGCTCAGCGGCGAGGCCCGGGAGGAGGGGAGAGAGGATGGGGGGGCCGGGCTCCGGGTATCATCTCAGCGGGAAAATGGAGAAACCGACACAAAGCTTTTTTAGGGGAAGGTCAGCTGCTCCGTTTCGGGGGCCGGACCGATAGACCAGCCCCAGCTGGGAAAGAGGGGGTTACGAGAAATCCGCGCTTGGCTCTGCGGTGGTCGCCGCAGCGCGCTCCCGGTGCGGTGGGGACGGATGCGGCTTGCTCTCCTCCCTGCGTGACCGGTCCCCTTTGGCTCTCCTTGCCTATCTGCCTACTCCCCTCGGTGGCGGGTGAAGCTGCCTGACCTCCCTCCTCGTTCCTTCTCCCCGCCTCCCGGAGGAGATGGCGGGTCCCCTGGATAGGGGCACCAGGGTGCTGCCCCGCGGGGCGGCCGCCGAGCGCAGCACCTTGTGCGCTCGGGCTGGGTCAGGGGTTCCGCTGGGCTGCGCTGGGACTCAGGCTTCCGCGGCGGTGCTGAAGGGACAGCTCCCGGACGGCTGCAGAGCTGCGCTGGGCCGAGCGAAGGTTCTCCCGGCCGGGTTTGCTTGGCGGGGCCGGCGGGCACTGGCTCCGGTGTCTCTGCGCCCCGCACTCCGCTCCCTGCTCTGGGAGGGCGGGTGAGGCTGGCAGCCGAGGCGAGGGGCGCTGCCGAGGTCGGGCCCGGTAGGCGGGGGTGGCAGGTCCGGGCGCGGCGCAGCGAGGCTGGCGAGGCCAGGGAGGCGAGGCGCGGAGCGGCCACTGCCGCCACCGCCGCCGCGGCGCCGCTGCTGCCTCCGGGCTGCTGCTCCGCTGCCTGCTCGCTTGCTCGTTCGCGCGGTCCGCGTCCAGCCCGCGGCTCTCCGGACACGGGCACACGGCGCGCGCAGCCGCACTCGCCCCCGGAGGGAGGCGCCGCGCTGGGTCCTAAAAAGCCCTGATTCTGCGCCCCCCTCCGAGGCCGGCACCGAACCCCGCCTCCCTCAACCCTGGCGCTGGGGGCGCCCGCCCTTCGTTGCCTCTTGCTCCGTGGGGACCCGCCGACGCTCCGCCCTAGGGGAGCTCCACTTGTTGGGCGGAGGCTCCCAGCGACGTCTGGGCCCGTGCCCCCGGGTCACACCGAGGTGAGAAGGGCGGCGGCCAGCTCCTCTTCTAACCCAGGAGCCATCTGATACCCTGGGCAGACAAGTCATTCCTTGACCAGGACGAGACTGACCTCTTAAGGAATTCTTTAATACCGACCCTTCCCCGGGAAACCTGAAGGCCCAGTGATCCTTTCAGAGATAACTTCTTACATGGACTGCAAAATAGTACCTTTCTCACCATCCCTCTGTCCTAACTCACCATTAATGATCAATCCCGAGCCCCTCTTGATCCCTTTGGCCCCTTTCAGACCCTGAACCCCTCCTGATTCCAGGGTGGCTTAGTCACAACAATGACAGACAGGCCTCAGTTTACCCAGAAAACTGAATTACCTTATGAAAACATGCACAAAGACTGCTCAGCCACTTGAATACTGGTGGCCTCGCTCTCCTAGAGCTTCAAGCACCCTGGGTGGTGAACCACACATGTCCAGGGCTGTGGTCCCCACAGATTGGAAGTTTAATGCTGGGGACAGAGATCATATTTCTAACTTCAAAGTCCTCCTGACCCATGCTTGTCACCCACCCCTAGGTTTATTTAATCAACAGTCATTAGCTCTCATTCCTTACTTGCTCCAGATTCTCTGCCAAGCACAAAATCACAAGGGACAAGTCAGACCCAGCTCTCAACCTCCAGGGACTCCCAGCTTTTTAAAGAAGTGAGGAGGTGGGACTGAGAGGGACTGGAAGGTCAGGCCCAGCTCCAGAGGCCGCTGGGCTATGAAAGATGCGTATTGATCCCTGTCCACTGCAATCGAACAGGCTGCCCCGGCATAGGGGATTTAATTAAGAAGCCAGAGACTGTCACCTGTCGGCACCTGCTAACGGTGCAGACAGCTGTCTGTCTATACTGACCCCCAGGCACTGTTGCGAGCCTGGGGACAAACCTATGACTTATCTCCCCACCTGATCATGGGAATCGCAGCACTAATTAAAACAGATCTTCATGTCACAGGGGGAAAGTGTGGGGAGGTAGAGAGGGGGGTGAGAGGCGGGAGGCAGAGAGGCAGAGTTATCAGAAAGGGGCAGAGATGGACAGACAAAGAGGGGAGGAGTCTGAGGAGACCTCTTCCCTCCGGAAACGAATCACAGCATCCCCCCAGACAGCCATTCCCTTTGGTCTCAGAGAGGCAGGGTAGATGGTTTTCAGTGCCCTTCACGCTCTGGCCAGAGTCTGTCCCATCTCCTGACTCCAAGGAGGTCCAGTGTGGTGCACTCCAGCCTGGCCCTGACTCAGATCCCTAGGACACTGGCTCTCAGGATGCTCTGCCCAATCCTAGGATTAATAGAGAACCCCGGAAGTCAGACATGCAGAGACAAGGACATGTACAGCCTCAGCTGTGAACGGTCAAGAGGCAGACCGAAAGGGGGCTTCCCTAGACTCTTCCTCAGGAGACCTGAGGAGCCAGCCACAGAGGACCAGGCTGCCCCCTTCTTCCCTGTCTGCAAAGCCACAGAGGAGCAGAGCTTGGCTCTCCAAATGTCTCTCTAGTTCAGCTCTTTTTATCAAAGGACGACCCGTGCCTCCAGAGCTTCTCTCCACAGAGCCCGAGACAGGGAAGCCCCTCACTGAAGTCTAGGTGATTCGCGAAAGTCTGGGACCCTAGAGTCCCGGCTTTAGAGGCTCCAGATGTCTAGACTCTCTAACTGAGCCTGAGTCCTGAGTGAGGAGGACTCACCAAGAACCTCTGAGAGGTATGCACTAAGCTCCAGCCAGACTCTACTCCATGGTTAGGACCAGTGGGAGCTATGGTGGGACCTGGGCATGGGAGAAAGCAGATGGAGAAGAGATTAGGTCTTGGAGGGACAGAGACAAAAATCTCCTGGTGGAGAAAGTTGGGAACCAAAGACTCTAACCCTGGAGGATGTGTCTGAAAAACATGGCTGTGCCAGGGCTGGAGGGAGAGACCACGGGAAAGGGGTCACACAGCACATTCCGAAAGTTAAGCAGGCTGGGCTCAGATGGGGAACCCTCCCTGCAGTGCCCCACTTTCAGAGTCCCACTTTGATCTCTGATGACACCCCCCCCCCCCCGTCCTAGGCTTCAAGGAGCGCTCCCTCTTCTGTGCCCTAAGCAGGGCATAAACGTCCCTTCTCTCACCTCCCCTTCACACCAAGAGAAGGCTGACATCCACAGAAAGCCCAGAAAAACCAAGATGAAAGCACAGGGGGGAAAAAATAAAACAAGGAACAGAGAGAATCAAGGTTGCATGGGGGCGGGGGTGGGGATTGCTGACCAAGCCCAGCCTTTTCCGCAGAAATGCTAAAACCTCACCCCTCTCCGCCTTTTAGCCATCCACAGTATAGCTGCCTGCCCCTTCACAAGGGAAGGCTTACAGTCGTTCCCCCCCCCCCCAAATGTCTGTGGTAGCTGTGGCTGGTTGAGGCTGATCAGTCATGTCTCAGGGTTCTGAGCAAGAACTAGAATAGACTGCCTGGGTTCCAGTCTCTAGTGGCCCACCTCTGACTAGCTGTAACCTCAAGAAAGCTACTCAACTCCCCCGTGCTTCAGTGACTTATCGCTAGATGGGATTAGTTCCTGTCTCTGCATCCTTAACTTCTATGCTCTGGGATGTTTCTGGCTCAGGCTGAAGAAGTAGGAGTGCTGGGGTGCAGAAAGACATTGCCCCCCCACCCCCCCACCCTGCCCCCTGTGGGAATAGCTCTGCTCAAAGGAAGAACTGGGCTGGATGGGAAGTAGAAAAATGTGAGGGGTAGCTGAAGGCAAGCTGTGCCTATGTTGTCACACCTGGCACTTGCGCACCTGCTGGGCTAGAAACTGGCCCACGTCCAGCCCCTCAGGCTTTTGTCCAGGTTGGCACAAGGTTTCTGCTGCTCTCCCGGGTCAGAAGCTTCTGTGTTCCTGGTGGGTTGGACTGCCATCTTGTGGCGGGGCCTGGAATCTAACCTACACTGGCCAGCTGAACAGCTTCTGGCTACCTGCTGGGATGACGGGCCGCGGAGCTGGCAGGTGGACTCTTCCCAAGTCAGAACTCCCTCTAGTGGGCAACGGGGAGCAAACCCAGGAGCTAGAAGCGACACTGTGGGTAACTGATGACCTTGACCACTGGTTTATAGCTCCGATGGTGACTATGGTGTTGGGCTGGGCTGCCTGCAGTTGCTTCTTCTTACAGTGAGACAGAGGCTCCAGAGAAGAGCAGAAAAAGGCTAAGGTGAAGAACACTGTGTGTGTGTGTGTGTGTGTGTGTGTGTGTGTGTGTGTGTGTGTGTGTGNGAGAGAGAGAGAGAGAGAGAGAGAGAGAGAGAGAGAGAGAGAGAGAGATTAGACCAGGGCCTTTCAACTTCTGTACTGAAGACACTGCACCAGAGAACCTGGGATGCTATGCTCTTATAATAGGCAGGATAACAGGTTCTTTCTATCCACTAGATGTCATTAGAAGCTATGTTCCAAGCCTTGGCCATCAAAAACATCTAACATGAATGTCCATCAATCTGTCTTAGTTTCTCTCAATCACATAGGATGAAGAATTATCTATCTTGGGCTACACATGGAAAATTGGCGAGTATCTAATCATGGGCTGTGGGTTACTGGAGTATACATGATTTTATTTTGTGTGACATCCCTACTCCAGAACCACACACACACACACACACACACACACACACACACGCACACACACACACTACAAATCCCAGAACGTTTTTAGTGAATTTAGGATTTTTGTGTTGTGTCTCATTCACGTCTATCCTGTTACCCATGGGCCACGGGTTGGACACCATGGTCAACAGTCTTCACAAGCTGTCCCTAGAGGTGTTAACAATTCCTAGGCAGGTTTGGTTGCAAACATTGTTTTGCAGCTCGCTGGCTGCATACAGCAGTCACCTCGATTCCCCAGGCTTGTGCTTCTACATCTATGTGAGAAGGCCACTGCTGTCTTGTGTGTTTCTGATGAGTTAGTATTCTATGTTTCTCCCTGCTTCCCTCTTTGTTCAGGATTAACCCCATCCCATCTCTCAGACCAGCTCCGATCTCTTCTCTCTCTCTCTCTCTCTCTCTCTCTCTCTCCCCCCCCCCACTAGATTCCTGCTGATCCACAGCCAGAGAGCACCGGCATAGTTGGGGGACAGGCGATCAGGCCTCCTGGAGCTTAGCCTTTGGGAGGGAAAGGAGCCCCCTCTTCCCCTTCTTGCTGCCTCTAAGAATGAGATATGGAGCGGGGATGATGACTTACTGCCTGAACCCCGACCGGGGTCAGTGAGGAAATCAAGGAAATGGAGGAAGGGCAGGTATAGACACATGCACAGGAAATCTGGGGTCCAGATAGGGAAGTGTGCACGCTGATGCTCCTGCTGGCAACCCAGAACCTCAGCCTGTCTGTTGGGTACAGTAGAGGAGAAGTGGCTAGTTGATCTTGATGAAGTCTCTTTAGGTGAGCTCTCTCAGGTTGTAAACATCCAGGAGAGAGACTGCGATTGCTAACTTTTGCACACAGTGTCCTCTTACTCGGAATCTGGAGGAAGGCTTTGCCATCCCTCTTGAGCCTGGTTCGTGTAGGCCTTGCCATTTCCCACGGGTCCACAGCCTTAGGTTTTGTCACGACTGCACCCATGACAACAACATCCATCATTATAGACGTCACACAGAACTCTCTCTGCTCCCTAGATGCCACATGAAGATGGTCAGGAGAGCACTGTGCAGAGGGGAACGTGAGCAGCACAGGGCAGGGGCCTCTGCAGTGCATCTGAGATCCTCCGTGGGGTGCCTTGTGGCACACTAGTGAGTGCCTGGGTGTCTGTCAGCCTGAAGGTGGACTAGACAGCAGTTGTGGAGGGGCAGGTCCAGGCGACATTGGGTGGGCCTGAAGCCAAAACTTTTTGAAGGTTACACTATTATATTATTATTATTATTATTATTGTTGTTGTTGTTGTTGTTGTTGTTGTTATTGTTATTATTATTTTGAGACAAGGTTTCTCTGTGTAGCCCTGGCTGTCCTGGAACTCACTCTGTAGACCAGGCTGGCCTTGAACTCAGAAATCCACCTGCCTCTGTCTCCCAAGTGCTGGGATTAAAGGCATGTGACACCACTGCCTGGCAAGGTTATACTTTTAAAAATGGCAAAACAATAGAAAATTGGAGATTAAAGGGAATATTTACTTACACAGGAAAGAAATCAGGATGATTTAAATCTTTTGAAAGCTGATCGGTGCCACCAACATTTATAAATCCAGAGCAAAGCTTTGTTTCGTAAAAACCCTCCCTCTCCCTCATATGTGCACGCATGGACACATACAGGCACAGACACAGACATACACAGACACCCATACACATGCATATACATGCATTTGCGTGCACACACATGTAAGCACACATGCACACACACAGATGTGTATGTGTATGTGTGTGTGTGTGTGTGTGTGTGTGTGTGTGTGTGTGAGAGAGAGAGAGAGAGAGAGAGAGAGAGAGAGAGAGAGAGAG
>NC_034590.1:19062094-19068711 GCF_900095145.1 Mus pahari | reverse complement strand
GAGAGAGAGAGAGAGAGAGAGAGAGAGAGAGAGAGAGATCATGGCATGTATATAGAGGTGAGAGGACACTTTGTATGATCTACCATGTAGCTCCTAAGGGTTAAACTCTGGCCTTAGGCTTGGCAGTGAGAGCCTTTACCGGCTGAGTCACCGTGACAGTTCTAAAAGCCTCACACTCACTATTTGTCTAGCAACATGCCAGGCAGTCCTATTTACTCAGAAGCTGTCACACTCAGACAAACAAACAAGCAAGCAAACAACCCAGCGGTCACAGTCACATTTCCTGGCAATTGTGGGGAATGGTATTCAGTTACCACAACCCTGAATTTTAGATGGACTTACAGTGAACAACCACCCTGTTCCTCCCTGGGGAACTTTTTATATGCACCAAGAAACAGCTTTAAATCTCCACACAGGTGACAGTTTCCCAACAAGTGGGTGGCACCACTTAAAGGCACAGTCCAAAATACACAAAGCATCTTACTGTGCTGTCCGGGGCTCCACTTCCAAGAGGCCGACCCTGAAGTTGCATACCACCATGCTTGATACTGGATCAAAACAGAAAGCAAGCAAACAGAACCCCCCACCCAGTTCCGTAGAATTTTGGACCTGGAGGACTCAGACCTCACAATTTTGAAACTGACTACTAAGTTTCTGGAATCAAAATTGTTCTGTCCCGGTGTAAGGATTGGTACATAAACCAAAGGAGAGGAACTGGACAGCTAGAAGTAAACACATGGAATTATGGGTAATTGTTTTTTGGCAAGTGTGTCAGGACAACCTATAGGAAAAAATGGCCTTTTCAAGAAATGAAGCTGGACCAACCTGAAATCTACACAAAGCAAAGCAAATTGGGATCCCTGTCCCAAGCATGCAGTGTTTGTTTTGTTTTGTTTTGTTTTTAAAAAAGAGTGGATCAGCTTCCAAAATGCAAGACCTAAAACTATATGGTTCTCAAACTCCAGGTTGGAAATGTTTTCTTGTTATGATACAAAAATACAAGCAAAAGTTGAGTTTCGTTGAAAAAAAAAAGAAATTTGTGCTTCAAAGGAAATGAAAATTCAAGGAAATGTAGAGACAGCAGAACAAGAGAGCTACCTGCAGGCCACGTAGCTGACGAGGATCGAGGATGGAAACCGTAGAAAGAACTCTCCTCGCACAATAAGAAGGCAACCAGGATTTAAACGAGGGCAAGTGATTTTCATGACCACACCAGAAAGAGGATGTGGAAATGGCCTTAAAGTCAGATGTGGAAGGATAGTAAACACCGTTGGTTAAAACCTCATTTAGGACTATACTATATTCTCTACGACAGTTGCAACAACACGGGCAATAATATGTGTTGTCGGGGATGTGAAGAGATTGAAGATTATCAGTTTTAGGTGTTCCATTCATTATTCAAAATACCTGGCCAAAGCAACCTAACCATTTGTTTGGGCTCGCAATTGTGAGGCAAGATCGTGAGGTGGTGGGTCACACTGCCTCTGCCTTCAGGTGTGGGCCGGAGACAGACAGAGCCTCTGTGTTTCCTTCCCATTCTGGGACCCCAGCATTGGATAGTGACACCCACATTCAAGGTGGACTTCCTAACTCAGCTGAATCCTCCTGGAAACGCTCACAGACATGCCCCGGGGGTGGGGGGTTCTCTTACGCGGTTCAAAATTCCTGAAGCTGGTAAGATTGGCCACGCACGGCAGATATAGTTCACCCAAGAGAACTGGAATATACTTTTATATACAAAGCCTTGTGCTGTTCACAGTGTCACTGTTCACAAAGGCTTAGAGTTGGAAGTAGCTCGATGTCCATCAACTGATGAACAGATAAAATGTGATATTCCCACATGACAGAACTCTTCATACGCGGTAGTCATGTCCTAACATGTATGTGGATAAACTTTAGAGACCCGCTGAATGAGAGATGCCATACACAACGGCCACGCATGATGTGATTCTATTCGTATGAAATGTCCCCTAAACAGGCAAGGCCATGGGGATAGGCTGGTGGCATCCAGGGCTGGGGGAGGGAGGATGGAGGTGAGGTACTGCTTCTGGTCACTTGTTTCTTAAAGAATAATAGAATGTTCTAGAATTAGACAGTGGTAATGGCCGTGGCACAAGTCACTGAAATATGAACTTTATTATTGTTTTTAGTTATATATTTATTCACTTTTGTTTTTTAGACAGTCTCATGCTGTAGTCCAGGCTGGCTTCAGTCTTATGGCAATCTTCCTGCTTTACCTACTTGAGTACACATGTGCACCACCTTACCTAGAAAAAATTTAAGAGGTGGATTTTATATCATGTGAATTTTATTTTTAAAAATACTTTTAAGATTTATTTATTTTAGTGGATGTATCTGAGTACTTTCTGTATGCGTGTATGTATGTATGCATGTACACCACATGTACTCACTACCTGTGGAGGCCAGAGAGACCGTTAGCTCTCTAGGAGTTAAGGATGGTTGTGAGCCATCATGTGGGTTCTGGGAACCTAACTTGAGTCCTCTGCAAGAACAGTCAGTGTTCTCAATTCCTGGGCCATTTCTCCATCCTCATGAGTTATATCTTAATAAATCAATGGAAGACAATAAATGGTCAGGTGACCAGGAGCCTATAAATAGTCAATGCAAAGACAAAGCTCAGATGCATGGTCTCTTATTGGTTATCTGGTTATTCTACTTTGTGAGCTGGAGAGATGGCTCAAAAGTTAAGAGGACCAACTGCTCTTCCAGAGGTCATGAGTTCAATTCCTAGTAACCACATGGTGGCTCACTACCATCTGTAATGGGGTCTGATGACCTCTTCTGTTGTGTCTGAAGAGAGCAATGGTGTACTCATATAAAATAAATAAATCTTTAAAACAAAAAACCAAAAAAGTTCTACTTTGTAACATTTGTTTTTCTTTATCTAAAAAGCTTCATTTGAATTTTAGAAAATAAATATGCCATTCTCAAGACATTTATTACATTTATTTATTTGGTGTGTGTGTGTGTGTATGCACGTACGTGCAACACACATGTGAAAGTCAAGAGATACTTTGTGGGAATCAGTTCTCTCCTTCCATCCGGTGGGTTCCAGAGATCACACCAAGGTTTTCAGGTTTGATGGTAAGCACCTTCAACCACTGAGCCATCTTACAGGCCCGGATAGAACTTTTAAAAGTACAGCTCTCTCACAAAGAGACATTTCAAGTCCAAATGTGTGTACAATAAGGTGGAGGGTGACGGAGGAAGACACTGGGCACTGCTCTGGCTTCTATGTACACACACACTCACACACCTTCATGCATGCACACACTCACACACCTTCATGCATGCACACACTCACACACCTTCATGCATGCACANCACACACTCACACACCTTCATGCATGCACACACTCACACACCTTCATGCATGCACACACTCACACACCTTCATGCATGCACATACTCACACACACACACCTTCATGCATGCACACACTCACACACCTTCATGCATGCACACGCCCACACCTTCATGCATGCGCACACTCCCACACCTTCATGTGTGCACACACTCCCACACCTGCATATGAGCACACACTCCCACACCTTCATACATGCACACACTCACATGACTCACTTTTTGAGTCATGCTCTCTCACTGATCCTGGGGCTTGTTGATCAAGCTAAGTTAACTGAGTAGCGACCTTCAGGGACCTTCCTGTCTCTGCTCCCATGGAGACTGGGGTTATGGTACACAATTCTGTGCCTGGCTTTTATGTGGATGCTAGGGATGGAACCCAGGTCCTCAGGATAGGAAGCAAACACTTCACTCACCCAGACATCTTCCCAGCCTTCAAATGTAAAATTTTAAGATAAAAATGACTTGTATGTAGGCTGTTCAAGTGTTTCTAAGACAAGAAAACAAAAACAAAATAACCAAGCAGACATGTCCTGAATCACTTCCCTATCATTATCCCCTTTCTGCTCCGCTAGTGTTTCCTGGGTTCTCTCTTCTTGCTGCTGCCTCTTTCTGTCTTTCAACCTTTCAGAGACTCCTCTATCGATGTTTTATTATTGTTGTTGTTACATTGTTTCCATATAGAGCAGAGCAGTCATTCCACCTGGCTGAACTTGTTTTGTGACATTGATAATTTTAGGATATTGCTTTCAGGCTCACCCCTATATTGGAAACATCACCTACAGTTTCAAGAGCAGTGTCATATTTGGGAGAATTTCAAGTGTCTTTCCTCCAGTGGCTGTGGGGATTCAAAGGATTTTGAATTTTCTCATGTGGTGATAATTTTAAATATTGCCTGATTGATAAACCTCAAAAACGTTTCGCTGGTGTTGTGGTCTTGCTACAGTGGCGTCTTAAGAATTTTATGTCGCCTTGTTGCTGTCAGGTCAGCAAAACATATTTTCCTAATATGTTCCTATAATTTACTTTTCTTCCTCGGCTGGATTAATCACCAGATCAGAGTCTTTAACAGAACTCCATTAACTAGTTCTTTTCTTGACAGTCTGACACCATGGTGCCCAGGTAGGGAGCAAGCCTGAGACAACCACCAGTCTAGCTTCACACAGCCGGGCAGGCAGACCATGTCCTAGACAACCCTTAGCCTGGTACCACCCAGCCTGGGCAGGGAGGAAACCGGAATTGACCCCAAGTCAGGATCCACAGCGTCCAGGTGGGCAGACCTTGCCAGAAACAACCCCTTCTCCATCCAGGTCTGTTACCACCAACGGCCAGGTGGACATCCCCGGTCTGGGCTACTGCTTAGAACCATGTCGATGTCTGAGTTCTGTGCAAAGCTGGTCCCACCTCTTGCCTGGACATCCTGGGAGAGCTGGCTCTGAAGACATGAGAGCAGGACAGTTCACCCGCCCCTCTTCAGCGGCCGTACTTGGGAGAGCAGGTCTCGCATGGCTCCTGGGCAGTGCAACAGAGCTGGCTCTGCTGGCATGGGTGCAGGTGGGCTGGCCCAGAGGGCACGAGACAGGGAGAACTGACTCTTCTCCTTGCCTGCTGTGGCATTGGCTGAACTGGCTGGGCCAGTGCTGGAGAGCTTGCCCTGATGGTGTGGGACAGCTGGTGGGCTGACCAGCTCAGCTACCACCCAGGCCCAGCTCCAGGGCCTTGAGTTGGCCCACCCCAACATCTACCTCATCAATGAACCGCAAGCCTGTTAAGGGACTATTCCTACAGGCTTAGTACTTAAAGCTACAGGACCTCATGGCCCAGGGCAACAACCGGATATCTGAGAATCCAGTATTGATAATGTAGCAGAAGCCAGAGGCCTCAAACCAGACCCATGACTCGCTGCAGTGAACATTTGCAAGTGAAGAAGTCTGGACAAAAGGGTGCACTGTGGGACACACTGTGACACACCACAGCTTCCATAATGATATTTTTTTTCTTTCTGTGTGTGAGTGGGGTTTGCAAGGGCAGGGGGCAGTTATGCAGGGACAGGGAGATGAGTGGGATTGGGTGCATGAGGTGAAAGCCACAAAGAAGCAATAAAAAGTTAATAATAATAATAATAATAATAATAATAATAATAATAGGGTCTCTTTCCCTTCTGTGCCCCCCACGTCCTTCGGTGCTAGGCATCACGCACAGGGCTTCACCACTGAGGTACAGCCCCGGATCTATGCCTTTGTTTGGTTACATTAATTGCCTTTCTCACTGCTGTGACTAACCACCTTGAGGCACCTCAAGGGAGGAAGGGTTGATTTTGGCTACACTTTGAGGGTACACTCCATCCTGTCAGGAAAGGCAGTGACAGGGGTAGGAGGCTACCGGTCATAAAGCACCGACAGTCAGGAATCAGGAGATGAACAGGAAGTGAGGCCAGCTATAAGACCGACAAGCACCGCCCCCCCGTGACGTAATTCCTCCAGCCAGACCCCACCTTCTAAGGGTCTCACAGCCGTCCAAAAGTTGGCCACCGGCGTTCAGACACATGACCAACAAGGGACACTTCATATTCATATTACAACAATGCTCTAAATGCATTTTAGATACAGTCATCTTCACAATGTCAGAATCATTTCAGTTTATTTCACCATTCAACCTTATTGCTTCTGTTTTATATTCCATTTTTAAAAAAATATATTCCACTCAACCCAAAAGAGATTTATTTATTTATTTATTTATTTATTTATTTATTTATTTATGACTTTGACATGCCCATCAATGTCACCAAACACAAGAATAAGCCAGAAGAGAAGTATACAAGGATCATAACAGATTTCTTAAAGTAATTTATTCTGAAAATGAGTAAATTACTGAAAAACCTAGGCCATTTCGGCTTCTTCCCAAGGCCTTGGTAGAGGCTCGTGTGGGAGACGGGACCTGAAGTCTTGGCTTCTCATCTCTCTGTCATGGTACTCCAGCTTCTGGGTGTGCATTTTAAGTATACATATGTTATTTCGGTGGTTTGAATGAGGACAGCCCACCCTATAAGCTCATTTACTTGAATACTTGGTCCCCAGTTAGTTGTGCAACTATTTAGGAAGGATTAGGAGGTGTGGCATTATTGGAAGAGGTGTGCTTCTGGGGTGGCCTTTAAGGTTTCTAAAGTCCATGCTATTTCTTTCTCCCTCTCCCTCTCCCTCTCCCTCTCCCTCTCCCTCTCCCTCTCCCTCTCC
>NC_034590.1:19028762-19061036 GCF_900095145.1 Mus pahari | reverse complement strand
CTCTCTCCCCCCTCCATCCCTCCTTCCCTCCCTCTCCCTGTCTTCCTCCACTTCACACTTGTGGAGAAGGATATGAGCTCTCAGCTACTGCTCCAGCAACATGACTGCCAGCTTCCTGCCATACTCCCCTCTGTGATGGTCAAGCCCCCCCCCCCCAATAAACTCTTCCTTCTATAAGTCGCCTCGGTGTGACATTTCTCTGCAGCAATAGTAAAGTCGCTAAGACAGCTGTCATGTGAGCACACACGTGCAGGTGAATGCATACGTGCTGGACAGCATGATCTGGGATTCTTCAGATAGAGCCGTGTGGCAATGACCCCAGGAGTCAGCGGCCGTTTCACCTGCATTGAAAACAGGGAGACTGTAGGTGCTTCTGAGGTGAATGAGGCGAGGGACAGATAGCAGGGGGCCTGGTTTCCAACCTTCAAGGTATGAAGAAAACCAGAGCAGACTAGGAGAGTATACAAGCAAATGACGTGAGAAGGAGAGGCAGGGAAAACAAGGGCGTCCAGGCTCAGTTCATAGATACTGCGGTACTAATAGCCTCTGTACAGTTGGAACCGGTTTAAATGATGCTTCTGTCATTTGCAACTGGAAATGTCCTGTGTCTCCTCTGTAATGGCAGCACGGCCCACTCAGAGGCAAACCAGAATCTGATGTCCTCCACAGAGCTTCTTTCATCTTCTCTAGGGTATCCACACACCAGCTGCTGTCAAGTGGTGATTTGCACATGGCTGGGAATGAGTGGGGGCCAATGTCTAGCATGCCCTCTACTGCTGAGCCATCAATTCTGAAGCCAAGGCAGTCTCCCAGGGAGGGAAAAGGCGGTTGGTTCTCACTATAGTAGCTATCTTCCTTTTATCCAATGACCATCCTTTTATTTCCATATCTATCTCTGAACAAATGCCCTTCTTTGGATCTTCAACACATCATTTGTCACATACAAACCATGCCCAGTCCAGTGCATGACATGAGTCACCCAAGCAACCCCGGAGCCTCGGGACAGAGCCTCTGTAGTACAGCTGCTCCATTAGCCTTGAAGGATCATTGCCAAGTGTACTCCTTGACCCATTGCCATGACAACAAAGCAAATAGTCTTTGCAGGAGGAAGCCCAGTGTGGTGGCTCAATGGGGCAGGGTGACGAAGGAAGACTTCTGGGACTTCAAGGGCAGCCTGGGACATGGTGTGTTCAAGGGTATCTCAGGTCCTGGTGAGTTCCAGGCTATAGCCTAGCTGTAAAGTGAGACCCCCCGTGCCAAAAACAAAAAAACAAAAAAAAAAAACCCAAAAACAAAAACCAAAAACATCGAAAAGCTGTATAGCTGGTAGGTAGGTCTCTGGCAAATGTTCCTCCTTGAAGAGAGGCAGGAAGGCTCACAATATCCACATTCACCCCCCCCCCAGCCATTCTCACGCCCTCCGGGCCCAGCTGCATGTAATGGAAAGCATATTAGCCGGGCTAGACCATTGCTTCTCAACCTTCCAAACCTTCAGGGCAGTTCCTCATGTTGTGGAACATAAAGTTATTCTCGTTGATACTTCACAACTGTAAATTTGGACTGTTATGAATTGTAATGTAAACATCTGTATGGTCTGATGGTCCTGGGAGAATCCCGTGAAAGGGGGTTGTAGCCCGAAGGTTGAGAAGCGCGGGACTAGAGAGAGAGTTAAGCTCTTAGGGGTTTGGGTCTCACTACCCATGTGAGACAGCTTGTAACCATTCCTAATTTTAAGCTCTGGAGAGTGGAGTGGACCGGTCTGATGCCTTTGGCCTCCGTGGGTACCTGGACACACATGCAAATACCCACACAGAGACACATAATTAAAAGTAAAACAGATTTTTTTTTCTTTTTTTGTGAGATGGCTCAGTAGGTGAAGGGACCTGCTGCTCAGGTGGATGGCATGAGTTCAGTCTCTGGAACAGATGTGTTGGAAGGAGAAAATGAATTCCTTCAAGTTGTCTTTTGACCATCCATATGCACCATGGCACACACCTACTCTCTCTCTCTCTCTCTCTCTCTCTCTCTCTCTCTCTCNCNCNCACACACACACACACACACACAAAACATGTGTACACACACACATGCACACATGCGTGCACACATTCATACATATATACACATGCCAAAAATATTTAAAAGGATTTTAAATGTTTTTCTAGGGGTGAGATTTCACTGTGCATCTTCCCTGAAGTTGCCAACTCTCCTGTAAGTAACCCCAGTATGTTCATTCATTTGCCATGCTGGACTGGATGAAATCTTTCTTTGGGCTGTTGGCTTCCTCTCTCTAAGTGGTGATACATGTTCACATCTCCCCAGGAAAGTCACAAGACATCTGTCTCATCTTGTCCCCTCCTGTTTGTTTTACCAGCCCAAATGGATCATTCTAAAATGCAGATTTATTTCTGTTCTATCCCTGTGTTGATCCCTCTGTGACTCCCCTCTGCCCTCTGAACGCAGCTCAGCTAGGGCTGGTGGGGTCCTGTCTCATCTCCGTGTTCCTTAGCTCCTTCTCATGAGGGGTTGTGGGTCCACAAGGTTGCTCCACCCCCTTTGTGCTTGCTGTGCCTCAGCTGTGAGCTTCCTCTGCTGTCCAGTCCCTTCAGGATTCTCCCTGGCAGCTCTCTGCTTGTGTCTGTATGCTCCTGTCCGTATGCGCGGTCTGTGTTCTATGTGTCATTGATCACGATGCGACCAATTGTGGAGAGGCCCAACCCCCAAGTGTCTGGTTGCCTCCCAAAGGGAGGAAGTGTGTTCAGGGGCCTCTTCCCCTTGAGTACAGGACTTGGCATGTGTTCAATGGACAAGTTATGACTGATCCCTGAGGGCCCTCGAGAGAGTGTGTAAGGGACTCCACAGAGCTCTGAGAGGCAAAGGGAACATCAGAGTAACGGAAGAGCTTTGAGCATCTCCTCCAGGATGGTCTTGGGGGGTGGGCAGAGCCCACTCTCTGTATGCAGTGGTCCTTCCTGAAGATGTCTTTTCTGTGTCTCGAACCTGGCCTATGGGAAGTTAAGGAGAGGGTCTGTACAAATGGAATGCAGGAGGTACTGAGGCCCTAGGGACAAGTGTTAGAGGGAGGGAGAATTTGTGCCAAGCCACCCCAGGGAAGAGTAGAAGTCCCTCTGTGTGTGTGTGTGTGTGTGTGTGTGTGTGTGGTCCCTCATGGCCATTGTGCATTGCCTACACTTGTCTCTCCTGACACATCTAATAGCACTTTGTCCAGAAAGCCCACCTTGCACTCTGGCTGCACCAACGGCCTCCCCTTGGCCCCTATACAGCCTGATGGAAGCACCACAGCTCTAGAGATATGCTGGTCTCTTCTGCTCCTCCCTCCTCCCACAGGCTCTGAGCCTACCTTCGGATGAGATGAGACAGTGGTAGATGTTCTGAGGGCTGGCTCCAGACTGTGCTGTCCCTGTGCAGTTCCACTATCATTAAGAGCTTGCATACACCACACGGCTCATAACCCATCCCCAGAGCCCTTTAGCTGTCTCTTCTTGCACTGGATCTTCCTACCCTCCTTCACACGTGTGAGGGTGTTGTGTGGATCCAGGGCCATAAGCTATCACAGAGCCTCTGGACACACTGTGTGGATGGGAGCCATTCTCAACTTAGCACACACTTGGGAGTCCCTAAAAGGAGACTTTGGAAGGCAACAATAACTGGTCCTGGACAGACTCATTCTGCCAGAATCTTAAGTGGAGAGAACTAGATTTTTAATTAATCCATTCTTCTACTGACAGGGTTTCATGTATCTAGACTGGCCTGGAACTTGCTGTGTAGCTAAGGATAACCACACACTTCTGATTTTCCTGTGCTACCTTCTGGGCCTTGAAACTACAGCTATGTCCCCCATGACAGGTTTATATGGTGCTGGGGACTGAGCCTGGGATTCTGTGCATGCTAGGCAAGGGCTCTATCAACAGAGCCACCTCCTCCACACCAACTTTTAATTTTGTATTTAAAGAGGTTATTTCTTTATAGCTGGGGTGGCCTCCAGCTTGCCTCCATCCTCCTGCCTCAGCCTCTCCAATGTGTTGCGATTACAGGGATGAGCCACCACATCCGACTTTTTGTATTTTTTTCCAATTTTTATTAGGTATTTACTTCATTTACATTTTAAATGCTATCCCCAAAGTCCCCTATCCCCCTCCCCGCTCCCCTACCCACCCACTCCCCCTTCTTGGCCCTGGCCTTCCCCTGTGCTGGGTCGTATAAAGTTTGCAAGACCAAGGAGCCTCTCTTCCCAATGATGGCTGACTAGACCATCTTCTGCTACATATGCAGCTAGAGACCCGAGCTCTGGGGGTGCTGGTTAGTTCATATTGTTGTTCCACCTATAGGGTTGCAGACCCCTTCAGCTCCTTGGGTACTTTCTCTAGGTCCTCTATTGGGGGCCCTGTGTTCCATCTGATAGCTGACTGTGAGCATCCACTTCTGTGTTTGCCAGGTACTGGCATAGCCTCACAAGAGACTACCAGGGTCCTTTCAGCAAAATCTTGCTGGTGTATGCAATAGTATTTTTAAACGAACATCAACCTATGTGCATCTTTCCTCTGGAACCACTGGTTTCCTTGGGTGCGGCAGGCAAGGCCTGGGGAATTCCCTACAGCTCGATGTCTGTGGAGCCCTCTTCATTACCCAGCACCACCCAGCCTGCATGATACCCTTCTGCCACCTACAGGGGTCGCTGCGAGACAGCCCGCCCAGTTTCTTTCTGATCCCCAGAGGAAAAGCCAGAGCCACTACTGTATAAATTAGCGTCTTTATTTCCAACACCTGAGCGAGTGAGCGTCGAGGCTCGCCCGCTTGAGGAATAAACATACAAAGTTTTTGTTGAACTACACAGCATGCCTGGGAGATAAATATAGCCCAAGGGGCTCCCGCTCTGGCCAAGCAACTCTTATTTACACGAATAGATTACAAAAGTCTTATATATATATAAAAAATAAGTGGTCCTGAACCGCGGGAAGGGGGAGAGAGGGGTGTGGTTACACCTGTTACACCCGAGACCTGAGTGGCCTCCACAAGCTGTGGGAAAGAGTTGGTGTCAGGAGGGCTCCAGAAAGTGACAAACAACAGGGATGTGGAGGGGAGGGCTGAGGTGTGCGAGGCTCACCCCTGTACTATGAGGAAAGGAAGAGGGCCTGGCCACTCAAGGATCAGCTCTGGCCCAGTGAGGGACAGCAAGTGGCCTTCTCTGTGAGCTGCATGAAAAAACAAACAACCAAAGGACAACAACAACAACAACAACAAAAAGGACTACATCCTTTCGTTGGGGCTGGATCTGGGACAGACTTCTGCTCTTCCCTTCCCTCTGGAAGAACGGCTTTGAAAGGACAGTTGGGAGGACTGTCATTTAAGCTTCATCTTTTGGGCATGCAGAACCCAGGGGCACCATCCCCAGGAGTGCCTACGATGATGCGCCCTCTGCTGCCGCAGCCGATTTCTCAAAGCACCTGGTAAATTGCATTGGGGTTTGAGCCTGCAGGACACTGAGGGGTGGCGTCGGGAGACGGGGTCTGGGCCACCTGCTCTGTGTCGCTTGAGGATGCCCCCTCTGGCGGACCCGGAGGCGACTCTGGTGGTGCGTCTGCCAAAAGCAGTGCAGGCGCAGCGGGGCTCTCTGTGGAGATGCGCTCCACTATGCTGGACAGGCAGTCGAGGCTCGACACAGCCGCACTTTTCCCTGGCCTGGACTCTGTGAGGGGAGGGGAAGGTTTAGTCATCCTAACTTGAGGCCCTTCTCAAGTCTCCTGCCCCTAGGCACGGAGCTTTGTGGCAGAAGGGAAACTGAGGACTTGCTAGACTGGAAGGAGAAAGGAGAAGGTGTGTATCATAGTTTTTTGCCCCCTCCCCCAGTACTCTCCCTCCCCCACCATCCCAAGGTACGGGTATGTATGCGGTGGAGGCGGGAAGAGGGTTCTGAGCCTAAGGAGTGAGGAAAGTTTCAAGGGGGACACAGAAGGCCGATAAAGGCCTACTAGCTGGGAACAGCTGAGAATACGCACCGCGGGCCGCCTCACTGTAATAGGCGGCGTCGTAGCCATTCTGCCGCCGGGGGCCGCTTGGGGGGCCGCTGTAATCCATCTGCGAATAGCAAGGATAACAAAGTTAGGTCTACAGGGGCCAAGTGGGTCTCAAGCAACACTCCTTGTCATCACCCCTCCCTCACTCCCTTAGTCTCAGCTGCTGGTTCCAGGACTGGGTCAGCCCCAGGTGGTAGGAGCCAGCCACACATTAGAAGCTGTCTCATGCGGGGCCAAACTGTGAGTAGACAGTCACTCAGGAACAATAATCTGCATTAGGGTAATAATGAGGAGGAAAAGCATATCCCGGGGTCTGCGCGGCAGTGTTCTAATGCCACCCCCAATCGCCAGAATCATAGATGCCCTGGGCCTCCAAAGCGATTCCAGTGACAGATGCCAGGAGCATCTGGGTATAAGGGACACCCCCACCCCAACTCGGAAACCTGTTGCAGATACCCCAGGCGCCGCCTCCACTGATCATCCTCCTGGGTCCCCGCCTTACCATGCCATCAGAGCAATTGGAGCGCGGGCTGGACGCGTCAGAGTCGCCGCTGTAGTGCTCGCTGCCACGGCCTGGGGGCAGCGGACCAGGTGCGTAGAAGGCAGCGGCGCCAGGGGGCGCGGCGTCCTGGTCGCGCAGCAGAGCCTGCAGACCTTCGATGTAGCGGATGGCGTTGCGCAGGATCTCCACCTTGGGTAGCCGCTGGTTCGGGTTGCTGGACGTACAGCGCTTGAGCGTCTCGAAGGCCTCGTTCACTTTGCTCAGGCGGCGGCGCTCGCGCATGGTGGCGGCCTTGCGGCGATCAGCGTTGGTGGTCTTGCGCTTGCACGCCTTGCAGGCCCACAGCAAGCAGCGACCCGCCTGGTGGTGCCCGCTGGGCGCGCGCACATGCTCATCCTCGCGAGTGCCTGGGCCTGGGTGCACCGCAGTGGGGAAGTGTGCGTGCTCCTCCGGTTTCAGGAGGGCCCCCACGTGCACCAGGCGCGGGTCCAGGTCCTCAAAAAAGCGCAGGTCTGGTGAGTCGAAACACGGATCATCATAGAAGTCGTCTGCTGTCGCAAAGGAGCAGAGAGAGCCGTCGGGGCCTGTCAAGTCTACGTCCCGGAGTGGCGGCGATAGAAGCTCCATATCCCAGTTCCTGGGTCCAGCCTCTCGCTCAACCCAAGCCTTGAGAGTCGTCTTAACTTTCTGCCACTCCCGAACCCCAACAATACAATGACAAAAGTTCTGAGGGTTGGAATGCACACCGGCTGTCCTCTACCTCTCCTTCCTGTCCTGTCCCGTCGGAGGTGTGGAGAAGAAAGCAATCGCGTCCTGGGGCGTCCTGGCCCCTAGCTTCGCGCCAGGCGCCCTGGGCTATTTATCCAGGGTAGCCTAAAAGCCCGGGAGCTGGAAAGGGAGGCTGGGGGCGGGGGCGCCTCAAGCCAATAGGAGTGTAGTAGGGCGGAGCTTGGGGTCCCCAGGGTAGTCACTGGGGCCAGGGAGTGCCCCCTCCCGCGTCTCTGCGCTGGGGCAGCTGCCTAGCTAGGGAGGAGGGCAGAGAGACTGGCAGCCGTACGCCGTAGCACTTGGCTATCCGGTGCAGCCTGCCCAAGCCTCTCCAGTGTCTACTCCTCCAGCCTCTGGGTGTTGACCTCAGTGCTCACTTCGGAGCTGACCTCGGACTCCACTCTGGTGACTTGTGGGGATACCGGGGCACAGCATAGGAGTTAGAAAGCAGAGTGCAGGAGGTTTGGAGAGAGAGACTCAAGGCTACGGGGGCAATGAAAGCTCTAGAGAAGAGTGGAGAAATGATGACACACCCAGAGAAGTTGAGCCAAGGACAAAGTGGGCAAGAGACAGTGAGACTCGGAAGGTCTAGGTGGGCAAGCCTGGGGCATATGACTCCGTGGCAGTACTATTTGGTCATTCTTCATCTGGGAATGGTTCAGAGAATATCTGTTCTTTCGCCGGAAGCTTAGAACCCCCGGCGCTGTCCGTGCATGCGTAGTGGGGAGTCATCATTAAAACTTCAAGCCATTCTGCTCAAACTCCGCGTGGACAGCAGGAGGAAGAGAGGGAGGGAGAGGGAGGGAGGCTCCCTTAACTTACTTTCTGTGAGTGTCTAGAGACCCATGGGGGTCTGGGTTGATTTGTTTCTACCAAGAATAAGAAAACCCCTTTGCTATAGGTTTGTGCCATCTTGCTCTGAGTGAGCCCTGGGAAATGCCGTTCCTAAGTATCGTGATGGCCAGGACCCGGTCTGACGGCCTCACCTCCAGTAGAGTCAGCATAACTTTGTTGAGGTGACCTCTTCCCAAGTCTGTGTCCACTTCATATCCAGGAACAATGACAATGTCCGGGGTAACTGTGGTGATGGGTGAGAATCCAAATCAGGGAGGGATGTGGAAATGTCCGTGGAGGTGCGTGACTAGGTCAGCAGGAGGCTTGCTTCTGTCTCCAGTGCCCGCCTGCCTGCTTGCACAGCATAGCCAGCAACCATCTCAGGCTTTGCCTGCAGCACTGAGCCCTGGCAGAGGCTCTGGCTCTTGTTCCTCTGGAGACTTCAGCTGGGTCTCTTCCAGCAGGCTAACTGGGGAGGTAGGATCAAAAGGAAGGAGCCACCTCGTGGGATTTCTGGCTCTCATACACATCCCAACACACCCCAACCCTGGGATGCTCATGATTTTGGGGGGTTCTGACTAGAAGTCTTCCTTGGCCATGGACTTCTACCATGTCTTCTCTCCTGGATGCCAGAAATCTAGGCAAGGGTGATGTAGGTGTCCTTCCCACTAACTTCTGGAAGCCATCTTAACTGTCCCTTTCAACAAACTGGAAAGCCCTCCCTACCCATCAGACTGACCCAGGAACCTCTTTCGGAGTCCAGTGGTTTTTGTCTCTGACACTGGTGGTGCTGATGGACCCCATCATGAAGTGCTTACACTTTATACCATGGCTTCACCTTTGTTTATCCACTCAGCATTCACCGTAGCTTATCTATCACAGACCAGCTACTGGACCAGGTATTGGGAACCCAGAAGTAAACAGGACCAAGGCCCTGTTCACATAGTTGAATTGTAGGTAAGTCAATCAAGCAAGGAACTTTGTGGTGTCAGGGATTTACAAACTCTCTAAAATAAAATAAAATAAAATAAAGCAAAAAATAATCTTTATTCAAGAAGTCAGGGAAGGTTCCTCTGGGATGGTTGTGTTCATGTAGTACCCTGGATGAAGGGAGACGGAAGCTACTTCTAGAAGATATTTAGAGTTAGAGAGAGGGGCAAACATGTGCAAAGGTCCTGGGGCAGGACTGTGCTTGACAGGACTGTACTGCACAGCAAGTAGACTCAAACTCAGCTTGTGATCCCAACTTGGCTGAGAGCCACCATTTTTCTTAATGGCTCCATTCTAGTTTTCTCTCCCAGTTCTCCTCCTCCTCCCCTTCTCTTCTTCTTCTTCCTCCTCTTCCTTCTCCTCTTTCTCCTCCTTTTCCTCCTCTCCCCCTCCTCTTCCTATAACACTGAACAGAGATTCAGCCTCAGAATTATTCTTGCTGCTCTCAGCTTTAGTCCTCTTTCCTGGACTTGCCCTAGGATGGGCTGTATCAGGTCTCAGTTTAGGACTTTACAGGATGTAAAGGTAAGGACAGAAAGGTGACCCATTCGGAGGGCACTGTCATAGTCCAAATGGGTGCTCATGGCCACTCAGATGGTTGCTTAGCTTTGGGAGGCAAAGCGAATCTGGTGAAAGTAGGTCAGTTGCAGGTATACCCTCAAGATGGAGCTGGGCAGGCTCGGAGAGGTGAGGTGGTTCAACAGTCAAGGGTACCCATTGCTCTTGCAGAGGACCTGGGTTTGATTCTCAGTGCCTGCGTGGTTGTCCGCAACTGCCTGTAACCCCAGTTCTAGGGACTTGGTGCTCTCTCTGACCTTTGTGGGTCACAAACTTACACACAGGCAAAGCACGCGTGTACATACAAACTTTTAAATCGTTTAGAGATGGGGCAAGCAAGATTTCTTTATGATTGGATGTGGACACAGGGACAAGAGAGACATTAAAGATCGCTTTTGGATGAAAGGAACTGGGGCATAGCGGGTCTGCAAGTGTCAGCTCAAAGACCCAGTTTGGGAAAAATTTGAAATTCACAATAAACATCCAGATGGAAGTGCAAAGTCAGAGTGAAAGTCATGTGACCAGAGGTCTCGAGGGCAAGGCTGGGCATGGTGATGCCCTGTTTCTGTAAGACACTTCCTAGGTCTGCAATTTTTTTTTCTTTTTTTTGGTTTTTCGAGACAGGGTTTCTCTGTGTAGTCCTGGCTGTCCTGGAACTCACTCTGTAGACCAGGATGGCCTCGAACTTAGAAATCCGCCTGCCTCTGCCTCCTAAGTGCTGGGATTAAAGGCGTGCGCCACCACTGCCTGGCTAGGTCTGCCATTTCTAAGGTCACCATCCAGACTATGCTAACTCCTGCCCTTTGCTGATGTCGATGACCCCACTAATCTTTTCCCCCCTCTCATGGGACTAGGGGAACCACAGAGTCACAGAGAGTAGGCCTGGAGCAAGAGACGGGTCAAAGTGTTTCCAAACTCTGAAAATCTCATCCCGAGACCGGCAGGAATAGGACTCCGCCCTACTCCGTGCCCTGGATCTGGATGTCCCAGGGAATATAGATCCATACCCCCACCTATGTCCCAGAGGTCAAATAGCCAGACAGTCTTCTCCTTTCTCCTTATAAAGTCATGTCCCGTCCAGGAGCACCTGGCATTCCTCCTTATGCAAATGAGGCATAAGAGCATCAGCACCCTGGCCCAGGCCAATAGTGTACATTCACCCCATAGCCCCTACTCACCCCCCAAAATTAAATACCCTTCGGTCCCTCAGTTAAAGGAGCCGCTCAATGAAGCCCGCCTCTGGAGAAGTCAGTCTCTTGCTGTGCTTACCCATCGCTTGAGGTCTCCATCACCTCCAGCTACTCCTGCCTCGATTTCCCTTCTCGGACCTCTAGTCTGATCATGCCTTAAGGGAGGAGAGGAATGGGGAGGACACGTATCCCCCCTGGAACCCAGTCCCTGCAGGCAGCCTCAGGGAATGATGGAGGTCCTGGAGCTTCCCACTGGGCCAGATGAAAACCTCATGTCCTTCTCCAACTAGGTGGCCATTCAAGAACCCTACTCACCCTGGCTCCACAATGTCACCTGGAGCCACTGTCCCCTCAGATAGCCATGTTCTGGTTAGCCACCTTCCCTTCTTTCAACCCTGCACAGCCTCCTTCAGAGCCATGGAGTCTCATGCCCATTGTCCCAAGCCTGCTGCCCTCTCCCCTGGTCTTGCCCATGACTGGCAGGTCTCAGGTCTCAGGTCTCAGGTCTCAGATCTCAACTCCAGTGTCATTTTTGGGATGTCACTGGCCATTTCCTCCCAGATAGCTGTCCCCCAGGCTTGGGGAATGTCACACAGCCTTTCCTCTAGAATGATCTTGTCTGTTATTCACCGAGGGACATGAAGAAAAGCATACCATGGATGGGAATACTTTGCTCACCATGGCGTCTCCGGAAGCCACTGCAGCAGCGATCCCACGGCGGGCACAGTGGTTTAAGTGTCAAGCAAGTGAATGAACACTCTTGGGCTCTTTTGATTTCTACCCTTATACCTGAATTTAGCAAAATGTGCTGCAAATCATTCAATTTCAGCAAACCTGGGCTCTATGTAGGTAACTATTCACAGGTAACTATTCACACAAGCTCTCACACTGCCTCTGCCTGGGATGTGCTCTCTCCCATGGGCCTGTTGAAACATTCCAACAATATGCTGTCGACGGGTGTGGTGTCCATCGTAAGCACTCTTTCATTTGACTTAAATCCACAGTGAGGAATGGATGTGATTGCTGTTAGTAATGATTTTGATGGAAGCTATTGCTTCCTCCTTTTTGGAACCTCAGCTGAATGTGCTCAGCACACAGTAGGCACACCACAAATATTCCTTGGTGGATGAATGAGCAAGTCCTGTTCATTATGAAGTGCCCCGGCATCTCCAAGGAAGCACTTCAAACCACTTGTGCAAATCTACTTTCTTTCTTTTTAATCTCAAACCTGAGCATGCAAAGCAAAGCAAACAAACAAACAACAAATACAGAAATAAATTTTGTGCTGAGTCTAAGGGATTGCAACCTTGCTTTTTATTTTATGGTCACTAAAACTTCCCTCCAGCCAGCCACCCCTTCTGGAGTGTGCCATTGGCTCTGGGTTGAGGCATGGCTCCCTCAATGCAGGGCCTCTTAGGCTGTAGGCCCACTGACCTGGAGAGGCACACAGCTCATCCCGGGGCTCAGTTCTCCTGCCGCCATAGGTGGCTCCTTTGATTTTTCCCCCTGTCCTCTCCAGACCTTACTGATCAACCCCCTTGGCTAGTCTTCCAAGGTGCTATAAATAGAGAGCTGGCTTTCGGGCAGGAACGCTGGCCTGGCTAGGTCTCTGGGGTGTTGCACCATGGGGGAGCAGCAGCCTTTATATATATATATATAGCTTCTGGAAACTGGATCCAACCAGCACCTGCCCCAAGCCTCAGGCACCTCTGCCCTACCCAGACTGGACCTGTGGTCTCTTACTTTGCTACTGCAGGCTGCATGGCTGGCTTGGGTCTAGGGGACTGAAGGACCGGAGGATGAAACCATGGGGAGGTCAGGTGGAACAGGACCAGCTCCAGATTCAGTCTCTGCCCCTAGGCTTTTTCTTTCCCAGCTCAAGTATCCTGCTCTGTTCTCTGCCAGTTTTGCTTCCCAGAAAACCTGAAACTAACCCCCACCAAGTAAAGATCTGGTCAATTTAGGTTGACCTAGAGGAACCACGGCTGGGCACAGACATGGTCCTGGTCCTGACCAGGGTCCCAGGGAGCCTTCACATGTCTCCCTCTGGGATTCCCTCAGGCTCTGGTATGTGCAGGACCTGAGAGTCTGGCAGATGAACTAGGTGGTGGATGTTAGCATTCTGTCTAAGCTCTGCCCCACAGTTACCTGGCAACAGCCAGATGTGCCTGACTCACTATAAAAGGGGCTGCTAGCCCCCTCCTCTCTCTCTTGCTCTCTTTTTCTTTCTCTGTTTCCATTCCCCCCTCTCTCTCCATTCCCTTCCCCCTGCTCTCTCCACATGCTCAAGGCCGGCCTCTACTCCTCTACTTCTCCTCTCTCTCCCTTTCTCTGCCTTTCTCTGTCCCTCTTGACTCCCCTTTCCATGCTCTAAATAAAATCCATCCTATACTATACTGTCCTGTGGCTGGGCCCTCACGGGGAAGGGATGCCTCAGCATGGGCCTGCCAAGGCACTCCCTTCCCCTATACCCAACTACACCTCCATAGAACATATCCACCCTCTCTTTCTATTTTTATAAACACATCAGATGTCAGATGTTCTCACACTGTAGGAGTACATGACCCTTCCAGCAGAGCAGTCTATGGGTCATTTTTTCATTCAGCAAACATGTATTCGGGTGCTGGGAATACAGTAAGGAAAAGAATACTCTGGCCATGTGGAGCTGATATTCTGGGGGAGCAAGATGGACAACCAAAAATAAATACACCCATTCATCAGTTTTATAGTACACCACAAGGTAGGATGTTTGGTACAAGATACTAAAGGCAGCGCAAGTGGAGGGGGTAGGTGTGTGCTTGGGGAGTGTGTTCCCTGGAGTGATGTGGAGACCTTTGTGCAACAAGGTAGATTTGGGACCAGCCCACGCCACCTCTGGGGAAGCATGTTCCAGGCAGAGAAAAGGCATAATGAAGCATCTTCTGTGGAGTGACAAGGAGGCCGGGCCTCACTGTCGGGTGCTATGTGTGCTCGGTGAGGGTGTGCAGAGGGAGAGAGCTCAGCACAGGATTGGATGGGTGTTCTGTCACACTAACCGAAAGCTCTCATAGCAACCAGGACACTCTTCAAACTTTGTTCAGCTGGCCGGTTTCCTTTGCTCTCTATTTAATACGTAGACGAGACGCTCCCTCTTAAACTCACAAGCTCCTAACATGGACATTTTTTCTCAAGCGGGAAATTTCTAGTCGTCAGGTTTCCCTTCAGTTATAAATTCACCGAGAGGTAAATTTCCATTCAGCTCAGCAGGTAAGGACCTGGGAAAGGGCAGAGGGTAGCCTGCCATGAAGTCAGCGTTAGAGGACTTCATAATAGTCCCCAACTTTTCACAACCCAGGCCATGCACCATGCATGACTTACATGCGAAGAACACATCACGGACATTCATAGGCTATGTATACCCTATGGGACATAAGCCCACCACATGCCCCGTATACTTCACACGCCAAGCACATATCACATACCATGTTCACCTTACACACCAGGCACACATCAGGTACCACACATGCCTCATCCTTTGTACAGTTCACAGATGATGTACACACCACTTACATAAAACATCCATATGTCACAGATACCTCACAAGCCAAGCACGTCATTATGCAATCCACACCCCACATGCCATGAACACTTCCTGGCTCATTCATACTTCAGCTGACTTTTATACCTTATACACCATTCCCACTGCATGTGCAATTTACCCCTCACTTGCCAATCATAGCACACATGCCATTCACACCATACATACCATGCACACTTCACATGGTAATCACTTTGTACATGTCACACACACTTCAAATGCCATTCATACCATGCATGTCAGTTCAATACCCATGCCATGCACACCTCACATGCTATTCGCCTGCCTTTTATACCTTACATGCCATTCCCACTGCACATGCCATTCATCACCCACTTACTATCCACACTCCACATGTCATTTACACCATACATGCTTTTCATGCTATTCACATTCCACATGTCATTTACACCACACATGCTTTTCATGCTATTCACACTCTACATGTCATTTACACCACATATACTTTTCATGCTATTCATACTTCACATGCCATTTACACCACACATGTTTTTCATGCTATTCACACTTCACATGTCATTTACACCACACATGCTTTTCAGGCTATTCACACTTCACATGTCATTTACACCATACATACCTTTCTCATCCTTCATTCCATTCACACTTCATGGATGTTCACATTGCCATTCACAATTCACATGGCATTTACACCACACATGCTATACCTATGCCATAATACCCCTCACCTCCTAGTTCTTTCCCAAGACTAGGAAGCCCAGGAAATAAAAATCAACAGGACCTAGGACTGCCTGGCAGGGTCAGAAGCCTGTAAGAACCAGCTGTTGCCTGGCTTCTGGAACACCCTGAGAGTTGTTCATCCAGACTCCCACTGTAGGTTTATTCTTCATGTAGCTGAAGACTTTTCCTGCCTGAGAGGTGAGCTTCATGTTCTACTGGGACACAGACTTTTAGGATCCCAAATACAAACCCACCGAGTTAACAGAACCAAACAAAGGACAGATGATATGGTTTAAAAACTAGAGATGCTAAAGGAGTTCTTGAAGGTGTCAGTCATTCTGGGGAAGGACATTAGCCACGTGAAAGGAGAGGTCACTACTAATAAAAGAAATAACTGGGGGGAAATACGCATGAGAGACTCAAGTCAGATGAGAGAAATAGTGTGAATGACACGAGTGGTGTGAACAGCAGGTGGGCTGTGAATGGCATGTAAGCTGTGAATGACATGTGCAATGTGGATGATGTGGAAGGTGTGAAAGGCAGGTGAGTGTGAATTGTGTGTATAGTGTGCATACTCTGTGTGAAGCATAGATGGTGTGTGAGGAGGGGATGGCATGTGCAGTGTGAGTTGGGATTGTCCTTGAGTTGAGCTGACATGGCTGAATAGGAAGGCCCCAAAGTCGCCTCCTACTTGAGTATGCAGGAAGACATGGTCACCAGAGAGTGTCATTTCCGAGTCCTCTACCTGTGCTGTTCCACAGGGGGTAGCCCTAAGGTGCAAGCCATGGGCCTGACAGAGCTGATGAGTGCACTTGCTTGCAACAACTGTTGGTTCTTGCCCCCATCCTTCCATGTCCCAACGTGCAGGCACTGTGGTCATCTCCCACGCTGGCTTCCCATCATGCTCTGCCTCTGCGCACATTGCTTTGTGAACATCTCACATGTAATGAACACATTACTCTGTGGATGCTTCTCATACATCCCATGTAACATAGCCTTGTGTTTGTGCACCCCTGCTGCAGAATTGACATTTTCACATGATGAGTGTGCATGCCTTCATATGTTAACTTCACCTTGTGCGCTGTGTGCCCCCACCATGCATTGTGCATACCTTGTACCCTATGTAGAGCACTGACATTGAGAGCCCCATCCCATTCTGCTTCTCTCTGACACTGCAGACCTCATGCACCATGTGCAACTCTCACACACTGTGTGTATCTCTCACACACCGTGTGCATCTCTTACACACTGTGTGCATCTCTCACACACTGGGTGCCTTACAGTCAGGGTTTCTGTTGTAATGGTAAACACCATGACCAAAGACAACCTGGGGAGGAAAGGGTTTTATTTCAGCTTATAGCTTGTTGTCAATCATCTGGGGAAAGCATGGCAGGAAGTCAAGGCAGACACTGATGTAGAGGCCATGGAGAAGTGCTGCTTACTGGCTTCCTCTCCATGTCTTGCTCAATCTGCCTTCTTACAGGACCCCTTTCTTATGGCGCCCCAGGACAACTTCCCCAAGGGCAGCACCGCCTCCAATGTGCAGGCATCACAGGCTTGCTCATCGGCTAATCTGGTCAGGTATTTTCCCGGTTGATGTTTCTTCTTCCCAGATGATTTGTGTCAAGTTGACCTAAAACTAACCAGGTCACATGAACATGTGATACCCTGTATACATCTTCCTTTGTGCGCGCGTTCACATCTTACCTCATGTGCACACTGCATGTGCTCTGCACTGTTTGTGTCCCTAACACTATGGACACCTCATGTGCTCTACACCTTTTGTGTTACGTACCCATGACATCCATGTACAACTCACACATGCACACCATGGACACACCTCAGCCTGATGTCACACTCTGTGCACAGCTCTCACAGTTGAGACTAGACAAAACAGTATGCTTGGAGTCCTTATTCACATCCTATGTGTCCTTTGTGCCTGCATTCAATCTGTCCTTCCTCACCCCCCAGTACTGTGGTTTCTTGGTCTCCTTTCTAAGTGCTATAGTATACCCTCACTATGTATGCATGTACATATGTATGTATGTGTGTATGTATGTGTATGTACATATGTATGTGTGTATGTATGTATGTGTGTATGTATGTATGTATGTGAGGGGAATCTCCATATGAGGGAGAACATGGCTTTTTCTTTCTGATTTTGGGTGACTCCATTCTCACATTTTGTGCCTTCTCCCATAGCACATACATCTCACAGGTAAGTGTAGCTCACACACAGAACATATTACATATCTTCCATATTGTGTCTCACATTACACCTCATATGCTAGGTGTCCTTACTCATGTATAGCTTTCAGGCTGTGTACTCTATTCTCACTGGATACATCTCACATGCCGAGTGCATGTCACAGTACCCACCAGATATACCTCACATGCTAAGTGCATGCCTCACTACTAACTGGATACATGTCACATGCTAAGTACATGCCACAGTACCCACCGGATACTCCTCACATTACTAGTACATGCTGCTATGGCTCTTGGTCTAGTCCAAGCTCTTACACCTTGGTTTTGCTGTGAATTTTTGTCTGCGCTGTTGTCTGGCATCTCCTGCCAAGCCTGGAGGAGGAAAGCACTGAGTCCACGGCCCTGCCTCTTCCTCACTCTCTCCAGTTGGAGCTCTGTAAGGAAGCACAGAGGAGGTCAGGGGTGCAGTTAGGGCCGATAGAGGAGCATGCAGCTCAGGGGCTGAGGGGAAGTGTGGTGACAGGGAAGCATGGTGACAGGACCTGGGGGCAGCTGTGGTGATGCCTCTTTCCTGCCTAGTCAGTCCACCTGCCCTCCTGGGGGCTTCCAAGGGGCTAGGATTAAGGCACACACAGCCACTGCACTCTAGGGACAGGTGCCAGCTGCCCACAGCAGCTGCCCTAGACGCATGCCTTTGAGGGAAAGACGGGCTGATTTCTCCATCAAACCCAACCCCTGGCCAATAGCAGCTGGGACAGAGGTTGCTGAGCTGGAGGACAGGGGACCAAGGAACTCAGAAGCCTCTGGTTGTCTGGGTGCCTGCCACATGCCTATGCCCACATGACTGCTTCCTCCAGGAAGCATTCCTGGCTTGCCACCTCCCCCTGGATGGGAAAATTGGCTCATGATTCATGTGTCTTCTACCCTCCAAGTGTCCCTAAGCATACTGTTTCTAAGCCCCAAGACAGACATTGAAGCGGGATCTGAGAATTCAGACAGAGTGTGGTCTCCTAATGGTTGAAGAAACTCACAGAGAAATCATCATGGCATCCCAGAGAGCCCCCAGAGAGGGCTAGTGGGTGAGCAAGACCTCCCTGAGCAGAAGCACTGGTATTTATGTTGGTACTGAAGGTAGGAGGGCTAAAGGGAAAGGCAGTCCAGGGTCGGAGGATCATATGCTTGACAGCCAGGAGACACACCAACATCCTCAGGGATGCTCCACACCTTGCTAAGCCTTTATCCAGGATCATTTAGGTCTGTCACCTTGGGTCTCTAAAGAGATGACTGGGCTGTCTTAGGGGAAGCCTACAGCTAACAGTTCATGTTGTGGCTACAGGAAGTTTGTGGAGGAACTGCAGGAACAAGATGGTCACCTTAGTCAATGGGGAGGGTCCTACCGTTAGCCTGGAGACTTGGGGTGCCTTGGGTGATGCACAGTGCTGTGGTCCTCTCTGAGCCCTCTCATGCCATCCCCAGGGCCCAGCTTCTCTACATGAAGGATGCAGGCATTGGACAAGGGTTCTGTTCATAGTCAGGTTGAAATCTAGTAGGGGACTCTGCCTCTCGATGGCATCTCTCTCTTGGGCTTCCCTCTCTGTGCAGGACAGAGCCCATGCCCATGCCCATGCCCACTTGGTCCAGCTGGTATACTGAGAACCTGAAGTCTGAGCCTGAGCTCACTGTGAGATTAGAAGTTTGTTCCCCCAATGAATTTGAGGGTACCCCGCCTGCAGGACATCCAGGGGAACATGAGTGACCGAAGTCTCTTCTCTTCAGATGCAACACAAAATCCCACATCCCACTGACCTTGGCTTAGTGAATCTCAACTTGGAATTGACCTTATCTGACATGGCAACTGGATCCCCAGGGTTAGAGCTGTACTGCCCAGGCATCTCCAGTGGAATTAGGGATCTGACAAGCTGAATTTGAATGCAGCAATGCCTTTTTGTGTACCGGAGAAGTAAATTCCAGTTTCGGAGTCTCATTTTCTCCAGCTATAAAATGTATCCAGTTCTAGCACCTAGCGTGTGGAGTCTCTGTGGATAGGCAGGCACACAGTATGTTGGTGGCATGCCCATCTCATGGCGCACAGTGGGAACTCAGGATGGTTTTGCCTTGACTACAAGCTTTCAGCAAGCAGCGGGTGGGGTGGGGTGGGATGAGGCAGTCGGGAGTCTGGCTGGCTATTCTGGGCTCAGGACCTCTTGGAATTGGGGGCCATGGTGTGGTGGGAGGTAGCTGGCAGTGTGGGTGATGAGGCAGCACGGGCAGCAAGCCAGCCACCCCCAGACAAAGCCTGGCCCCGGGGAGCAGAACACTGATGACAGATGAAGAGGGGCTGGTGCAGACGGTGCTGGGAGGGGGCAGGGAGGCCGAAGGAAGCAGGGAGCCACAGATGCATACCTACAGAAGGCTGCGGTCCTGCAAAGTCCATATCTCAGTGCCTCTATCCTTCTTCACACCAGACACCACATGTATTCTCATTCCAGAGTGGGGGAGAGAGAGAGAGGGAGAGGGAGAGGGAGAGAAAGGTGAATGAATGTGTATGCATGTGTACAGAGGTCCAGAAGTCAGTATCAGGGATCTTTCTGAATCAGTCTCCTTATTCTTTGAGACAAGTCTCTCATCAAACCCAGACTTCATAAATTAGATAAGGCTACATGGACCGTGAGCTCCAGATATCCTCCCATCTCCAGCCCCTGCCTTCAGCACCGAGATAACAGAGGCACATTACCAAGCCTGGCTTTTACATGGGTTCTGGGGATTCAAATTCAGGACCTTGTGTATGCAGTGGGCATTCTACCTCCTGAGCTGTATCCCAAGCCCATATTACGAGTGGTTCGTTTTTAATTTCAAAGTCCCATCTCCATGCATATTTAGTTTTCTTTTACATTTTGTGTATTGACAACAATCATTTCAATGACGTGTTGTCTGCCCTGAGGGCTGTGTGTGAGCTCGTACGCTGATCTGTCCTCTCTAGTCTCTAAAACATGCTAGTTGGGCATAACCTTGGCCGGATTCAGATCTGGTTTGTAGGAGACGTTGCGGTCTTCCCCTGGGTATGCATGATAGCTGGATGTCTTCAGCTAAGCTCCCACTTCCTGGCTCTGCTTCCTTGCATCTTCCTTTCTTGCTAGTGTCCCAAAGACATGCTTCAGCTGACACCTCCTCATCAAAATGGCCAACAGTAACATTTCTGCTGAGGGGGCGTTTACCCTCTACTTGCAGGACACTCATTAAAGTCACTGTTGACTCTACCCTCTTCCTTGAAATGACCGATTGCCTTAGTTCCCAGTCTTCTCATGTGGCTCTAGCCCCTCAAAGTCCCACTGGGCTCTACCATCTGTGATGCTAATTTTCAAGACACTCACCATGTACCCGTGCATGAATCTCTCCATATCAGACTTACCCATTCAATGAGCCACTGGAAATTAGCATTCAGATGGTTCACAGCCCCTCAAATTCAACATGTCCCTCAACATGACTGTTATCTGCTCCAGCAATCCAACCAGTCCTCAGGAAATAGTTCTCCCTCAGTGTCCCCTGCAACTATGACCTAAGGTGCCTACCTGGATGTCTTCTCATCTCCTTCCTCTTCTGGCCACTCAGTCTTACTCATTTCGTTTCCCAAACATCTCTCAATGCACCTCCTGCCTGCTCTTCCAGACTCTGTCACAGGGCAGTCTGTGGCATCCTTTCTTTGGTGAAACCTCATCACTGCGTTTTCAGCCTTGAATCTCAAAGCTCTTTAAATGAACTCCTCCACTGAACCCAGGCATATGAGTGTAAAGCAGAAATATAGCAGTAGTCAACTTTACATGGCTCTCCATAACCTCAGGGATAAAAGCCATGTGTCCTGGCCCAGCATTCAAACCCTTCCCAATTGCTTCCCTGCTTGCTCCCAATCACACGGCTTAATGTGCCTCTGCCCAAGAAGTAACATGCTTTCCTCTGACAGGATAGCTCAAGATAGTCATGCTTCCCCTTCTACCTGGAAGTCTCTTCTCCTTTTCATGGCCCATTAGTCACTTGTCCTTGGAGACTCGGTCAAGATAATACATTACAGAAGCTTCTTGGAGACCCTGATCCAGGATCCAGTGCCCCATCTCTGTCCCCATCCTTTGATTTCCTGGGGTGTAAGGAATTACGATATGAGTGAAACACCTGACTATAAGTTCAGAATGCAAATGAACAGTGAGAAGCACATCATTTCACGGTGACTCCTAGAGTGGCCTTCTGTGCCACACTGGGGCTGTTCTGCTCAGTCTCTTACCCTAGTCACTGAATGTCACCCTCATTGTTACCTTCCTCATACTGGAATTCCCTGGGACTGCCTCAGCCCCTCCCACACAGCAGCTCTCATGCACTCATCTCGTTGTTACTGTTGTTGTTGTTTTTGTTGTTGTTAAAGACATGGCAAAGACTGAGGGCTATTCCTCAACATCCGTACAATATGAATTTATGAATTTTGTATGAGCGCACGGGGTATTAGTCAGGTTGGGACTTTCAAAACATCCTACTAAAGATCGTGTGGCTTAAACACTAGCTCTGGAGGATGGGTGTTCAGGAGCGTCATGTTGGCAGGGTTAGTTCTCCTGAGGCTTCTTTCCTGGCTTCCAGACAACTGCCCTCTGTGTGTCCCCACATGGCCTTACTCTGTGTGTGCAAATCCCCTTGTCTCTCTCCTTATAAGGATGCTAGTTACTTTTATGACCCCATTTAACCTTAATTATTTCCCCAATGTCTCTGCTTTCAAGTACAGTCACACTGAAGGTCAGGGCTTCAATATAAGAACATGTGTGTGGTTCTTTGTAGCAAGATGTTATAGGAGTTATTCCATAGCATATGATCACCCACATTTCCCAGATTCTCTTGCAGCTACATAGTTCATATGACTAAGTTATGGCAGGTAGAGTATGGGTAGAAGGAATTTGTGTGTAACCTCTTGGTTATGACTTTAAGAGATAGCATCTGTTCTTTTTTCTGTCTTCTTCCTCCTCCTCTTCCTCCTATTCTTCTTCTTCCATCTGTTTTTATTTTTTGAGACTGTGAAGCACTGGCTGTGTTGGAACTCCTCTGTAGACCAGTCTGGCATCAAACTCATAGAGATCTGCCTTCCTCTGCTTCCCAAGTGTTGGGATTAAAGGGATGTACCAGCACCACCGGGCTTTTTCTGCCTGCACTCTTATTGATAGGACTATAGATGATTGATAGGAGCTGGAGTAGCTAATGACATGTGTTAGAATAATGTCTTTCCACAAAATGTTCCTATTGGAATCCGCAGAACCCATGGAGAGATTATCTTACATTGTAAGAGTGGGTTTGAGGATGTAATTAAGATTGAAGAGGGAAAATTAACCTGGGTTATTCACGGGACCTAGTGTTCTCAAGGGAGTCTTTAAAAAGGGAAAGAGGGAGGCAGGGCCATTGATCAGAGCTGAAAATATGACTGTAAAAGTAAATGTTGGGATGATGTTGTCATAAGCCAAACAGAGGAGGAAGTTTCTAGAAGCTGGGAAAGGCAAGGGACACATTGTCCTGTAGAGCCTTCATAATGATTGATGAGCTGCAGCACCTTGATCTTGGCCCACAAGACCCACTTCAAGGACACAGATTACTCGGTAGAGTGCTTACTTGGCATATATGAAGCCCTGGGGTTGATTCCTAGCACTGCCTAGAGCTGGTGTTTGCCTAGAATTCTAGTACTTAGGAGGTGAAGGTAGGAGGATCAGGAGTTTAAGGCCATCCTTGGCTACATAGTGAGTTTGGGTCTAGCCTGGGCTCCATGAGACTCTATCTAAACAACAACAACAACAACAGCAACAACCACCCATTAAAGACCCAATTCAGGCTTCTGACTCCCAGAATCATAAGACAAAAATGCATGTTTATTTCAAGCCACTAAAAATTTATGATAATTTCTTCCACCAGCAGCAAAAAACTAACCCTTAGCTTAGGTGATGTGATGGGAGAAGTATCTTAGTAGTTTTCTTAAGATTCACTGAGTAGTGGGGGAAAGACTCTGGTTCCAGCATTGTTATGCTTCCATACAAGGGCCCGATGGACCACGTGTCTATAATGTGTTGTAAGAAAGGAACAGATTATTTTAGCTTTTTTTATTATCATCACAGCTGAGTAATGTACATCTTCATCAACATGCAACCTACTATGTGTTTGGCAATGATGCAGTCACCAGAGAATTACTAATATCATGCATATGCTGAGTGCAGAGTTGGGGATGTGCTGGGGAAACTATGTGAACAAGCCGGTAAGAACAGTCACTCTTTGTTGGACTAAGGGGACCACAGCTAGGCCGGTAGGTTGTTTTCCTTAAGTGGCAGGTCAGGCCAGGAGACTGGGTTACTCTTGCCCAGGCTGATGGTTTGCCTCAGAAGGTGGAAGGAAGACTCTAGAATAAACTTCAGGGAAGGTGAGAAGGAAAAGCCACTTGAGTGGAAGCAGGGACCTGGTTCAAACTGTTGGCTTTTGGCTCACCCAGCCTAAGGTACGCTCTGGACTCAGTGGCTATGAGGCTCTGATCCCTCTGCCTCACCATGCATTCCACATTTGAAAAGTGGAGCTGTTGGCTCATACTTGTCAAAGGGCTCTGTGGATATGAGGTAAGATAAGGTGTGGATGAGGAAAAAGCAGAATGTGAAAGAAGAACATGGAGTTCTCAGCTCACCCCCCTTAGGTTTCACGTCTCTGTCCTACACTTAGTAGTCAGACAGTACCACATACAGGAGAGGAGCCTCCAGTCTGTGGATCCCTGAGTATCACATACAGAGCCTTCTAGAATAGTTACAGCTGCCAACTGTTATCCTCTGGCCAGGTAAGAGTAGATGAACAAGGTCACACAGTCTGCCCCTTCCTCTGTCCTGGTCCTCCCCCCACCGCAGACCAGGTTTCTCTGTGTAGCCCTAGGCTGTTTTGGAACTCACTCTGTAGACCAAGCTGGCCTCAAACTCAGAGATCTGCCTGCCTCTGTCTCCCAAGTGCTGGGATTACAGGTGTGTGTCACCACTGCCCAGCCTGTATCCTGGTCCTATGACAATGAGGATAGAACCTGAATTTAACCAAACAGAGTTCAACTGTTAGCAAATATGTAGAGTCCAGGGAGATTTCCATTAACAGTGTCTCCCACAGCCTTTGTCTGATCACTCTCTGCTCCCGTGGCTCCCAGGAGGAACTGCGGAACGACACTAACACCCTTGCCCTTTGTTGCAGAAGGCTCCCGTTGCTACACATACTTGCTCATTCATCCTCTCAGGAAGCCATGAGCCTTTCCTCAAATGGAATGAGAGGGGTCTTTCCTGTTATGCCATTCACATTCTAGGGGGAGGTGGGAGATGGGAAACCATGTCCGGACCCCAAAGGACAGAGTGAAGTGCATGACTGTCAAGTCATTTCAGCCAACAAGAATGGCTGGTGGAAGGCCATCCTGAAAAGGACACTGGGAAGGTCTTAGGTTGGAAAGAAAAGGGAAGGAAGGAAAGAGGGGCTGGATGGAGGAAGAGGAAAATAAGAGAAAGCAGAGAGAAGCCTTTGCTCTTGGCCATGACCCCAGTCAAGACTCCCTTTCTCATAAAGCCATGAAGAACTGGATCCTGGCAGTAACCTGTGAAGTTGGGCATGGGGGTTCCCCTGGGTTTCCAGGGAAGAACTCAGCCCACCCTGGCCATCTATCCAATGGTCTGGCTTCATCCTCTGCCTCGACACCCTTAGCAGAGGACCCAGCCATGTCACATGCCATGCCCTCCACACACAGACCCATGAGCCATGGTGCTGCTCCAGGTTGGCACTCTTATAAAAATGATGATGTTATCCAGCAATGGAAAATGACTACAAATAATCAGAAATTACAGTGTCCGGTCTCTTGCAAAAAGCAAACTTCTGAAGTGACTTTAGCGGAGGCTGCCTCCTTCCTTGATTCTCGGGTTTGGGTCTGTGATGAGTAGGAATCTGTAGTGTTCAGGGAGGGAGGAAAAAACGTGAGGACAGCAGCAGGTCCCGCTCTGCTTCCCGGACGTCAGGGATCTCACACAGGACATCCATTTCCGCATTGGTTTCTTCTATGGATCCTTGAATATTCAGTGGCATTCTCTTACCTACACTCCCTTGCAATGAGAAGCTCTTGAAGGGCAACTGTCAGTTTTCTTCTGTTGAGGCCCCATTGTTCTCTCTCCAGCCTTGAGGCCAAGAGCTAAGACTCCCCATGTTGGTCCTTTCTTACCCATGGCCCACAATAAGTATTCATGCATCCTCGCTGGATATTTGTTGGAATGCCACCATTTGGTCTATTTTCTTACCATTTTATATGCTTGTCTCAAATGTCCGTGACCATATCCATCAAACCTCAGATGAGACATGTTCAGGTCCCTAGGCATTGCAAACTCGTGCCCTTTGGCTCTGTGTAGATGATAAGGCACAGGGCCAAGTTTACTCGGTATTGGCAGCCCTGAGATTCCAAGATCCAGAGACTTCTAAGACAGACATTAAGCATGAAAAGTTTATGATTCTAGGCTCTGGGCACTAGAGACTTTGCCTTCAAACTCTCAAAGATAAAGGCTGTTATTGTTAATATTTATGTCAGAGCAAGCTCTGGACCTTCTCAGGGAGTGGATAAGACCTGACAGCTGATGTAGTCCCTGAACTTTGGATGTTGGGACCCTTGACTCGGAACTCTCTTAGGCCCTAGGGAATCCTTGTAGTGTCCAGTGTTCATCATAGCTCTTGCTTTGCTCCTAGCTCACTGATACTCTTCACCCTCTTGGTACCTCCATAGTTCTCCATAGTCTCATCCATCTCTCCTCTCGGAGCTCTGCAACCCACTTTCCTGTTTCAGAGTGAGCTTATAACCCTGGGAGCCAAGGAGCCTTAGAGTCCTAGGATGTCTGGAGCTGGAAGGCCAACAATTTGCTTGTTTTCAATTACTATCTCAGCTCAAGCTGGCCACAATAAAGGCCACAAATAGGCAATGGATCATTCAGGAGAGCCTTTGTTGGCCTAAAGATATAACACCAAGGGAATTTACAAAGGAGAAGCCTTCTATACTAAACCCAAAGGCTGAAGAATGGGCTTATAAAGACTAAGAAAATGGAAATGAACATGCTTGTTCTTGGACTACAATTCCATCAGCCATAGCATCTTCCAGTTCCACCAATCACAAACCTCATTCACATGCACTCACACGTCTCGCATCTCTCCAACCACAGGCTTCTCACTGAGGAACTGAGGAGATATTTTTCTGGTTCCTCAGTGAGTGAGAATAATTGCTTGCTAACCCCAGTCATTTAAAGAAGTTCCCAAGGCTTGTCTTGCTTGGAGTATGCAGTCTTACAAGCTTTCTGGAGTAGCCATGGCTGGAACAAAGGCATCAGTCTTGGCTTCAGCAGAGCCATGGTCATAGTAGTCTTTGTAGCTTGAGTGGGATTTCCTTAGCTTGATTATGAAATGCTCAAAACTGGCTCAGGGTTGGGGAGTGTAGCTCAATGGTAGTGTTTACCAAGCATGCTTGAAGCTTTGGGTTTGGTTCCTGGTACCACAGGGAAAGAACAAATCTCCAGGGAAAGTCTAACCATGGCTAAAGGGGCTGCTTGGCTGGCAAGTCCCCACTTAAGGTAGAGCTAGAGAAGAGAAGTTACACACGACATATGTAATGGCTGTCGTTCCAGAGGCCAAATGACTTACTTATCCCAATAGCTTTACTCATTTACTTACACACAAAACAAAACAACTAAAGAGAACCCAGTATTATTTATTTTTGATATTAGATTTACATCATTTCCCCACACCCTTTCTTCCCTCTAAGCCTGTATATCCCTCTTTGTTCTCTTACAAGCTTATAGCCTCCTTTCCTATTCATTGTTGTTACATCCATATATGTACATGTCCACACACATATCTTCTTAGAGATAACCTTCTCAGTTTGTATAATGTTACTCATATGAATGTTTTCACGGCTGATCACTTGGTTTTGGATAGCCAGTAGGTATGCTCTTTCCTGGGGAAGACACTTTTTCTTCTCTAGTGTTCCTTAGTTGTCAGTCATTCTTTGTGCAGGGCTGGGGGTTTGTGGTCTCTCTGTCTACTCTGGCATGTCCGCTATTGCCCTTGTTCAGTCTGTGTTTAGACAGTCATTATCTTAGTTAGGGTTTCCATTGCTCTGAAGAGACACCATGACCAAGGCAACTTTTATAAAGGATAGCATTTAATTGGGGCTGGCTTACGGGTTCTGGGGTTCAGTCCATTATCATCAAGGCAGAAAGCATGGCAGGCATGGCACTGGAGATGGAGCTGAGAGTTCTACATCTTGGTCTGAAGGGAACCAGGAGAAGACTGCTCCCACATGGCTAGGAGGAGGGTCTCAAAGCCCATGCCCACAGTGACACAGTGACTTCCTCCAACAAGGTCACACCTACTCTAACAAGGCCTCATCACCGAATAGTGCCACTCCCTGGGCCAAGCGTATTCAAACCACCACAGTCTCCTTGGTAAGACTTGATGGAGGCAGCTTCTGACATTACTAGGCGACAAAGTCTCACAGAAAATCACCCAGTTCTGCTGTTACAATCTTTCCATCCCTCTCCCTTAGTGTTCCCTGAGCCTTATGTTCACGAGTGTTTTATGGATGTATCCATCAAGCCAGGGCTTTGCAACTCTGCATTTTGATTGGGTGTTTTCTGTAATGGTCTCCTTTGTTGCAAAGAGAAGTTTCCTTGATGATGGAAGAGGACTACACTCATCTCTGTGGATAAGAAAATATATTTAGAATATAGTTAAGGATCGTGTTGGTTTAGTAAAGTGGTGGTTATATGTTCTCCTCCAAGATCCAGGACCTCATTAGCCCTACATAGCTGGTTGGGTCTCTAGTACCAGGCATGATTTTCTTAGAATATAGACTTAATATGCAATTAATAGTCTCAACAGTACTTAACAGTGCTTAGTCTCTAGCCAAATATAGGAGTGCTGAGTCTCTCTGATGTGTCTTACAAATAGTGTCCTTAAGCCCCATGCTCACACTGGGTGAGATGGCTTAGGCGTTAAAGCACTTGTCGCCAAGCTTCATCAAGAGCTGAGTTTGATCCCCAGAACCCATTTTAAAAGGCCAAGCATAAGAGCAAAAGACCCTGTTCTAAAATGGTGATTAAGAAAGAACCCAGTGTTGACCTCTGACCTCAACACACACACACACACACACACACACACACACACACACACACACACACACACAGAGTCATCTTTACCCTTGAGTTAAAGGGGAAAACATTCCAGACTCCACTTTTGTAGGAGAGTAGTTTTCGTTGAAGAAAATCATCCCTAAAATCTCAATGTAGTGAGGCACAACAGCGCATGTCTTTTATCCTGGTACCCAGGGGGCAGAGACAGGTAGATTCCCTGCCAGTTCAAGACCAACCTGCTCTGAGTTCCATCCAGGCAGTCAGAGCTACACAGGGGGATTCTGTCTCAAAAAATCAAGCAAGTCAATCAATCAATCAAGCAGAGGGACCTCAATACTCCCAAGCCAGGTAGTTAGAAATGCTTGTAATCAGTTTTGTGATCTCGGGATGTGCCTCAGTGACAATATCCACAGCATCTGCAACATCAGCCATTGAAATCAGGCTCAGAGAAGTTGAGTCCATGAGTATCTTGGCTGCAGTGTGAAGGAGCGAAGTGGGGAAGGCTCCACAGAGATGTATCTGAGCTTCGATGACCAATGGGAGGAGGAGGGCATCCCATCATCAGCCTTGGCAATCTTGCCGGCCCCATTCTGTTTCTTGACTGTGAGTGCAATGAGACGAGCTGCCTCCTCAAACTCCTGTAACCATGACTTCGCCATCATGATGGACTGGGCCTTTGAAATGTAAGCCCAAATAAACCCTTCCTTCCCTCATTTGATTTTATCTCAGCAATGAGACAAGTCAAAAACACATACCCTATGGATTATAGCAGGATACATAACCAAGTGGAGAATGGAGAATTGGAGAAATGAACCCACTTGCTAAACAGTCACATTTCAGAAGGTGAGGTGAAGAACTGGGTTGGTTAGTGTAATTAAGTGACCACGTGGAGAGAGTAGCTCATGTACCCCTGGGCTCACTGTAGTGCATAGAGACGACCAGATATAAGCATTTAATATTGTGCCTCACCCACAGTAGGCATTCATAAAATGATCAAGCTATTTGGGTATTTATGGGATTGTTTAAATTAGTGGAAGAAATTAAGAATCTCTTCAGCCACCACAGCAGCACTACTAGTTCATGATTGATGGTAGAGTTCATACAGCCACACAGGCTGCCATAGCTGCTTCTTGGCTGTTTTCTGAGACTGGTTGGGAGGTCTTCCCTTATCCTGTGAGAGCTGTGTTCATGTAAAGTAACTCCGTACCGCATGAGCAGAGTCACCTTCCAGACTGTGAGCTTTTCCCATTTCACAGACACAGACCCTGATGAATGGAAGCACACTTTACCTCTCTGCTGAGCAACAGGAAGTGATGACGTCACCAATAGCTGTATCGGTAGCGCCTGCTCACTATGCCAGCTGAGCAGAAATCTCATTGATTCAGTAAGATAAGAACAATTACCACTCCCACTAAACAGGGAAATGGAGGGTCCAAGAAGCTATTCATCCAGCAAGTGGCAGAGTTGAACTTGGACCCATGTCTCTTCAACTCCATAACCACTGACCTCCACTCTCCTCCCTTAAAGGCCTCCTGTTTATTCTGCTGATGTCAAGTTGGAGGCCACTTGGCATGTGTGACATATGTGTGACATGTGTGACATGTGTGACATGTGTTCTTAGCATGCTCACTCCGGTATTCTCCATGTCACCATTCTACATAGTGACAAGGAATGGCATAGCAGTAGGAGAGAGGGTCATGAAAATGTTGTAAGTCTGTGCGGGTGAGACAGGGACCCTAGTGTCGGGGGGGGGGGCAACTCACTTTCTCTCAGGGTTGCACTGCAAGTCATGCCCTTCCTTTGAAGTCCAATGCCTTATAGTCATTCCTGGGGACAGCCTGGGGGCTTGGCCAATCTCAAAGCCCTGGAACTGGCCTTCCTCCCAGAGCCCTGCCCTCTCATGCCTGGTGTTTAGGGGGCCGGTGAAGTGCCGGACTCCAGGAAGGAAGAAGAGGCCCAGCCCTAGGCCTGAGCTGGAGAAACCGGAGAAGACCCAGGAACAGCTGACTCTGGGCGCCACGTTTGGAGGCGGCTGTCCCCTTCCCCCAACTGGCTGTGCTGTGAGTCACGGGTTTTAAGCTGAGCACTCTGGGAGATTAACTGGCTTTGTGACCAGCTGCTGGAGGAGGATACTTGGCCGAAAGAAGCAGGATAAAATTACTGTCTCAGAAGTTTATAGGAAGACCCATAAATGCCCCCAAATGCTGTGGGGCTCATGTTATGGGGTGCTCCAAGGTGTCCCCCTGCCTAAGCTCTCAATGACCACGTTTATGCCCCCTCCTTTTACCCACCTGACAGGGTCTGCTCATCTGCCACTCTTTGGGCATTCCCAAACCTTGAGGTAGTACGGTTCCAAGAGAGTTCTTGGGCAATGGGTGGCGAATGTTAGGAACGGAGCCCATTCTGGAGCCAGTAGGAAGGGCCTGGCTCCTGCCTGCCTCAGACCCGAAGCAGTGGCTGCTGGGAGATGCCTGGAGCAGGATGGTTGTAGGCCACTAGCACAGGGCAGAGAAGGACCCCACCCCACGGTTGGATTGCATCCTGTTAAGGGTTGACAACTCTCAGCCCTGGGATGGGGAACTAGGGACCGTGGGCAACAATAGCTTGGCTCTGACACTGACTCTCTAGACACAAAAGAGAGACTGGTATTGACCAGCCATTTCAAAGTACATATATAGCACCCTAGATGTGTGGAGGCCTAGAGTTTCAAGCTAATGGGGGTCTCCAGGTTTTACACACGGTCTCACTTTTCATCACGTGTTTATCAAAATGACCTCAGTCTGCTCCAACCCCGCCACTGACTGACTGACCCCTCAGCAACAATTAGTAGTGTCTACTGTACACTGGGCACTATGGTATTAGGTGGAGAGTAGCACTGTATTTATATGAAATAAGAGTTAGCCACAGGAGCCTGTGAGTGCATTTAGAGCGACTGAGTGGCCTTCAACCTGCTTTGTGAGCTGGGTGTCACCTGAGACTGTATCTGAGGACAAGAGTCTGTCCCTAAAGGAACTTGTTCTGGGAGGAGCCTAGTGCTTCTCTACCTCCAACTGTCCTCCCAAAGCTCTTTGCCGCCGTGAGTCTCTCCAAGGAGCCTAGGAAGGGGTGAAGAGGAAGCATCAGAGAATCAGGACAATGTTTATGTGGCCCTTTCTCCACAAGGCGGGGGGGGGGTGGCGTAGGGGGAAGGGGACTACAGTCTGAGACAGGCTCCAGGTTCCTTCAGGATCAGGGCCTAACTAGGATGCACATAGGCAGGACATGTGGTGTTGGACTGTAGTGCTTACAAAGGTGGACTGTTCCAGAGAGCCCAGGCTGGCTCTGCCCTAATCACACTGTCTGCCATCATGGATGTCTCCCCTGCCTTCTGAGGTGCGCCAGTCCCCTTAATCTTGGCAGCTGGGTGTCATTGAGCTACATTTTCTGGAGGAAAGAATGGGAGGCCCTGCTCTGCTGAGAGCTAGGGATGCAGCAGAATGGAGCCGGGCCTGTGTATATTTATTGAGAGGGAATGACTGAGCGTTCACTCACAGCAAACTTAGGAGTAGTTCCTAAGTTCCAACTTGCTGAACATCACTGATTTGTTATTAATATGCCCACTGTATAGATGGGGCAATCAAAGCAGAAAGACAAACATTCTTCCTTCTCCTTCTCCTTCTCCTTCTCCTTCTCCTTCTCCTTCTCCTTCTCCTTCTCCTTCTCTTCCTCCTCCTCCTCCTCCTCCTCCTTCTCT
>NC_034590.1:19022191-19028662 GCF_900095145.1 Mus pahari | reverse complement strand
CCTCCTCCTCATCCTCCTTCCTCTTTTGTCTTTTTTCTTCGAGACAGGGTTTCTCTGCGTAGCCCTGACTGTCCTGGAACTCACTCTGTAAACCAGGCTGGCCTTGAATTCAGAAATCTGCCTGCCTCTGCTTCCCAAGTACTGGGATTAAAGGAATGCACCACCACTGCCTGGAAAGACAAACATCCTACAGTGACAAAGAAGAAGGGTGGATGTGAGACCCAGCCTCCTACATTTGGGTTTTCTATCCAGGCATCTGACCGCTATGTTGTATCACCTGACACCCAAGATGACATCATCCCCTTTGCCGCCTCTGGGATAACTGGACAGTGCTTGCTCATCCACGGTTCTGTCTTTGATGTGAACCAGATGATAGAGTTGTCACCCAAGGCAAGGAAAGTAGCACCGGAGCCAGAATCGGAGGATATAAGCCTTGAAAGATGGGATGTGAATCCCGGCTCCGCCGCTGACCCGTGGGTGGCCTCAGACAGTGAAGGTAAGCTCTCAGGATGCTTCCTGTCTCATGAGGAAGGGTGGAGACCGGCATAACCCTTCAGGACCCCCCAGCATGGCATAAGTGTCACCAAAAAAATGCAGAGTCCTGTGAAGTACCGACATTCACTGCAGCCCCGTTCACATTGCTGAAGTGTGGAGCCCACCCAGGCGTCCGTCGACAGAAGAATAGAGCAGGGTGTGACATAAGACACATCCTGGACATTTCCTCCTTAGAAAGAAGGAGAGTGAATACAGGTGGGGATAATCTTATTAAACGAATTAAGTCCGTCTCAGAAAAAAAACGAACCTTGTATGGCTTCCTCATTTGTGGTTCCTTTTATATAGCTGGATAAAGTCATGCATGTCGGGTAGGACAGGAACGTCAAAAGAAAACTGTCTGGGGCCGGGGGGAGCCGAGGGGACCAAGAAGAAGGATGAGGAGCAGCAGCAGGGGTGGAGATGTGCTCAACACACACTAGACGCTTGTATTAAAATCTGACACAGAACCCTGCACCATGAAAAAACACAGCGGAAATGACACAGACAAAGAAAGAAAGCCAGCCTTCTGCAAAGGTCGGTGACAAGCACCCAGCAGGCTGCTGTGGCAATTTGCTAACACATGTGAGGAATAGGTTGGGGGTGGTGATGGTGAGTTCTGCTCCTTGCCAGAGGCTGGCCTGCTCTGCCTAGGCTCTCTCTAACCCAAGCGAGTCCAGGCACCTGCTGTGGGTGCTGGCATTCCCCAGGCATGGTCAGGGACTGGCCAGGATGAGGCCGGAGGGCGGCTAAGGACAGCCCATCCCTGTTCCTCAGTGCTTGGAGTGTGGTTTTGGGGGCAGGGCTACTCCTGACAGCTGGGGGCCTCCCTGGAAGGCAGGGGGTGGGTAGTCATATTCTGACAGAGACAGAACCTGTTAAAGCTTCCTGTTCTTTAGAAACGGAAGCTCCTGTTGACAGGCTTTCTCTAGGAGACGGGGTGGCCAGGTCAGGATGGATGGTTCTGCCCTCCCAGTGTCTCACTGAACTAACATCCAACATTACTGCTTCCAGTCCCGGTGCGGGCTCAGTCTCTGTTCTCAATAGCCCTGTCCTTGTCTAGCTCCTTAAGGTAGAGATGACATCAGAATAGGCCAGGTGAGGTGTAACTGAAGGTTTTACCGGGAAAAAGAAGTCTGGGATGGTATGGGACACTTTGGAGACGGCTACCCAGTGTGGGTGACTCAGGAAGAAAGAGCTACAAATGTAAAGGCCTTGGGCTCACCCATGACAGCATACATAAGCTCCCAACTCTCATACAGGCTGTGTTAGGTCCAATTGCTCCAGTAAACAACAGGCTGGAAAAACATATCTGGGGTTCTTAAGATGCGGCTTGGGTGGAGAGAGAAATTAGCAGGACAGACTGGAGCTTGGGCAAAGATGGGGGGCTGGGGGAGGCAGTGCTACACTCCTGTAACCTCTGTTTCAACAGCAGAGATTTGGGCCTGTATGGCCCAGACCTCTGTAGAAAGTAGGTTCCCCTGACTCTCCCAAAGCTCTATCTACAGAGGGAACTTGGGCAGCAGGGCCCAAGGAATGTGGGGATTTCCCCCTACACCCCTAAACACACATTTAGAGCATGGAGGGGTCCTCAAGAGTCTTTCTTGTACCGACAATATGAGCTAAGGTGATAATAGGAACCGCCATAAAGCTCCACCCTCTCCTCCCAAGCCATCCCTACCCGCAAGACTCAGACCCATAGTGACTTTTACACAACATAAGAACACACAGTCAAGTGGCCTGCAATTAGCCGTCAGCCCAGTGAGACCCTTCAGATGGCTGTCCCGGCAACCTTACTCCAGGGATCCTCAGGCTCGCGCAGCCGGTGGCCATCAGCAACAGCCGCAGGGCCTCCGTGGCACACGTGCGCCCGCCGCCTGCCACACACACCCGTGCACACGCCGGCGAGGGCTAACGAGCCCACAGCCCTACGCGGCGGGAGGGAGCCAGTTGTCGGGCGGGGCGACAGCGGTCACACAGCATTAGCCCTGCGGCCGCCCCGCCAGGTGCGGCCACTGCCCCTAATCCCTGGCCCGCCCCGCTAAGCCCGGCCTGAGCAATGCCACAGCTGGGGGCGGCCGGCCACGCGCCGCCCCTCACCGCAGCCCAGCTTTCCCCACCCCCACCCCCACCCCCACCCCTGGCGTGTGCCCTGAACCCCACCCAATTGATCTCCAGCCCTGCGTAGCAATCCAACCCAGCCGGCCACTGACCCTGTGCCCCCAACCTGGACTCTAAGCATCTCCATGGCTCCCCGCAGTGCCCCTCCTCTTGGTTCACCTGCCTCTGCTACAGTTGGGAAGCTTGTTCTCCAAGATAGAACCTTCATAGATCTCAGCTCTACCCGTGAAGTCTGGTCTGACTCTCCACAGATCTCAGTTCCTTGCTGTGGTCTTTCACATCTGGCCAGGTCAGGGATCCTTTCCCTGTCTAAGGTCTGGGGACCACCACTCATCACTATCTATCTGTTTATGCCATACCAGTCAGGAATCACATCCCCTTTTGTTCAAATCCTATAACCAGACGGGATAGACTCTAGGATCTTTGTGTTAGGGATGGGGGATTCTCAGGACCTCTTTGAATGCCACATTGACTTTCCTGAAAAATAAAGATTTCATTTACATTACCTGAGACGCATCTTCCTCATTTCTCATGTAATTTAGGATAGACACAGAGCTGAGGATGTCCTTGAACTCCTGATTCTTCAACATCCACCTGAGGTGTTCAACTTACAGGTGTGCCGCCCTCCCCCCCCACACACACACACCCAGGTTTATGCACTGCTAGCACCAACCCAGGGAAGCATTTTACCAACTGAACTATATCTCCAGCCCAAGGACCGGTTTTGCTGTTCCTCATAGGGGTGAGTGGGTGAGGACCCCATCTTGTCTCTCAACTCCCAGCTTAGCAGGTCAAGGCAGTTTTTATTTCCTGTGTGGGGAACAGTAAGAAGAGGTGGTGTGGAGTTTAAGACTGCACCAGGACTTGGGGTTGACTGTGGGGGGTGGGTCTCTATCAGTTTGCATGTCCCATGGAAGGATGCTTCTCTGGACCTGGCCTGCTGGTGGTCCTGGCTTCAAGGTCGGTAGTGGTGCTGATGGACAGCTCCGGCAGGTGGGAGCCCGCGGGTCACCCCGGACAGCTCTGCCCACCTGTCACTCTCCTGCTTGGGTGACCAGCTGCCTGACCCACTGACCAACTAATGCTGCTGCGTCTAAGCATCCTGGGCATGGTGTGCAGTGCCCTGCCCACTTCTCTTCAGCTTTTCTCGACAACTTTCTCTCCCAAAGTGAAGGGCACACAGATACCCGTGTAGATTCTCTTAGCACACACTCACCTGCACGCAGCTGTGTGTATGTATGCCGAAGGTGACACGGGGCCACATGGTTAAATGTAACTGACAGACCTCAGCTGGGTAGAAAACTCTGGTCTGGTTCCCAGCTCACACTCCCCCTCCCCCCCCCCCCCGTAATCCATACTAAAGCCTCTTTCATAACCAACGTCCTGAACCTAGGCTGTGCATGCTGAAATCTGAATTAGTGACCATTCTCACTGTTGTGTCAAAATATAAAACAAAAGCAACTAGAGGGGAAAAAGGATGTTTATTTTTTTGTTTTTATTTTGTTTCGTTGTTTGTTTTTTTATTTTTTGCTCAGAGTTTGGGGGTACAGACCGTCGTGAAGGAGGAGGCAGATCGGCAGGAGGATGAGGCGCCTGGTCACGCTGCAACTGATGTCCAAAAGCAGAGAGAGAGAAAGGAAGGGGGATGTTAATGCTAGTGTTCAGTTATTTTTCTCCCTTTCACTCAGTCCTGGTCCTTAGCCTATAGGGTGATGCCACTCATACTCAGGACGGCTCTTCCGTCCTCTGTTAAACTCATTCTGGAAACACGTTCCCCTCTCCCTGCCAAGGAGTGTGCTTCTGTGGTAGTTCTAAATCCCATCAAGTTGACAGGATCAGCCATCCCATCTGGAGAGAAGACAACCGTTGTTCAGCTCAGGAATGGCCTCTCCTACTCCCTGTGCTACCACCGCAGCTTCCACAGCATCTCGTGTGCTTTCGGGAGCCAGAGTTGTATCCCTTGGGGTTTAAAGGGAAGCAGGGGCGTAAGAGAGTTCTGAGCTCCAGGACAATCTTGTCCCATTCCTGCTGCTTCGGTCTGACCCCAGTAGACTCCATGCATCCTTGGCAACATCCGAGCACAGATCGGAGCAGTGTGCGGCTCACAGAGCCCTGTGGGCACAGTGGATGCAGGATGAGCTTGGAAAGGTCCTTTCAGTTTCATCATGCACTTTCCCATCTTATCCAAGGATGGGTCCTCCTCTTCCCTGACTCTTTTCCAGGAAGCCCTCTCTTTGGACCAGTTTGGCAAGGATGACTCAGAGGGTAAAGGTGCCTTCGGCCAAGCTTGACCACTTAAGTCCAGTCTCTGGGAGGTGGTGAAGAACCACCCATTGGTTGTCTGACGTCCACACACATGCCATGGCACGGGCACACCTAAACAACTACACCACACCCCACCCCAACAAACATGAAACACACACGAACACTAAACAAAGAAAAATGGGAAATCGTCTTTGGTTTAGCTTCAGACGTGTGTCCCGTCTCTGGCCCTGTGCTTATTTTATTATAACAATTACAAAGCACAATAATCTACATTAGATATCTATTGCTTCATATGGAGTTATCCCCGTATTTAGCGGTTTAAAACAACAAATGTTTACAGTCTTGTGTTTTCTATGGGTTAAGTTTCAGGAGCAGCAGCAGGGCTCTGCGGGACACGAGGTGGCTTCCAGAGCACAGGTGAAGGTGTTGGCTGGGTTAGGGCTCATCTCAAGGTCTGACTGGGGAGAAGCCACACCCATCTTACTCCATCTTACGGGAAGCCTCAGTTTCTTGTCATGTGGTGCAGCTCACATGGCTGCTGGCTTCTCTTTAGAGTAAGTGAACAAAGAAAACATGCAAAGACATAGAGCACCTGGAACAAGCTGAGACGTGATGCCCCATTGCTACAGAATGTCAAGAGGGAAGCAGGCAGCACTAGTAGCCATCTTACAGGAGCTTTGGTCCCTTCGTAGATATTTATTTATTAAATGATCATCGATCCATCAGAGAACACTGTTCCTACTGACTACCATCTTCAAACAGTTTCTCGTCCCCCCCAATCCTACCTCATTTTTCTCTTCGTGGATACTGTTTACAATGAGAATTTTAAAATGTATTTAAACCTCAGATAACCCATGTGTTCTTTATTTTTTTAAGATTTATTTATGTTTATGTATGTGAGTACACTCTCACTGTTTCCAGGCACACCAGAAGAGGGCATCAGATCCCATTAGAGATGATTGTGAGCCACCCTGTGGTTACTGGGAATTGAACTCAGGACTTCTGGAAGAGCAGTCAGTGTTCTTAAGCACTGAGCCATCTCTCCAGCCCAACCCATGTGTTCTTATGACTGTTTATCTCCATTTCTATTTTGTGGACTGTGCCTTCCAAACCTGGGGGCATATTTGAGTGTATCTCATGCATTCAGCTCCTGGGATTATCAGGAGGTCGAATACAACTGCATCTTTCTTATGCTTTGAATGTCTCACACTTCTTTGTCTGCCACTCAAACAATTACAATTACACACGACTAGAGTTTGGATCTGTAACGCACCCCACAAAAGGCCTGTATGTTGAAGGCTTGCTCTGCCTTCAAGGTTGTATCCTACTGGGTTCCCATAGTCTCTCTTCATCTAGTGGGTCAGGCCCACTCTGGAAAGCTTTTCCCTATGTTAATTCTTCCATGTGTTCTCACTACCTCAGCATTCCTGGTCAAGAGCCCTCAGAAGCTTCCTGGTGTAGAGATGGACTGTTTTCTTCAGTTACCTCTCATAGGGACATTTCAGCAAATGTTCAGTGGGTTTTCAGCACACACACACACACACACACACACAT
>NC_034590.1:19012038-19022151 GCF_900095145.1 Mus pahari | reverse complement strand
AGAGAGAGAGAGAGAGAGAGAGAGAGAGAGAGAGAGAGAGATCAAGTTATCCGCAGGTCTGCCAGGATAACGCTCAGGCCTTAAAGGAGGATTATAACATGGAGCCCATGCCAGTTAGGTGTTTGTCACTGTAGCAACATTAGCAACATGCTTGAGATAAGTTAAAGAAATCTTTACTTAGAAGGAAGTTATATTCCAGCCATGGTCTCAGAGCACTCAGTCTGTGGCCTTTGGGTCTGTGGTAAGGCTTACAACCTGGAGGAGACTGTTTGCCTCAGGGCAGTCAGGAAGCAGAGAGAGTGGGGGTGGGGGGGAAAGGGTCCAAAATTCCAGTTTCTCTTTCCCAGCATGCCTCTGATAGCCCAACTTCCTTCTACTAACTCTCATCTCCTAAACAATCCAGAACCTTCTGAGAGTGATACCCTGCAGAGCAAGTCTTCAACATATGGGCCTTTTGTGGGGTGCACTGCAGATCCAAACTCTAGTAGCATGTAATTGCTTGAGTAGCAGACAAAGAAGTCTGGGACATGCAAAGCATAAGAAAGATTCAGTATGTCATTGCTGGTCTGAAGACCCTTTGGAAAGGGATACAGGAGCCTTCAACATGGAGAAAGAGACAACAGGGGAGAGATGGGGCAGGCTCAGCCTCATAACCCAAAGGACTATTAGGCCACGCCTCCTGCCCATCCTCTTACTTACTGATACTTTGATTTTAGTCCTATGAGATCTTAAAACTAAAGCCCATATAAGCCCACCCAGATTTATGATGGACAAACTTGGGAGCCAACTAGTGGGCAGTTTTAACTCAGCAATCCATAGTTTTCTTTACTCTCAGAATTTACAAACATCCTTAAGTGTCTAATACCATAACTTTCTCTCTCCTTCCACTTTCCTGAGCCCTTAAATTGACTGTTTGCCTACCCAGTAACTTTTATAGAAGTTGCACATAGTATATAACATTTAGTATCTTTCTCATTTTTTGCTTAGCATAATGTTTTTCAAGTTCCATACCAGCCGTAGCACACATGAGCACGGCTTTCATGACTGTGGCTCGATGGTATGTATGGACCACATCATCAGAGTCGGCTCATGGGCACACTCTTTGCCTGTGATGAACACAGCTGCCATGAAGTTTTGTGAGCAGGTTGTAGTGTGGGGATGTGTTTTCAAGTCTCTTGAGGAGACACCTACGTGTGAACTTTCTGGCTCCTATGAGAACTCTGCGTTTAATTTTTTGAGGAACTATCAGATTGCTTTCCGAGATACCAGCCACCATTTGCATTCTCACTAGAAGCAATGGTGGGAAAATATTTGTAGCAACTTAGGAACAATTTAAACCATTCTAATAAGTATGGAATAGGAGCTCACAGTGGCTTTAATTTGCATTTCTCTATTGACACTTGGTCTTCAGTAGCTATTGCTATTATTTTTGAGACAAGCTTTCAGGCTAGTCTCCAAATTATGATCCTCCTGCATTTGCTTCCTGAATGCTGGAATTATAGGTGTAAGCCATCATGCACGTCTTGAAAAGGTGAGATCTGAGGGAAGACTCAAAACCATTGAGAAATTGGGAATGGAGAAGAACATTCTGGGCGGAGGAAACCATGACAACAAAGGTTCTATGGCAAGATGGTGTTTGTAAAGTTTGATGCACAGTGAGGAGGTAGACCTGGAGCTCTGCAGGGGGGAGATGAGGCCAAGTATTAACAAAACAAGCTTGAGAACAGTCTCGGAGGCTTTGCCAGGGCCCTGGTCTTTTCTTTGATGATGGGGAATATCGAAGAATTGGAGCATACACGACCAGTGAACATTTTGGACAAATGTGCTCCCATACTGAGGACAGTTGGGACAGGGCTGCAGGGCTAAGGGTGGAAGACAGAGAGCTCCTGTAGAGGCTTTGAGCCACAAACATTTCAAAGGAGAGGTAACTGTGACTTGGTTTATGGTGGTTAACAGTGACAGAGAAAGCAGCTTGCATCTGAACGGAGTATTGAAAGCAGAGTTAATAGGCTCTCCTGACAAACTTGGGTATGGTGGAAACAGACAGAGGATACAAAGAGAATGTTAATGCAGCATTGAGGGCTTGTCCAAACCGTGTGAATGATGGCGTTTCCCTGAAAATAGAGATGTGAACAGTGTGTGGAGCAAGTCTGGGTGTGGGGCTGGTTGGTTAGGTTGACAGATCTGCTGAATGTCCAGGCCATGACTTCCGGTAGGTTGACAACCATAAGTCTGGAGTTTTGTTGAGTGATCTGGACAGAAGATAGAAATGTGGTAGTCTCCAGCTATACATGGTATTTAAAGAAGTCTGAGCACTGCTATTTTTACATATAGGATTATTCATCCTTCCCTCTGAGCAGATCCATTTTATGTCTATGAAACATTTTCACCCTATTTCTAAGGAATGAATCTCATCCTCCTTTCTCAGTCAAGTCTAAAAGGTGATATTGGCTTTGTGGACTTGGCATCTGAGGTCCTGGGATGACTGTGGGCTGAGGAGGTAAGAAACCTAATGTTGAATTTGGAAATTTCTAATTTTAATTTCTAATGCCGTATCAGGAAACACAGGCAACATCAGTAAAGAACTGGGTTGCATCTCCCCATTGTTCTTCACCTTCATCCATCATACCTGTGGGTACCATGCCAACTGCCTTTAGCCCTCTCTCCATTTCTGATTTGTTGGTAGACCAGAGTCAGGTCAGGAAGTTCTTGAAATGAGTATCAGTGTCTGCACCTGGAGTATTGGATGGTCACAGAATGATAGACATTTACGTAGTTCACATGGGCCATGTAATTCGTGCCCTCAGGGTCCTCTGACACATCACGTCAACAAGGGAATTGGGATGGAGTGAGGATTCCTATCCTCAATCACTGAATGATCTAACATTCCAATGTAGAATCAGCATTGCCGAGTCAGGAATAGGTGTTGTGTATGAATGAGACGGGAAAATAGACTCAGAGCATGACAAACAATTTCATGTCTGGGCTTACAACCCTACAGTAACTCTGGTGTAGGGATTTGGGGACTCACAACAGAGTCATAGGGAAGGGGAAAGAGCAAGAACCGCCCCCCCCCCCCAAGAGTCTAGTCTGGCTCCTCTCTGTAAGCCTTTGCCCTTTCCTGTCTCTGGTTTCTTGCTTCCTTCTTCTCTTCAGCCTGGTTGTCCCTGCCACCTCCTCCCTCAACTTGGGCGCAGAGAGGCCAATTCAGGGCCCTGTGACTCAGGCGGGGTGGGGGAGGATGTTTTGGATGCCGCTCTGCTGACGATGGTGCCCTCTGTTCTTACATCCTCCTTAATTTACTGCCTGAGGAGGGGGCCAGGGCTCTGGAGAGGGGATTAGATGGTCCACACTGATCTGAGGCAACAGCTGCTGGGCTGGCAGCCGAGGAGTGAGCAGGAGGCGGGGGGGGGGGTTGGGGGGGAAGGCTCCTGTCTCCACCAAGGCCGGAAGGGAACTAGGCGGGCATCTGGGTGGGGCTCTTAGACTAGTACAGTTATAGAAGTGGCTGACTTTGGTCTGAGGGATAGGGCTATAAGACTTCTTTTGCCTTTAAGGTCAAGTCCATGTGTCACAGGAGGGCCTGGAGGGCCATCTGGTCAACCATCTTACCAGTTCCCTAGAGAACATTTGAAAGTGTTTTGTTTTCTTCAATCCCGAGATGGATTCTGTAGCTCAGACTCAATGGGGCACTTTTATCGAGACTTACGTGGCTGTTGAGTTGTGCAAAGGATCTTATCTCCACCAGTAGGTGCCACCTCTTAGACCACAACAGTGTCATTTCCTCATTCCCTCTCCGCTCACAGAGTGGACATAGACTAGAAAACAGTACTTCCATTTGACAGATGGGGTAGCTAAGGCCTGCACAAGTTCAATGCCTTGTGTTGGGCCCACTAAGCATCAATGGTATGACTGGGACCAGAAATCAGTGCACCTTTTGAAAAGCAGAGTACATGCATTAACAACCAGTATTGGAGCCCATTTTTCTTCTTTCTTTCAGTCCACTCCCTTGGATGATAGCTCTGTCTAGTTGAAAATGGACTAGGCATGAGAACCTCAAATTAATCAGTGGCCCCTTTGTGGGACTTGGTTTTTCTGTCTGAATAATAGATAACAGCTTGAATTGTACTATGACTATCCTCAAAACATAACTAAGGCTTAATCACCCCAATTACAGGAAAGGTATAAGGATTGTTTAAAAAGTTGAGTCTATTTAAAAGGAATTGGAATCTGATATCAAAATGTCTGGGATCAAATATAATCTCAGCCACCTTCTACTTCCATTAGATCTCATAAGTTTCCTCCTGTCTCTGAGATCCATAATCTGTTATATTAGCTGTTTATAGATCAGGGATCCTGACACCTTCCGTAGCAAGGGCTAAAGGAAATGAGGCATCCTGAGAGCCTAGCACTGTGCCTGCTGTGTCGTAAATGCCAAATGCTCTGAGAAAGGCCAGCAGAGGTAGGACCTGTTGCCTGCTGACAGAGGTAGACACTGAGCTCATGCCAAGGCATGGGCTAGTGGAAGGTTTAGGGAAGTGACTGTCACCCTTGGCTGACCAAGCAGGATCGCTGTGTTGGGGGCTGATAGATAGCACAGCTCCCGAATAACCCTCAAGATCAATGAGTCTACAAATCACTATCATCGGGGATCTGCTTTGATGAACAGATAATTGATATATCAGTTGTTTGTAGATAAACAGGTGTTCAACCACTTAATAGTTTAAACACCTTCCCCCATTGGCAGTTTCACTACTAATTAACTCCCAACAAGCCCTTCCTTCTCTGGGTCATGAGCAGAAATTCCCCACCGGGGGTTCCCAATTAATGAGGTTTACCAAGCGTGGGGAACTCCTGGGAAGCAGGCAAGACTAATTATTCCCTCCCCCTCCTTACTGGTCCCTCCACACACACACCCCTCCATGCACACCTTGGCCAAACCTTTCCCTGTCCCTCATCAATCTTGTCCTGGCCTCCAGCTGGCTTGCATTAGCTCTGGTTTTCCAGCCCCCATGGCTGCTGCTGTAGCAGAAGGGTTGAGCCAGTCCAGGCTGGAAGGATCTGTCACCCGATCCCAGGTCTGTGCTACAGCCAGTCTTGGAATCTGGGGCAATGTGATCCTGCCCTGCAGGAGCCCCTAGCCAAGCCAGGGACTTCATGGCAAGGCTTGGAAAATCCCTGCTGTCTAGAGACCTCTGCCCAAGCCCTCAGAGGTGGCATCCACAGACCCCCCAGCACACCCCATCTGAACCCCTCACCCTAAAGAGAAGGAAACAAGGACCTAGATCACCTAGATCAGGAGACACCTGCCCGAGGACATGATGACAGGAACTGCTTCAGAGATCTGGCCTCTGTAGTCTTGGCTGGCCTGTGCTCTTTCTGAAGATGTCTTCTTGCAGATGTTTGGTCCTTTGTACACTTCTATGTGCATATTGGAAAAGTCTAGGGTGGGACTTCCATCTATCCTTAGACATTTGGGGCAAAAAGGATTGGGGAAGATGACTTTTTGGCTATGTGACCTTTAACCCAGATTGGAAAAGTCACATTTCTAGTCCTTTTGGAGGAGAAATTTGAAGAGTTCCAGGAATGAAATGTCCAGGACAATTAAAACAAGAGCAGTAAGTAGGTTTTCAAATGCCTCACGTAGATAGCACACTCATTGCCACACTTCGGGGCCAAGGGTGGTGTGACCAGAGGGCCACCCTTCCATGGACCTTGGCTTTGCCCATTGCATCACTCTTCATGCTTCGCCCAACAGTATGGACACTCAGACCATGACACAGCGGATGTCAGAGAGTCTGCATCATATTAGCTCTTGAGAGGTCTTCAAAGATTGACATTTTCTGCATGGCTCTATTATTTTAGAGCTTGGACCTTGTATACATCACTCAGATTGCTTTTCTTTATACCTCCTAAATTATTTTATTTATTTTAATGTATGCATGTGGGTGTTTTGCCAGCATGTATGTCTGTGTACCTTGTATGTGCCTGGTACCTTCAAAGGTCAGAAGAGGGTTTCTACCCTGGGGCTGCAGTTACAGATGGCTGTGAGCTGCTGTGTGGGTGCTGGGGACTGAACTACTCAGGTCCTCTGGAAAAGTAGCCACTGCCCTTAACCACCGATCCATCTCTCCAACCCATCAATAGTTCTTTTCTCCAGTGCCTCTCGTGCAGAAGTGTGGAATAGGACAGGAACAACTCACCATCGGCCAAAACTTCTAAAATTGAACCAAGGGAAACCTTTCTTCTTTCTACTTTCACTATCAGCTGTTACAGTAACGGAAAGCTGACGAACACAGACTCATCCTCAAAGCCCTGCCTCCAGCAGGAGTCAGTCTCTTCGGGTTCCAATGAAAGGGTGTTTTGTTTTGTTTTGTTTTGTTTTGTTTCTTTTTTTCTCGGTCCTGTAGAGAGCTTGAATATAGCATGCTATCTCTGCCTTGAATCAGAAGACATCTAGCTTCCCCAGAAACAACAATGAGGGAGAGGAGGCAGCAGGTTAAGATTCTAAGCCATCTCTCAGTTGGACCCTCCTGGGAAGCGTCCTGTACACTTCTCACACATTCTAGAAGAACCAACGGCACGCCTACTGCTAGAACCCAAGAACACACAGCCCTTCCTGTGGCCCTATCTCATTCTTCCTACAACACGTTCCTGCCTCCTTGGCCTTTCATCTGAGCCGACAGCCAGCAGGCGAGCCTTGTCTTGGCTTATGATTCAGTGTGATCAAAATCAAAATGGCACATCTACACATTGACAGCTGTGTGAAATGGGCAAAGCAGGGCTGGGCAGGGGTGGCACACACTGGCGGCAGGGCTGGGCGGGGTGGCACACACTGGCAGCAGTAGGCTAGACTAGAAGGGAAGCCGTAAGGAGCACAGTTGGGAGGACTGTTCCCCCTGAGACTCTCCACACACACTATCCTTCTGAAGTTTCTTTCTGTAAGAGAGATGTCATGCGGCTTGAGGGCTCTGGAAACATGATTTCTTGACATTTTAAAGGTTCTATTTGTCTCGTCTCTTGCTAGGGACGTTCTCCCAGACTGCCAGTCAGCAGGGCTGTCTCAGGCAGTGAGAATCGGCAAGGCTGGTCATAGCAGTGACTGCTAGCCATGGTTTCAACGCACTGGTCCCTGGGGCTGCGTTACCTGGTACTGTGCTTGGACCTGTTATCCCTGCATCCTAAGCCTCTGTCTAAAAACAAAGGGACCATTTAACCAGCCGGAAAAATCAATTTAAATGCTACCAGAGAAACAGTAAGGCCTGACACTGTCGTCGCCACATTTTCACAAAGTGAGTCACACGAACCGTTGACCTCATGGCTGATCTATGAGCAAAGGCGTCCCAGCACTTACCGCTGGCACAGGAATGGTCTCAGGACTGATGATTCCTGGAACCCTGGCGCCAGTCAGGCCGCAGAGTGGGCCATCTGCCACTACAAAGTCAGATTACTTCTCCAAGGAGCCACAGGTTTGCCTGCAAGTGTTCTTGACTGGTCGGTTCTGGTGATTAAGCCTCCTTTTTCAGTTAGTGATTGGCTGGTCTCCTCAGCCACCCAAGGTGCAGCTTTCTCATTGGCTGATTCCAGAGTTGACCTGTCTCTCCTTAGTCAGCTCTCAAAACAATTCCGATCTCATTTCTAAAGGTTAGCTCCTATCTTATATTCTGAATCTGTGCTTCCCTTATAGGCCAATCGGGAATATTGCTGTTGTTGTCACCTTCATGTCCTGCCCAACAGGAACAAATGTTTGAGGCTGAATATGATGCTAATTTTTACTGGCTTCACGGTTAATACCTCAGAGCCCTGGGATCCAGTGGACTCAAACCGCACCTCTATTGTAAACTGTTAGATGATGTTTTTTTTCCAAATAGTTTCTTAATTTCCCCCCAAGCTCTCTTCCTTTGGTAATAAATGTGACAATGAGCGGAGGTCGTGAGTATAAACTACTCGACATGCAAATTTAGTACATGTTGCCATTTTTTTCTCTCTATTTGGAGGAGGGAGACTTGAAGACTAAGGTCTTAACCTTGGCTTTAGGCGGTTAAGCGTTTTGAAGGTTGATCAGTGTATAGGCACCAGTGGTTAATGATCTTATGGCTACATCTTCTACCTGCCTAGGCAAGAACAAGCCTCGTCTCAGGTCCAACCTGAGGTACCGTGAGACAGAGGCCCAGAAGGAAGAGGAGGAGGAGGAGGAGGAGGAGGAGGAGGACGTCAAAAAAGTCTCACTGGTACCAGTGGCTCTGGGATCCACATGTCACAGAGCTGACAAGACCACTGATTGTACACATGCAAGGCATCGAAACTTAGCTTGGAAAATTAGCAAAGAAAGAAACATAGGCTTTGTTAAGATCAAATAAAGGGCTTAGGGTCTGGGTCTCAGTGTATCATAACACCATCATGGCTCACAGACAGTACCAGGGAGGAGGAGGCAAAGTACAGTTCTGTGAGATTCCTAGTGTGACCTCTTACCCAGCTGCTCAATAGCTGTCCTAGTTTGCAAGACCAAAATACGCTGTATTGGTAAAGATTAAGATAGTATTGAATTAAAAAAAAAAAAAAAACATGAAAAATTGCCCTAGTAGTCAGATTTAGCTTTTGGAATTTACACTTCATTTTGTAAAAGAATTTATAATCATTGTTTTCAAAGGTGTTAAATGAGGTATACCCCCTTCTCACTGTCTCTGTCTCTCTCTGTCTCTGTCTCTGTCTCTGTCTCTCTGTCTCTGTCTCTCTGTCTCTCTCTGTCTCTCTCTGTCTCTGTCTCTCTCTCTCTCTCTCTCTCTCTCTCTCTCTCTCTCTCTTTCTCTCTCGCACACACACACCTGTGAGGGGGCAGAGGAGAATTTCCGGTGCCTTTCTCCATGACTCTTCGCCGTATTCCCTTGAGATAAAGTCTCTCGATGGACCTGAAGCTGCCCATTTTAACTAAGCTTACTGGTCAGCAGGATGCTGAGACTCGCCTGTCTCCGCCCACACACACTGGGATTATGTAGCACTTTGTGCTACTTTGTGGGTTCTTCTTTCTTCCACTCTTCTCTACCACTTCCACCATTCTAAGTCCCTAACACTAGATAGGAGAGAGAAAAGAATAGAGAAGGGGGCGATGTTATCTAACAACTGCTTTCTGCTGATTAGAGAGGTAAGGTTCCCAGGGCAAGTTTGAGCTTCACTGTCAGGGTATCTACTTTCTTCTGGTTTCGCTGCACATGACTACTTAACAAACTGCAACCAATACCAGCCAACCAACAGCCCAACCTGCTTCTCCTGGCCCTAGCATTTATAGACCCTCTGAAATGTCCCCAGAATTCCAAATGTCACACAATCGCAGAAACCATTTGCAGCTGGCAAAATTATGCCTTTGTTGGAGCTCAAGGCAAATCATAGTCACCTGCTGTGGACAATCTGAAGCAGCCCCATATCCCACACGTGGGATTAAAAAAACATATTCCCATAATGTTTCTATGATTTTCAAGGAAACCAGGATTCTCACTACAAGGTTACACATACACATGGCCATCCTCGGCTTTTACGTGGATGTCACTACAGGGTTATACATACACATGGCCATACTTGACTCTTACACGGATGTTGGGGGTTCAAATCAAAGCCTCCAGGCTTGCATAGCAAGCACTCTACACACAGACCCATCTCCCTGACTCCTGCATCATTTTTGTATAGGAAATAATATAGCTCTATCAGGTCAACCCGAGGAAGGCTGCTCATTGCCTGATTCATGCACTGCAGTGCACGAATGCCTTTAGCTCTTGCCTCCATGTTAGCACACTGTAGAAAAACATCAGAATCATAGGTCGGGGGTTGCATACTACTTAAAACCCCTCCTGATGAGTTTTCTATTCTCAGTAGTTTGATTTGTGCCCTGAAGCATTTCCACCATCATCTTCAGGTTGCAGGCTTGTGCAGGAGCAGAAGTGACATAAGGGCCACCCCTTCCTCTGGTCTGGGGAAGCAGAGAGCTCCTCTATCAAGAGCAAAAGATGAGAAAAGATCAATGTGCCTTGGACTTGAGAGACCAGGATAGAGAAAGACGGCAGACACTACAGTAGGTTCCAGGAGAGCAAGCGTTTATTTATTATTTTTTTTTTGGTTTTT
>NC_034590.1:18997472-19011548 GCF_900095145.1 Mus pahari | reverse complement strand
CTTACAGCTGGATCTCATGGAGGCATTTCCCCAACTGAAGCTCCTTTCTCTGTGATAACTCCAGCTGTGTCAAGTTGACACAAAGCTATCCAGTACAGTTCCCATGGGATGGAAGTGACAGGACCCAGAGTGGGGCGGTCGGAGGAGTCCCATTATCAGGGCTGAGAGGAGACAACTGTGAGCTGTAGGTGATTTGCACAGGGACAGCAGATCCAAGTCCAAAGCAAGACAAGAGGGTCATACATTCAGAAAAGCAATCCCCCAGAGAGTCCCCTGCGCTGAGAAATCAGACTGAGTAAGCCAAGACTAGATGGTAGACCATGGAAGCTCAGGTACATGCAACCGTGTGGGTTGGGTCGTCTCTTCTTCCAGTGGTCAAAGATGAGAGGCCCTCCTCCACGCCACAAGTAGGAAGTGGTCCATCCCCTCTGGGTGTCGCCATAGAATTCAGGAAGAAGGGAGGGGAAGGAGCAGAGAAGAGACAGGAAGTTGACTCTGGAGCCATTTCAATCAGAAGACCCAAGCAATGAATTTCAGGAATTGTTTCTTGGAAGACTTTAAAACAAGATAGAAGTATATAAAGGATAATAAGGGACATTATATTTCCCTGCATAGCAATCCAGTTACAAAATGTATGGTGGGCCATATCATTGCCCTGGAGGTTTTATAAAAACCAACTGTTTCACATCACAGCTCCCACATAAAACTCTCTCCGTTGAAAGGATAATACTCTTAAAAAAACCTCTCATGTCATGTGCTCTGGAGCACATATGACGGTCCTCTGATCTGCAGATTCTTTCGGGGGAAGGATTACCGTGTGTCATTTTTCATCCTGTAATTGATACGGCAACTGCCCATTGAGACGGGGGGTCTTCAGAGGCGAGCTGAAGTTGTGGTTTTGTTTGCATTTCTTAGTCTGTTCCATTAAGAATGGGGGAAGAGTCCAGAGCATGAAAATGATTCTCAAGTAACATTCAGAGGTGTCAGTAATGCGGCATCGGGTGAAACCTTCTAAAGCCAGACCAGCCAAAAATCCCAACTGTGTGCTCTGAGATGTCTACCATGAACTAGGATTAGCCGGGTGCCTCTGGTTCTATACTATACTCTGTAGTTTCCACAGTTCCAACCCCTTTTGTCGTTGGTAGGTGTCCTTTATCCAAATTAAAAGCAAGTATGTTTTCAGAAGCTGTCAGAGGCATCTGCAATGTGAAAGAGTTTACCAAAAGCTTTGACCCACTGGAAGTTGCTCTTTCCCCTTAAGACTGGTTTAATCAGTCTCTAACCTTGGAATTTATGCAGTCCTTTATATTAGTGGAGTAGTGTTTGTTCATTATATTATCAAAACTTCTTTTATGTCTCCATGCTTATCTAAATGATGTGTATTTTGTTTGGAGTCATGAATTAGTGGGATTCCTGGTGATTAGAAAAGATATATGCTGGGGCTGGAGAGATGGCTCAGCAGTTAAGAGCACTGGCTGTTCTTCCCGAGGTCCCAGGTTCAATTCCCAGCACCCACATGACAGCTCAGAACTGTCTATAACTTCTGTTACAGGGGGATCTGACTCCCTCACACATGCAGGAGGCACACTGGACCACACACCGAGGTCTGGCTTTCCTGTCAGAAGGCCTGGAGCTCCAATCCTTGTATCTCTGTGGACTGAAGCACCTGCACTGTGAACTGTACCTTCCAGGGCAGAGGAGAAAATGAAGGATGGAACCTGACGGGAGGAGACAGCCTCAGGGCCTGGGTACCATCCTTACTTAGGGTGATGGGCACTGGACAAACTCATTTACAGTTTCACTGCTTAAAAAAAAAATCCTTCTTGGTCACTCTCCTCATAGCAGCCTTCAGATGAAGACATAGAACTCTCAGGTCCTCCTGTACCATGCCTGCCTGGAGGCTGCCATGTTCCCACTTTGATAATGGACTGAACGTCTGAACCTGTAAGCCAGCCCCAACTAAACATTGTCCTTATAAGAGTTGCCTTGGTTATGGTGTCTGTTCATAGCAGTATAAGACAGAAGTTGGTACCAGGGGCTGGGGTGTTGCTGTGATAGGCCTGACCATGCTTCTGTTTGGAGGAATGTGGATTTGAGGACTTTGGATTTGGAGAGCAGTTGAATGTTCCAAGTGGCGCTTACTGGGTCATCCTAGCAGGAACATGGAAGACTTTGTTGCTGGGAGTGATTTGAACCATTCGGACCTGGCCCAAGAGGTTTCAGTGGAGAAGAACTTCAGTATGTTTTGTAGTATTTTGGTGAAGAATGGGTACCTTTTGCCCTTGTTTGAAGAGCCTGCCTGAGGCGAAGGTGAAGAGACTCAGATTAATTGCATTGACAAAGGAAGTCTCAGAAACACCCATCATAGACTTTGTTCTCTGGTTAAGTCTCATGAAGAGCATTTTAACCAAGCATAGCAAGCTGAGAAAGGAAAAATATAAAATATATGGCTCAAATATTAAAGGGACCCCAGAAGTAAAATGGAGCTGATTCCTGCATTCATGGATATTAAATTGAATTAAGTGACCTTGGGAATAGTGACCTTGGGGCAAGATCCTGCCTAGCAAAGTTAAGGTACAGGTTTGGCAGAATAAGCCTTTAATCCCCAGGAGGCAAAGGCAAGCAGATCTCTGACTTCAAGGCCAGCCTTGAACAGAGCAGGTTTGAGATAAAGAAAAGCTTAAGTCCAGGCATTGTGGTACAGGAGACAGAGCCAAGCAGATCTCTGAGGTCAAGGTCAATCTACAGAACAAGCTCTAGGACAGCCAAGCTCAGGCAGTGAAGGAGCTGGAAAACAGACCTGGTGATAATGTAGTAGGACGGGGGGGGGGGCATGTTCTAACCCCATCAAGCAGCAAACCTTGGCAGTTTTGGTCATTTAGCTCTGACTTTACAGTGAAAAAAGTAGAAGGAACTACTGGGACAATTGATGCTGGTTAGCTGGAGGTGAGAAATTAGTGGTGATTAAGAAGAGACCAGCATCATTGAGGTGACATCTTCTGGGAAGTGTTTTGTGAGAGCACAAAGAAGGTGTGTTCCAGAGATAGCCAAGGTTGTACCTCGTGCTGCAGCTGAACTTGAGAATGCTTAAGAATCACCCAGGTGGTTTTGAAGGCATGAAGGGGTTGTGAAGAGCAGCTGAGGCTTGGCACTGTGAGAGGCCATGGAAGGCTATTGGTGAAGGTGCAGGTTCAGTTGCAGTTGACACCCCAGGACTGAAAGGGTCATGCAAAGGATTTGAGGCTTGGCACCATGAAGAGAGCCTATGAGAGGCTATTGGTGAAGCCTAGTTACAGCAGAAGACCCCAGAGTACTGGAGATGCCAGTACCATAGGATGATCACCAAGAACAGCAGCAGCAGTGGAGGGGAGTCAACCTGAGTCAACTGGGCTCTATGTCCACTGTGGGTACATTTTCAGTTTGTCTGAATTCAATGAAAAACCGAATTGTTTGAAAAAGACCAAGTTTTCATTTTCAAATTAAAGTTTACTTTTTTAGAAGTAAGAGGAAAGCTGGTATTATCAAAAATAAAAGATTTCAATCAATCAAAAAATCCTTCTTATTAAAGTATAGTATTCATGGGAGAAACACATATAGTTTGATAATATATTTGTAGTTAAGCCCACCAATCAATAAAGCAAAGCTTGGCAGTGTCTCAGAAACCTAATGTCTATCTCAGTCCAAGATCTTTGGACTCTTAGTAGCATAAGCCCTACCCAGACTGCAGCTTGCATTATTCCCTCCTGATAAGCCAGTTTGTGCTGCTCTTACTAAGTTTCCATATTGGTTTAACCTTAGACTCACCAAAAAATTGCACATGTTCTGCAGAGAGCCTCTGTGTATCCGTGGCATGGCTCTGCCCACCCCATGGTACATTATAGAACCATAGGACCCAGGAACATGATGCGGGCAAAACAATAGTACTTAACTCCAGACCAGAATGAGCCTTTATCAGTTCTTACATTCAATTATTTTCTTGGTATTTTTAGTATATAGTTTTATGACATTTCCTCAAATACATAGATTCATGTAATTATCATCATAACCTGATACAGAAAAAAAAAATCTACCAAAATTTTTTGATCTGGATTTTTAACTTTATCTAGCTGCTTCTGTAAAATGTTGTGTCTGATTGATTTCTGTGAGCACTGTGCTTGCAAGATGTGTTCAGCGTAGGAGATTTGTCTACCTAACGTAGGCCATTGTATCTCTGTTATGAATTACTTACCTGTTCCACTGTTAATGTGTACTGGGTAGTTTCGGCTTTTTGCCTGTTGTTGCTGTGATAAGACATCATAACCAAGGCGATTTATAGAAGAAAGAATTGATTATTTGGTCAAAAAGCTCAGACAGTTGCATGATTCCCTAGTTCCTCCCCAGGGTAGTATATGCATCAGCTATTGGTGGGAGAGTAGACTCTGGAGGAGATGCCTGCAAGCTCTGTAGACAGTTCCAGGGTTGCAACTTTCCTGAGCTGTCACTCATGTTGAAGCAGTTGCAGCTGAATCGCTCATGCTTCTGTAAGTGGTCATCCCCGTGGGCTCTCTGGCTCATTAAGCTAGACTGGGGTGAGATGGTGTCTTTGGTCTGTCATTGTTGCCCTATCTGGAGAAAGTAGACACTTGTTCACACCTCCCCCAGAAAAAGTCACACAATGATCGGCTACTCGGATACTGTTTAGACTTCTCAAGAAATGCTAGTTCAATTCTTTGGCCATTTAAAATGAAATGTGTTGTCTAGCTTTACTGTATGTAGATGATACAGCACCTCACCACACTTTGTAAACTTTTACTAAAGTAGAGTGTTTAAAAAAAAAAAAAAGGTTCACAACATAATTGAGCAGAAAGCACAAGGTTTACACATAGTCGCTGTGCCCATGTGTGCACAGCCTCTCCCCCACCAGTATGCTAACCCAGTGTGGTATATTTGTTATAGCTAACAGACAAATGTCACTCTATGGCGTTGGGCTTCACCATTTGTGTTTAACAGCCTCTAGGGTTTGATAAATGCATGACAGCATGTGTCCATCATTAAGTATCATACAGAATAATTCTCTCAAAGCCTACTTTCCCCTGCCCTCTCCTGATGGCCACTGCCCATGTCACTGTCTCTACAGCGTTCCCTTTTAAGCATGCCATGCAGCCAGAATCCCATAGTATGTAAGACTTCCGAATCAGCAGCTTTCACCTAGTAATAAGACCTGGACTCCCCCACCCCATGCTGTCTCTTTGTAACTTGACAGATCATTTCTGTTTGGTATTGAATAATATTCCATTCTGTTCACTTATTAGACCCTTTATTTACTAACAGACATCTTGGTGGCTTCTGAGCTTTGTTTGTTTGGCCAGAGGGTGGACTTCATTGAGCTGTTTAGCCTTACTTTTCTTTCTCTTGCACTGTCTGGGTTTTCTAGGAGTCTCTTCCTCAGGCAGGCAGCCAGGAGTCCCAGTGTGCACCAGCAGGGGCATCTCTGTGGATGGCAGGGGATCTGCTGGTGGCTATTATTCTCAAAAGGATGCTCCACAGGACGAGGCCCCTACTTTCACTAGTGATCAGCAGAGCGGCTTTGTCTGTTTCTTCTAGTAGGAACAGCTAGCATCCAAGACAGGTTGCCAGTTCACCCCTGCAAGACATCACACCAACAACAGATCTATCTCGAAGGTCATCACTGTCTTGGAACCCAAACAATTTTCCCAATTTTTTTTTCTTTTGGTCAGGGTGTTTTGGGAGATGATGATAAACGTAGTTCCTGGTTGGCCGGCTTACCTCTGCCCATAGGCTTTCCCCCCGAACTGTGTCTAGTGCCTAAGGAAAAGCAGAAAGTTCCGGTGGAGGTGGACCTTCTGGCTGAAATATGTGAACTTCCCCTTGTGGATGTTCTCTGCAAAATGAACAGCGCTATTGGTTCCCTGAAAACACAGAGATCCTGGACTGTAGCCACGGTGAGGGGAGCAGCCCCACTCGGTGATGAATCGTGTGCTCACAATGCACTTAATGTAGCCATGCAGCTCGTTCAAGAAAGTCCATGTCACCCAGAACAGCGAGTCTATGCCACACCCTGCCCACCGATCACCATTCACAGTGGCTGGTGTGCTTAAAGAACGACCTCCAAGTTCCCAAGATTATGAATGAAACTGCAGTAAACATCTGCACACACGTGTTGGTGGACATGTTTTCATGAGTAAACATAATGAGGTATCATATCACACCGTGGGCCACACGGTGAGGGCATCTTTAATCTTGTAAGAAGACGCCAGATGTCTTCCCAAGTGTCCTTCCTGCTCTGTAATCCCAAGGCAGTGAAGGGTTCCTGGTGCTCCACGCCCTCAGCAGCATTTGGTGATGTCAGCAGTAGGGACGCTGGCTATTCTAAGGGATAAATCACACCCTCCCACTGTCTGAATTTGCATGCATGAAGAATATATGATGCTGAGCCTCTTTCAACCGCTTATTTGCCGTGCATATGTCTTCTCTGGTGAGATGTCTGTCCTATCATTTATCTAGTTTTAATTCAGTTGCTTACAGCTTTATTGTTAAGGTTTTAGAAAAGATTTTCTTTAGTTTTTCTGTGCGTGGGGGCAGGGAGTGAGGATCAGTACTTGCATCCCTCTGTGAGTATCTAGTTGATGCAACACCATTTATTGAAGATATCCTCATTTCTCCCATTACACAGTGGCATTTGTCACAAACTAGGTGTCCTTCTGTGAGTGAATTCTATAGGTAGGTCCTTTATTCTTTATCTGCTTAAGTGAAATGGAAGTCCAGGAGTTAGGGCCCTGGTATGAGACTGGCTGAAGCTGGAAACTTGGTCACCACCCCATGAACTTTGGAATCTGGCAGGTATTGGCTTTGAGTATTTGCTGCATGGCCTTGAATAGACTTGACTTCTTCATGTCTGTTTCTACAGGTACAACAGGGGTAATAAATATTGTGGCTCAGCTCTTGAGAAGCTGGGATAACTGAATGGTTAGTATTCTTGCTGTTATTTGTTGTGCTAAGGGTACTGGTGTTGAGTCTGGGTGATGCCATTAAATCATCTTCAGTGCTTTCGTCTCCAAACCTCACTCCAGCTCCATTCCTATCTGTCTTAGGAAGAATCTAAATTAATCTCCCTGTGAAGACAGTGAAATGGGGAAGACTACAGAGGCTCTGGGGGAACCCATCTCCCCAACTCTGCTGCTCCCTGAGACTATCCCTAGCCATGTTTCTTGGGGACTTTCTAAGTGCTGGACATTCCAAAGCCGGCATAATATGAGTGAAGAAGAAGCTGGGCAGTGAGGAAACCCCAGTTCTTAAGCTCTACTCAGTGGATAACCTGAACCAAGACTCTCTAAGATAATCCTCACTGAGCCTTTGATTCTCAGCATGACAGGTTCTGTCCAGTCTCCAGTTCTCTTCATTGTTCGTATTCTGTAAATTCCTAAAGAGCCATGGCCAGTGACTTCTGATTTGTGCCAAACTCTAAGATAAATAACCTAGACAGGACTGAAAGGATGCCTACCATATCTGAAGGACCTATTACTACCCAGAAGGACACTGGACAATCTGGTTGCTGTTCTTTCTCACTTACCCCAAAGCCAGACTTTGAATTAGAGAAATCCCTTCATTCGTAAAGATACTCACCACACCATTGCTTGGTACAGTAGAACCACCCAGCCGGGAAACAACTGTTTCACTTTATACTTGATCTGAGGCCAGCCAGTCAGGAGCCTAGAGTCTGAGCAGAGGAATAAAGCCAATGGCGACTTAGCCAGTAAGGCAGCACCACACTTAATGTAGAACCACGCAGATGCCAGTCAAACATTTTTTGATCACTCACCATATTGCTTGTCCTGAGCTAAGGAGTAGCTGACTATTTAAGGATGAGCTAGACAACCCTCTTCCTGTCCTCAAGGACTTCGGGTCTAGCCAAGAAAGTGGAACCAGAGTGGCAAAGTTGAAGCCAATGTGAGTGTTGCACTGGGGGCAGAAAAAAAAAGAGTCAGGAGAACCCAGAGAAGAGAGACACTTATGCTTGCCGAGGTAATCAATGAAGACTTTCTAGAGGTAATAGCTTTTCCAGAGGTTCCAGATGAGAAGCTGGGAGTAATTTCAGGCAGTGCAAGCAAAGGAAAGGAGCAAACTGTGCACTGTGGCTGTAGTGTAGGGTGCATGGAGTGGGCTGTAGGCTGTGTGGAGTATGCTGCAGACTGCGAGAAGTGGATGTAGCATCCGTGGAAGTGGAATAAAGACCCAAACGGTGGAGAATTAAGTCAGCAGTCAGGACAAATGGGTCAAATCCAAGCAGCTCCAAATGCTAGGATAGGCAAGATGGTGGAGTGGGTTGGGGATAGCAACAAAATGATGATTAGGAAACGCTTTTGAAAAATGAATTGGATACACGCAAGGATGAAGGTGGACCAGGCAGGAACCACTTACAGTTTTCCAGGAGAGAAAGCAAAAGGTTCAGGGCCTGAAGCAATTACAGATAGAGAGAAGCGGTCAAATATTTGCATGCTTGGTTCTCAGTTTAGGAAGGCTTAGGAGGGGTGTCCTTGTTGGAGGAGGGGGTGCTGCTGGGGGTGGCCTTTGAGATTCCAGAAGCACATGCCAGTCTCCCTCTCCCTCTCTCTTTCTCTCCCCCTTCTTCTTTCTCTCTGCCCACTGCCTAAAGATCAGGCTGTAAAGCTGTCAACTACTGCTCCAGCCCCATGCCTTTCTGCTTCCCTCCATGATGGTCATGGACTCAGCCTCAAAACCTGTAAGCAAGTCTCTGTTTAAATGCTTTCTTTTTATAAGAGTTGCCTTGGTCATGGTGTCTCTTCATCAGGAACTGATGCCCTCATCTATGCACTTATCAGACTCAGAAATCAGGGACTCCTTAGAGTACCCACATCTTCTCAGCCCCTACAGGCTTCTGAGTATGGCTTCTAAATTTCTGAATAGTTCTTGGACTCTGCCTCTCTTTCAGAGGACTGCATCTCAGCTCTCAGCATCCACATGGTGACTCACAAACACAGTTCTCTCCAGCTACAGGGTTGAATGCCCTTTTCTGGCCTCCGTGAGCATCTGTATCCTTGTGCCCACATACACACGCACGTAGATAAGAAATGATAATAAATCTTTAAAAGCCTTTGGAAAAGAAGAGTGTAGTGAGAGAAGGAAATGAGAGCATTAAGAGGCCTCCCCATATTTACAGGAAGGAAAGCCATGAAAGGCAGATAAAGAAGAGAAGCCAGTGAAGGAGGCCAAGGAGGACTGGTCAAGGGAGATCAGAGCAGACATGACTCTTGGGTGAGAAGACAGGACAGGAGCAGTTGCTGTCTCGCTGCTGAAATCCAGGAGGTGACATGTGTTAAACATGACAACAAAGTGGTCAGAAGAGGGTAGCTCTCATGGTTGGAAGAGTAGAATCCAGAAGACAGGAGTGAGGAAGAGGAATATGCTAAGCAAAATAGCTAGCTGCAGGGGCATGGCTGGAAAGAGAAGACATGGGCAGGGAGGGGGCAGGAAGGAAGGCTGGGGGAGGAGATTGAGCTACATTGGAAACCATGACTTTCTTCCCCTTAACTCTCAGCTAAGACCCTTCTCCTCTGGGCAGATTTGTCTCAGATTAATGTCCTGGGTCAAATGTCTACTCTCTTCCCCTTTGTGTGTGTGACTGTGAGTGAGTACACACTCGTGTGTGCAGGGAGCCAGAGTGATCCTCCGTGTAGATCTCTGGCTCCTACCTGTTCTGGAAGCGGCCTTGGGCAGCCCTGAGGGGTTTTTTTGTTGTTGTTGTTGTTTTGTTTTGTTTTTGAGGTGGGTGTGGTCATGGGGATAAGGGCTGCATCTCCTCCAAGATGATGAGAAGGAGTTGGAGGCAGGCTGTGCCACATCAAGATCTGTCAGGAGCCCCTGAAAATTGCCCACCACCTGGGCCCTATCAGACAAGCAGAGCTTTGCCTACGTAATCGCTGATGAGCTTGGCTCGGCTTTCATTTCAAAAGGTTTCTTTTCTCTCTCTCTCCCACCCAGCCCTTCCTTCATAGCCCCTCCCCCTCCCAAGAACTAAGAATGATGCTTTCTTCTTTTCTTTGTTTTCTGGTCCAGCTGGGGCTAGAGAAAGCTTTGAAATTGGAGCAAGGTTCGAGGTAGGAAGGAGAGGATGCCAGTGTAGCTGGTGGGGGCAATGAGGAGAGAAGAATGGCCAGCTGAGGTTCCAAGGTGTAGGGCGGGAGCTTGAGTGGCCAGGCTTTGGCCCAACCCCAGCCAAGACCTCTGGCTTTTTTCCCTTTCATCTTCTACTTGTACCTGCCCCAAATCTCAGCTCTTCTCTTTGCCTCCCATCCTGAGAAACCATTACCCAATACTCCTCCATTCTCCTGGGTGTCTCTAGACACTAGTCCCAGCTTTCTTGGCCCATTAGGAGTTCGTTTAGGCGAAGCTCACAGATGTCTCAATCCATCGGTTCCTGAGCCAATGATCCAGATGCTTCAGGACCATCTATCTTTTCTCTTCCATATGCATCACACTGTACAGAAAACAGCATGAGATGGCAGTATTGATTGAAAAATAGTGTGGGGTTAACCACCCATGGCGTTTTGAATAGATTTGGCCACCATGGTCGCATGTGTTTGAATGCTTGGCCCACAGGGAATGGCACTATTAGGAGGTGTGGCCTTGTTGGAGAAAGCATGTCACTTTAGGGGTGTGCTTTGAGATCTGCTTGTGCTCAAGGTCCGCCCAGTGTAGACAGCCTCCACCTTGCTTCCCCGCAGAAGACAGTCTCTTGGCTGTCTTCAGATCAAGATGTAGAACTCTCGGCTCCTCCAGCACCATGTCTGCTTTCATACTGCCATAACCTCCCACCATGTCGATAATGGACTAATCCTCTAAAACTGTAAGCCAGCCTCAATTAAATGTTTGCCTTGGTCATGGTGGTTTTTTCACACAATAGATCCCTACCTAAGACACCACCATAGGTAGAGTTTGATGTTTTCTATGCCTAGGAATTCTGGGTTTCAGAGATAGCAGAGACCTTGACAGACCTTGAGATAGCTAATCCAGTTACTGTATCCAGAGGAGAATTGGGGGGAGGGAGGAGTGATCAGGGCCAGCATGAGAACCTGGTAGCTGAGCTCTCGAGGGACTCACTCCCATACACTACCACAGGCACAGATAATCCTAACCTAAGGGCTAAGTTGGGTCCATAATCAGTGATGGTCAGGGTTGTCCAAGAGGTATCTCACAGATCTAAGTTCCAGAGTTTGGAGATGAAGGATGGGTTGACGCCAGAGTTAAGGACCTATTTGTAAGATGATTCAGGGATGAGGATATACTACATGGCCCAGGATCTAAGACAAATCTAATCTTAACTGGCTCCTGACTGCATTAGCCTATTTGTATGTAAAAAAGATTCATTCAGTAAAGGAAGGCATCACCTGAGTGCAAATATATTATCTCCACAGAACACCTAGCTCAAACCAGGTCGAGGCATATGGCACTTTTATTAACTCATAGCAAATGCAGAGCTAAAGCAAGCATTGAACTACTTGGCTCAGCACTTCAACCTTGCTTGCTACCCAGGATCTGGACTTTGTTTCTTAGCTTTCCCTTCCTCTATTTCATTAGATCATTGACTTCAATACAAGATGACCTCCTGTAGAAAAGGGTGATATCTTTTTGACCAAGCCTGCTCAGTCAGTCAACAGGTTCTCCAGTGCGGGAGTGAGGATTAAAAAGAGAAAAGACAGACAGCATTGTAGCATGACTCCAGTCAATTCTGAGACTGAAGGCAAATTTAATTTTCCCAATCTTTTCATACCATTTTAATTACATGCAAGTATTAAGGGTGAGCAGTACAATAAGGAACTAAAAAGACAATCATCAAGGAACAAGCAAGACAACAAAGACAAAGCCCCGGGATCACCCTGGTGATCAATATTTCTAAGGACGATCAAGATATCTGAGCCTACTTCCTTGTTCTACCATAAAACCAGATTCTTACTTCCTTGTCCCCCCCCCCCCTGAATTTACTTCTTTGTCATGCTCCAATGTCAGATTCCTACCTGAACTTACTTCCTTATCATGGCCAAAGTCAGATTCCTGCCTGAAGCCCATTTCCTTGTCCTTGGTCAATGCTAGACTACTGCCAAGCAGCATCCCAAAAAAGCTCTCCACATCTTTTTTTTTTTCTTCTTTTTTTCTTTTGTGCAGTTAATAAGATTGGAGAAATAGTCTCTCCTCCTACCATGGAGAAGCGGGGCAACTTTTGATCACATGCCTACCTCCTGAACTAATACTATTCACTAGGAAACTGTGTGTTTGTTTAAGGGTTGACAAGGCACAGTTCACTGACCAAATCCAGCCAGCCACTTGACTATTTAAAGGCCACAAACTAGGTCTAGTTTTATATTTTAAATAGCTACATCTTAATGGATATAAATACCCATTCAAAGCCTAAAAGAATTATTACTTAGTTCTCTAAGAAAAAGTTAGCACTCCCCTGGCTTAGACTAATTATGACCTACCCTTGAAGTTAGAGATGGAATTCAGCTTTCTCTGGAATCCATGGCAACTAGGAAGGCAGGTGGACACCACATACAATTAGGGAGGAGCAGGTTGCTAGGTCTGAGGAAGAACTAACAAACACTAGAGTCTGTTGTTAAGTAAGAGCTACAAGACGGTGAAAATCGAGAAGCAATGATCAGTAAATTTCATAAATTCTGAAAGCCATTTACAATCTAGTGTAATCTCAAACCTTCTTTTCTGATACCACAATATTGTTTGTTCTGTGCCAGCTATGGCCAAGCACAGACTCTGATCTGTTTTTCTTGACCTGTCTTTACTAGGGTTCCTGTTGAGTCTTGACCTCTGCTGATTCATGTTGCTACCTGTTTGTTCATGGCCTGCTGACTCATGCTTCCATTGGTTCATGACCTGCTGAGTCATGCTTCCATTGGTTCATGACCTGCTGAGTCATGCTTCAATTCATTCATGGCTTGCTGAGTCATGCTTCCATTCGTTCATGGCCTGCTGACTCATGCTTCCATTAGTTCATGGCTTACTGATTCATGCTTCCATTAGTTCATGGCCTGATGACTCATGCTTCCATTAGTTCATGGCTTACTGATTCATGCTTCCATTGGTTCATGACCTACTGACTCATGCTTCCATTGGTGCATGGCTTGCTGACTCATGCTTCCATTGGTGCATGACCTGCTGACTCATGCTTCCATTGGTGCATGACCTGCTGGCACGGATCAGTATACTCACTCCCGGTCTGATGAGTCAGGATTCTCTTTACTACAGCTTCTCCTCTTCTGCTTACCGGTCTTCCACACTCTGCTTCTACCACCAAAGTCACAGATTACTTTTACTCCGTGTCATATTCAAAGATATGTTTACTAATTTGGCTCAAAGATCAGAGCCTTATTGGGGAAAGGTCCTCTAGGTAGACTTTATGCTGCCTCTGTCTCAGCTCAGGCTGTCACAGTTCAGAGAGAAGTTCTTACCTAGATAAGTAGGCTTCAGATCAGCTTTTCAAATAGTCTCACAAAACTTCCTTTGCATCAACAAGTAAACATTTGCAAGTAAAGCTATTTGGGGAAAAGGATATACTGTGTGACACACCGCGACACACTGCAACTTCCATGGCAAGAAGCTTTTTGTTTTGTCTATTTTTATTTTTTTGTTTTCTTTGAGGGGAAGGTTGCAATGGCAGAGGGTGGATATGGCGGGACAGGAAGATGAGTAGGATTGGGGTGCATGATGGGACATTCACAAAGAATCAAGAAGAAGTCTTTAAAAGGAGAAACAGACCCGCATGAGCCTATCCTCCATCCACACCCGGCTGTTGATGGCCCATTCTTTTGCAGACCCCGTGTAGACTGCTGTGAAGTTTGTGGTTTTAATGTCTGTATAATTCCCAATGGTGGCATTTTCCTACCATTCTCCCTATTGGGGTCCCTTCCATTGTTTTTCGATCTTCTCTTTTGTAATTTTCTCTAAGCCACTGGTATAAATGTCAATTTTAGAAGCATTTTCTTTTACTACTTGTTTGCTTGTATGTGCATGTACCTGTGTATGCGGGTCCCATGTACCTGTGTATGC
>NC_034590.1:18974497-18997387 GCF_900095145.1 Mus pahari | reverse complement strand
GGTCCCATGTACCTGTGTATGCGGGTCCCATGTACCTGTGTATGCGGGTCCCATGTAGGCCAGAAGAGAGCTCCAGCTCCCCCTTGGAGCTGAAGTTACAGACATGGGGCCTGGGAACCAACCTTCAGTTCTCAGAAAGAGCAGCAATCTTTTTTAACCACTGAGCCGTCTCTCCAGCCCCTAAATGTCATGTTTAGAGCTGAGGGCTAATCTGTCACCTATTCACAGCCCTTTGTGCTGTACTTGGCACTGTCCACTGTCTCTGATTAAGGCTAAGAAGAGCATTTGTCTCTGGGTAGAACCATAAATACTTAAAAGTAAATGTGACACTATGCCATTTAAGCTAAGTAACAGTTTCCCCTCTGTCCATAATTTCTCCCATACAGGGAGATCTTGACCAGCATCATAGTAACAGGCAAGGTTCAGTCCTGTGGAGTAAGCCTCAGATCCCATCAGGGGTGCTGGTTAACCCTATACAACAATAGTGCCACTATTGCCTGAGTGGAGACATCTTACCTGGAAGGTTGCTTTCTTGTTACATGGGGTTAAAGCTGGCTAAGGGTATTAATGCCCTCTTCTCCTCCGGAGACCTGCATAGCACCTTTCTGCGCTATAGAAACTACAGCTGGCAGAGAGGAAACTTCCAGCTCAGTTCCAGCTTGATTTCTCCATATCACGCAGCCCATGAATGGAGCTAGAGAAATTATATTAAGTGAATTAACTAAGACACAGAAAAATGGATGGCACATTTCCCCTCATATGTGGGTCCTGGCTTTGGACCTCTGATTTTGTGAATATAATGTGGAGTTCCCATAGAAGTCAAGACACTAGAAAGAGAATGGGAAGGGATTTGTTATGAGAGTGGAGGACAATTGGACCCAGGTAAATGAAAACAGAGAGGGGAAATCCTGGGGATGGAAAGTCTAAGCAGTGAGTGGATTGCAGGATAGGAGAAGCCATAGGGAGGAAGGGTTAACTAAAGTGAGGGGGGATGAAAATCTGTATGGAAACTTACTATCTAGCAACTAAATTAAAATATGCACTTTGGATTCAAAGGAGATTTGGGGAGGAGAGACCCTGCATGGCCGCACAAAACTGCTCCTAGGATTATGTAGTCAGGATCCCAGTGTGCAGGATGAGATCTTCCTCATGTGTTGTTACAGGTCAGAGGCCCCAGAGGCCTCCAAGACAATACTTGATCTTCCCATCCCTCTTGGTTGCCCATGGACTTAGCTAAGGCCCTGTTGCTCACTCTACTGTATTAAGGCAGCATTAAACAGGGCAAAGATGTCACAGGAGAAAAATAGAGAGCATTGCTCCTTATAAGAATAGTTGCAGGCTGGAAAGATGGCTCAGTGGTTAAGAGCACTGACTGCTCTTCCGAAGATCCTGAGTTCAAATCCCAGCAACCACATGGTGGTTCACAACCATCCACAATGAGATCTGGTGCCCTCTTCTGGTGTGTCTGAAAACAGCTACAGTGTACTTAACATATAATAAATAAATCTTAAAAAAAAAAAGAGTAGTTGCAGAAATTCTTAAAAAAAGTTACCTATGCCAATTCAACATTGTAGAATAATAACACATAATGAACAAGAGTGCTTTAGACTGGAATGCAAGGTTGGTTTGTAATCAAGTATCATCTGCGTAGCTCATTGTGTTAACAGAATAAAGCCATGTCAGAGCGTTACTGCTGTAAATAGACCAAAGCAACTCTTATAAAGAACAGCGTTTAATTGGGGCTGGCTTACAGGTTCAGAGATTCAGTCCATTATCATCAAGGCAGGAGCATGGCAGCATCCAGGCAGACATGGGACTGGAGGAGCTGAGAGTTCTTCATCTTCATCCAAAGCCAAACAGGAGAAGACTAGCTTCCAGGCAGCTAGGAGGAGGGTCTCCAAGTCCACCCCCAATGTGAGACACTTCCTCCAGCAAGGTCGCACCTCCTAATAGTGCTACTCCCTGGGCCAAGCATCTTCAAAAACACAAGTAGGTATGGTCTTGCTGGGGGAAGTGTGTCACTGTGGGGGATGGGCCTTGAGATCTCCTGTGCTCAAGGTACACCCAGGTGACTCACAGTCTCCTGCTGTCTTTGGATCAAACTGTAGAGCTCTCAGCTCCTTCTCCAGCTTCATGCCTGCCTGCATGACACCATGCTTCTTACCATGATGATAATGGACTAAACCTCTGAAACTGTAAGACAGCCCTAATCAAGTGTTTTCCTTTATAAGAGTTTCTGTAATCATGGTGTCTTTTCACATTCATAAAACCTTAACTAAGAAAATTAATTAGAATGTTGAATTGGGCTAGTTTAAGCCCTCTACTCTAGGGTTAATTTCATCTTACTTCTAAGGTATGATCCTTTCTGTGGCTCAGTTAAGTGTGCTAGGTTGTCAATGAAGTGTGTCTGCCCCAGGTTAGGTATGAAATTAAGGCCTCATAGCCCCAGGTAGACTTCAGGAACTGCTCAGTTTGCACTGCTGACTATTGCTTTGCCTGACTGTGTGGCTTGTCTATACTACAGGAGTACAGGACAGTGTTCAGCCACTGCCTTGGTTTTTGCAAATTCTGGAATCCTTTCCTTCTGCCTGGCTCCCCTGTCTCTGGTCCTCTGCCCTGGAGGGTCCAGTTACTAAAGTCTACTTGAACTGGGTCTCATCTCCTCACCTCAGTGAGACCACCAGGCTCTGCTTGGATGTCCCTGGCTGTTCCTCATCCCAGAAAGTGGAATGGGAAGAAATTGGAGCTGTGTAGTAAGAATTGTTTCATTTATTGTTTCTCTTCTTTTGAGAGCCTCAGCTTTGAATTGTCTTTTGTCTAAAGTCTGAAAACATATTTCCTGTATTTTGCCCAAATTTTTAGTTGTTTATAAGTCTGGGTGCCAGGTGCTCTTTGTGATGAAAACGGAGATCATGAGTGGTTTTAATTCATAAAATTGTGTGTGTGTGTGTGTGTTTATACTATTACATATCAGCTTTCAATTATGTGGATAACATCTTCATAAACCATCCCAGGAATTGCTAATTAGAATATCTTCCTTTTTCTTGATAAATGGTGTTTCACTGAAGGCCATCTGTCTACCGTTCTCTTTCAACCAAGACACCATTTTGGGATCGTCCATTATTTTCAAATAAACAATGATAGTATGTATAACAACCAGCAATGCTTAATTAGAATGTGCTGAGAACACTTCCCAACAGTGTTAGCGGGCGAGAGGAGAGATCTACTGTAGCAGGTCTCTGTATTTTATCAACAATGCCTCAGAATTCCAGGGACTCCATGAACATTATTTTTGGTTGGTGTCTTTGGGTGAGCCAAGACATCAAATGGTGGAATTTGAAGCACAATGACATATGGGCAGAGGAGATATTTTTGGGAGCAATCCCTTCCCTGTACCTCTCAAATCCCTTACAGACCCCCTCTCCTCAGGCAGCCCCACCCCCTGCACATGTTGAGAGGGACGGGGCTTGGGGCACCTCTGCCAGGATCCCGCTGATCTATGTGCTTGCCTGACACTAGGCAGCTGTCGTGGAGCCGTGGGCTGCAGGCGCTGTTCCCCATGGGCCGTGTGCAGGCCTCAGGCCGGGGAGCCTTTCCCGCCTAATCCAAGGGGCACTGGCAGCAGGGAGGGAGACAGCTGGGTGTAACTGATCCGCAGAGGGATGGAATGGTTCAGGCCTCCCATCACCGAGCTAGGCTGTCTGTAGGCTGCCCACTCCAGTCGCTGAGCCTTTAACCCTTCCTTCTCTTCCTTTCGCCTCCACTTCATCCTGGGAGTTGATGTCACACCGTTCAGTTATGTTTCAGGGGGCCCCCTCAAGGAAGTGACTTCCATGCCAAGGTCTGCAAAAGACCCATCCTGGTAGTAACCCACTTGCAAAAGAACTTGCAAAAGACTCATGCAGAAGCAGGTCAGCCAGGTCCTACCTGCAGGTCGAGGGCTCCCTGACTTAAGAGGAAGGTTCCCGGAAGCCCCATGGCTGACCAGACAACAGAGGCTGTGTGGTCAGAGCAGGGAGGGAAGAATCCACAGTGGAGGCACGTGGTAAACACCAGGTATCCGCCGTGGCTCAGGGCTGGGAGACACTGGCGGGTGTCACTCTTTCTCTTTTGGGTCAGCTTCTAACCCCTGAAAACATGGAGCTTGGAGAGGACAACTTTGGTCCATCCGTAAGATAACTCAGCAGGCAAAGGTGCTTGCTGCTAAGACTGATGGATGACCTGTGTTCAATGCCTAGAACCTACATGGTGGTAAGAAAGAATAGATTTCCCCAAGGTGACCTTTGATCTCCACTTGAGTGATACATGTGTGCACATACAGACTTTACTCTCTCTCTCTCTCTCTCTCTCTCTCTCTCTATATATATATATATATATATATATATATATATATATATATATATGCATGGCTTATCTTTTTAAAACATACACACACATATACATCATATACAGATATAGATAAAAACATTTACAGCATTTATTATAGCAATTCATTAAACTCATAAAATGTTATCCACCAGCCAAGGGTATGAGGAAATTAAGTCTTGGGTGGGATAAACCACACAACTGTTGTCAGCCACACCCTGACTCCACAATCCAGTCTCTTCTAAAGCTTCCTGCTCCTTTGTCATCTCCAGTGACATTGTCTAACCAGTGTCTCTGTCCTGGAGGAACTGAGACAGGATGGCATGGCTAGCTGGGGCCCATAACTAACACTTGTGTCCTGAGCCTGCTGGACGGGGAGGAGCTGGGGCTGCTTGGGGCCCCTTGCTCTTGCTTCCCTCTTGTCCTAGGCCCAGTTGGGATGGGATCCCTGGCTCAGAAGCCTCTGCAGTTGTCTGGCCTTTTCCCATCTATGATCTCACTTGACCCTCATGCCAACCCTGGGACGCAGAACCTGTTGTTCCCCTTCACCATGAAGGATGGCAGTTTGAAACCTTCAATGTCCTGTAGCTTCTAGCTGACCAGAGAGACGCCAGGACTCACTCACTCCCACAGATTTCTAGAGGCAGTGACCTACAGCACCAGCTTCCAGCCATGGGGACCCCAGCATTCTCTTTGTTATTTCCTGGCTGAGAAGGGAAGTTTGAACATTGTGCCTGGTGTAGTGCGCATGGGCTCAAGTCCTGATTCCTCTACTCTCCAGCTGTGCACATGCCTTATTCTTCCCGAGCCTTACATTCTTGTCTAGTATGGATGAATATGTGGGTGCATGCAGGAGTTACTACAGGAGTAAGTCTGCATGCCCCCTGTCCTGCATAAAGCTGGTAGGCAGACCCCAGACAGGTGGAATCTAGGATTGTGAGATGCTGGGTCACATGGTAGATGTCAATGGGAGGGATTTTGTGGGCTGGGACTGGGCAGCTGATCTGAAGGCACAGGGCAGACAGGGACTGCCTAGGGAAAAGAAGCAACAAGTCATTCCAGGTGGACAAAGGCATAGAAGCAGAAATAAATAATGTGAGGGGAAGAGCAGGGGCAGAACTCGGGTTTGGCTGGCTCAGAGTAGGCCTTGTCAGAGGGAGGGGTTTGTGTGTGTGTGTGTGTGTGTGTGTGTGTGTGTGTATGTGCATGTGTGTGTATGTGTGTGTATGTGTGTATGTGTATATATGTATTTGTATATGCACGTGTATATGTGTATATGTATATGTACATTTATATGTGTATATTTGTATATATCTGTGTGCATGTGTGTATGTGTATATATGTGTGTGTATATAAGTGTATGTATATATGTGTATATGTATATATGTGTGTGCATGTATATGTGTGTGTTTGCATGTGTATGTGTGTATATGTGTGTGTGTATGTATGTATATGTATATATGTGAGTTCATGCATATGTTTGTGTGTGTATGTGAGTATATATGTGTGTGTATGTAAGTATACGTATATATGTGTGTGTGTATATGTATATATGTATGTGCATGTATGTGTGTGTTTGCATATGTAATATGTGTGTGGAGGTCTCTTGATCAATGACAGGATGTACAGCAAGCCTTGGAGGCAACTTAGCTTTAGCAAATGGACTTTGCAAGGGTACTAGGGATGGGCCAGTCCCCCCACTATGCGGACTGCCCAGTGCTGCCCATGTTCTCCCAAACCCCAGGCAGTCCAGATCCCTGGGCAAGGGGCTGGCGGGCAGGGGCAGCTGGGGGAAGGTGCAGTTCCAGCTTGGAAGAGACAGCTGTGCAGGCCTCCTGCCTGCTGCAGGGGATTAAAGGACACCACAGCCACAGTGTGTTGGGGGGCACCTGGCTCTCCAGCTCCTCTCACCCCCACCCCTGAGGGCCTCTTTTAACTCTTTGCTGTCCGGTGTCTACTATTTTCAAACTCATTTTTCTGTAACCTCTGTGCAATGTGTTGAGATCCAAATCAATAGAGATTCAAGGCAGGATCTACCCATCCAGGGACAGTCAGATCCATCCTCGCCCCTCCTTACTCCAGCACATGTCCTCCGAGACTCTACATTTCTCTCTGAAAGGCCTCGCTTCACTGTTTCATTCCAATGCACTGCCTTTCCTGCAGACCACAGGACCCAGTTTTCTTTCTCCTCAAACTTCTCAGTAGTATCTTCTTTTCACTGTCTGTTTCCTCCCAAGACTCCATCCATCAGATAGATACATGTCTTCCTCTTCCTGGGCATGCAGGAGGACTACATCCCCTAGCTTCCCTTGCAGTTAGATGTGACCACATGCCTCTGTTCAGGCCAGGATAATGAGACTGGCAGGAAGTAAGCCATTTATCGCTTTGTAGAGCATCTTCTCATTTCTACAATGCGTGCTCCCTGGACCCCCCAGGCACACACCTGGCAGAAATGGGCATAGCTACCATAGGGAAGTTGGATGGGCAATGTGGACTTTTCAGACAGAGCAACCAGGCTCTCTATATTTTTCTGGACATAAAGATGCAGCTACTGAGACCTACCTATTTTGAAAGCTTATGTCTATAGGAGGGGAAATAAATTTTCATTATATTTGAACCACAGAAAAGATACTTCACATGCACACACAGAACTTCAGTTTCCTGCCTCCCCCATCCTTCCATGTGGACAAACAAAGAAATCCTGGAACTTGGAACAGAGGCTTAGGGTGTAAAATATCTGTAGGGAGAGCTCATGGACAAAACAGGCTGATAAAGTTACTCATTTTATTTCAACCTGAAACAATTCTAATTTGTCATCTATCTTTAGCAGACCCATGAAACCTCAAGATCAAGGAAAATGCAAAAGATGGGCCATGTGGGGGGTTCAAAAGCCTGGGGGTGGGTGGGGCTCTAGACTTGGAGCTGACAGGAGTGACAGGCATGGCGAGGAAAGGGTTAAGTGATCCATGCACAGGATTGGATCCCCTCTCGGTGAGGGCACTAAAATCAGCATGTCGCCACCAATTTGCTGCGGCCTGACCTTGAACGTGAATCATTCCATCACAATGTCCTCATTGATTTCCACAGGAAGAAGATTAAGCCCTGAAAATCAGAGTGGGGAACCTGAGCCTACACCAAGGAGAATGGGCTGGTTCTGTAGCTCAGAGCCCCTCATGCTTGCAAATACAGGCACAGGAGTTTGCAGCCTGGACAGCCGCCCTGCTTGGCTGTGGCCTTGTTTCTCTACCAGTGGGATGTGTGGCTTCTGGATTTCTCTTGAGTTTTTAGGTCCGATGTGCAGTGTGGGGACGAATCAGGGAGGTTGTAGAAGTCCTTAGCTACTTGGATAGAGTAGCCAGGAAAGGCCATACTCAGCTGTGAAATCTCTTCGTGTGTGTTTGTGTATATGTGTGTGTGTGTGTGTGTGTGTGTGTGTGTGTGTGTGTGTGTGCTAACCCTCCAGTATTGTCCCTCATCAGAACATGGGTCTACATTTTTTGAGAGAGTCCCTTGCTGGCCCAGAGTCCACTGATTAGGCGAGGCTGGCTGGCTAGTGAACCCCAGGGGTGTTCTGGTGTCCACCTTCTTGGTGCTGGGATTACAAGCGTATTCCACCATGTCCAGCTGTTTTTAAGCTTTACTACGAGCATGAACGTTCTACCTGCATGTATATATGGGCACCACAAGCGTGAACTGAACCCAAATCTTCCTCAAGAGCAGCACATGCTTTTCGCTGCAGAGCTCTCTTTAGCCCCGAGGCCTGGCTTTCTAAAGTGGGCCCGAGAATTGAACTCCTTACACTTACTTGGCAAGCACGCTGCTGGCTGAGCTGTCTCCCTAGCTGTGGTGCTCTGAGTGAGAATAACCTCTATAGGCGCACACGGTTGAATACTTAAGTCTCCAGTTGGTGGAACTGTTCAGGAAAAACTAGGAGGTCTGGCCTTGTTGGAGAAGATGCATTAGTTGGGGGTAGGCTTTGAGGGTCCAAAAGGTTCTTGTGATCCCAGTTTGGTCTCATCAGCTGTGGATCCAGATGTGAGCTCCTGGATAATCCTTCACTCTGCCCTCGCAGACCCTAACTCCTGGAAACCCCAAGCCGAATTATACACTGTCTTTCCTAAGTTGCCCTTAGTCATGGTGTTTTATCCTGGCAACGGAGAGGTGAGTAAGACCCCCAGCCCAGAAGCCACTTCTTGAATTCCACTTTCTAGAAGCTGCCTGGAGCTTCTGGACACTGCCACTTCCTCCTAAGCTGAAGAGTGTCCTCCCTGTCACCTCGCCTGCTCTGGACTCTGGCCTTCCTGCCCCTTTTCTAAGGACCCATATAAGTAAGCCACACGAATTGCCTCCTCTTAAAATCCTTAAACCATTCACACCCGAGAGACCCTTGGACATGTAAGATGATGGTCTCTTCACAGATTCCAGGGATACGCTAAGGGCCCCTTTGGAGGCTACACTGGTTGCCTAAAGGCATTATGACACAGGAAAAGATTTTACTCTTAACCAGCTTTCTGAGTTCTGTGCCTGTTGATGACAGTGCTGCTGGTCTTGGTTTTGGAGAGCAACTGAACACCACTAACTATGGTCCTCTGCCCCACCTCCTTCCTGCCTGTTCCACAGTGGAGTCCTCACCCTCATGCCCCACGGTGCAGGACAGGGCTGGTGATTTGATTTTCTTTCTTTGGAGTGTTTGATCCTGAAGTAGCTGGTCTTACCGGGAGCAACCTAACAGGAGCACTGGGAGTGTGGGCTGGAATATTAGGGATGGGGCAGGCAGTAGGGGTGCCTGAGTGGGAGTTGGGGTGATAGAAGAAAAAAACAGGCAAAAACAGGCAGAAGTCCATCAGATCCCCCCCCAGGGCCCTCCCAGGGGGTCTTCTCTTCAAAGCTGATGCTCCCCTGAATTCGAGGCCAGCATGGCATCCTCAGGGCTGCTTGGAAGATTTCTTGCAGTTTATTGATACATGAAGAAGTCACAGAAGAGTCACAGAGACAAAGCGGATGTATGGACCATCTCCACACAGGACCTTTTCCCCATGGGGGCGTCAGGGCAGTGCTGGGACCTGAGCAGCAGCAGGTCATGACCTTTGAGACCCTGTAGTACAAAGCTGTACAGAAAGGAGGGCACCTGCAGAGCGGCTTGTGGACAGGAGCTCTGGTCCTGGCTTTAAGGAGGACACTTTGGTTTGGAGACAAGGCTCTGACAGACACTTGGGGCCACCTGGGCTGCAAACTCACATGGCTGCATTGTCACCCACAGACATTCTCCACCAACACAGTCCCAGGCAGCACTGAGCCACCACCCAGTACAGTAAGACCTAGTACGGATACCCTTTTCACACGTTTGGAGAAAAGGGACAGAACTTTAGGCTGGAAGTGCCAGCTGTACTCCAGAACTGCTTAGAGGGGTGGGCTGTCCAGCACCCTCTGGGATGGGCACCCAGGCCCTCGCTGAGAAGCCTATCCTTCACGTATCTCAAACCTGGCTCAACAGTGAGCATGAGGCACAGATCTAGACCTGCCCTTCTAGATACCAGAATGTCAGGGCACCCTCTGAGGCTCAAGGAGTCTAGAGCCACCTGCTCAGTCACAGCATGGCTTCATGGATCCTCATGGGTATCCCTGAGACCCAAGCCTACCCTCTTCACTTCAAGGAGTTGTAGAACTCTTGACACCGACAGAAATACTAGTTTTATCCCTTTTCCTTATGTTACGGTTTTTCCATTGTTAAGAGGGACAAGAAAGAAGCAAGCCACTGAATCGTAACCCTAAGCCAGCATTGGGTTCTGCTTTGGTTGCAGTGTATCAGGAAAGCCTCGGGCCCTCCCCCAAGAAATCCTGGCCCGAGTCATAGGTGGATCAGGCCTTCAGCTCCTGGGCCTAAAGCTTCCCTCCTGACCTCAAGCCATGTAGAGTTGAATCCCAAAAGCCCTGAGCAATGGCACTTTCCTATGTGCATGTAGAAGGACTCAGAGAGAGAGAGCTAGGATGGGCAAGTGGGGCCTATTCCGGTCCCTTGTGGATGCTTCTTACCATATCTCACACACACACACACACACACACACACACACACACACACCCCACAAACAGGATCTCCCACCTTCAACCTCTCCCCTTTGCCAACTAGACTAGCTGGAAGGAGAACATGAGAGTGACAGGGGTGACCCAGCCAGGCCTGGCACCCAGGCCTCAGGACCACTGGCAGGCACAGTCTGTAGGCTCCTGTACTGTATAGGGCACCCAGGTAGCATTTGTGGCACAGAAGAGCTGCACAGAGCGACGCTGCAGTCCCACCTCACGGCAGCACTTGCAGAAGCGGGCATAGGTGTTGATGTTGTGGTTGTAGATGCTGGCAGAAGGGCACCTCCCATCGCAAGACACCAGGTTCACCTGGGGATGAGCATGTCATCAAGGGGGACATCTGCCTCTCCAGTCCCTCAGCCACACACCCCCCAAGATATCCATCCCTTCACGCACAGGGGTGTTACTCCTGCAGTCGTTCTTGCGGATGGTCATGCGGATGGTCACCTTCTTGCAAGATCGTCCATCCTCCTTACCTGGTAGGGGCAGGGTGGGCAAGAGTTATGTCCCAGACTGGCATCGAGATGGGTCAGCCTGGGGTAGTTAATGTCATGTGAGAGTGTTCCTCTTCCAGGTTGGTACCCACACATTTATGTCCCCTCCAGCAAGGGGGAACCCCTTTAACCCAGTGTCTTAGAAGGACATGGGACCAAGGAAGGCAGAAGCTTGAGCAAGTGACACAGAAGAAGACACGTGGAGTGACTAGGGAGAGCCTCGGTTGGACCTCTGTGCTATAAGAAGATCTGAGACAAGGACAGACTATCTCCATACCCAAGCCCAACACGTATCTGGCATCCCTGTTGGAGACCTTCCGTCCATCCTCACGTCCTCTCTGAGCCTCAGTGTTTCTACTCTGAGAGGACTCTAGCAGTAAGAGTCTGCCATGAGTGGACATCTCAAGCCCAAACAGGATGCTCCACACAAGCAAGATCCATGGGGATTCCATAGCTCTCAAGCAGGGGTCACGGGTGCAAACTGGCAGTGTAGAGTTTTTTTCTGCCCAGATCACATCTCTCCCAGACAGACAACCAGTCACAAGGCTCTCTTTTGCCTCACCTCCTTGAATAGATTTCTCCAACATCTCCCACAACCTCCACCCAACCCCTGCCAAGATCTTTCTAGAGCCTCTCTTCTGGAAAATGCAATGCCCTTCCTCCGCCCTCCTTGATCCCCCTTTGACTTATTCTGTCCCAGGTACCATCTGTCTGGCCAGAGGCATGTCTCTATGCTAGGGAGCCCTGAGTTTGTAAGTTTTGTGGCCTTCCTCCCTGCACTGTGAGTTCTAGTCTCAATCCAAAAGGTTTTTTTTTTTTTTTTTTTTTTTAATCGCAAGCTCAGAGGAGGAGTGAGGGTGTAACCAGGCATGACAGACAGGGTAGGAGGCACAGATGATAATGGGTCCCGGTGTGATGAATGCCACCAAAGTCCTTATGACTTGGACCCTGCAGAACTCAAAGCCTCCAACCTATAATCTACTACACCTGTTCTTCCATCTGCCCACAAAGTAGCAGCCACAAAGCCTTCTTTATGCCATGCCCACAGTTCCCAGGCATAAGGGTGGCACACAGCGGCACTCATTAGATATCTACTAGAGTCGGGCTTGCCCTGCAAGCCCACAGAAGCCATGAGACACCAACTGGGTAGAGAGTCCTTTCTCTTAACTTCTGAGGCTCAGCAGACCAGCAGGAGAATCAAGTACTGTCATGGCCATAGACCTGTGGGAGTGTTCAGTGGGAGAAGGAATGGTGGCCTCGGACATGGGTAGGTACCAGATAAGTGGGAGCTACTAAAACCAAGGAGCTGTGTCTCAATACCCAGCATGCATGTGGACTAAATGGCCTTCACCAGAGGCAAGGAGGCCCCCTTTCCATCATCCTCAGAGCTTAGGGACACCTAGAAGGGACACTTGGGAATACCTGTGTGTTTGCCTGCTTCCTGATTTATGTGTTTCTGAGACAAGTAACTGAGCAGCAGTGGACACTAGCCCGTGGGGGAGTGGCAGGTCTAATAGGGACCATGGGAGACAAGCCTCTTAGGGAACCGAGGAGTGGGGCACAGGACTCAGGCCACACAGGGAACACAGAACATTCAGGGAGCATGGGGTTATGAATCATGGATCAGCCAATCAAAGTCTGGAGCCACGCTCTCCTGTAGTAAGTAAGTTACGTGGACATAAGGAACTCAGAGCCTATGATCCTTTGGATTGGGGTCTGAGCATCCTAGAAGGCAGGCCAGTGAGCAAAGGTCACAAGGATGACTGGTTCCTTCAGAAGCAAATTGTGAGTCAGAGGTTTCTGTCTGACAGCCAGAGGTCTAGAAACCTAAGTCTCCTCACAGAAGCAGCTTCAAGACCAGGGCTCATGGGTCACAGAACTAAAGAGGGGGACATGTGGGCTGGAGTCCTCATCTAGGGCAGAGGAGGCAGAGTGACTGAGGGGTGAATGACTTCCTGCACGGGGTGGCTATTGTCTTTTATCTCCAGCAAGAAGAGGCCTTCCTTGTATTGGGACAAAGCTCATGAACATGTGGCCTCTGGCCACCTGATTGTTTATGCCAGTGCCATAACTTTCAGCTGATGGGACATCCCTTTGTCTACTCATCCTGAGAGCTACCATCATAGATGCCAGGTTGGTGACATGGCCCCTTGGCCACCTTGTGCCCTCCTCCCTCCTGCACACTGAGCTCTGCATCTCCACCATGCTCACATGCTCTGCAGCATCCTTCCAAGGATGGTACCACAGAGCCGCCGACCTAGAGGGAGAAAAGGAGCGAGTGGGGAATCCATGCTCCAGTTCAGGAGCCAAGATCCCAGGGAGAGGCAAAAACGGTCTTAGAGAGCCAGGCATGGCAGTGCATGTTTAGAATCCCAGGAAGATGTCTACAAGTTCTAGGCCAGCTTGCTCTACATAGCGAGTTCCAGGCTAGCCAGGAATACAAAGTAAAATCCTTTGCTAAAATCCACAAAACCCAACTAAATAAATAATACATAAAGAGTATAAGCTAGTCTTTCTCCCATGATGCCCCAAAGCAAGAGGTCTGTAGGAGAGACTGAACCCAAGGCTTCCTGCATGCTTGTAAACACTGTAATTAATCAGCCACATCCGTATGTGTGTGTGTGTGTGTGTGTGTGTTATCTAAATAAAGATGTAGAAATCTTCAAATTTCTATCATTAATCTTAGGAACCTTATCATTTCAACGGAACCCTTAGCCCCCCGGGGATCTTTTCTCTTTCTTTTTTTTTTTTTTTTTTTTTTTTTTAGTTATACGCACACTGGGAGCCTTCTACACCAGGCTGGACACATACCATCCTGTCATCCTAAAATATACATGTATGCACAAGCCTGGCACATATATGTATAGGTGTGTCAGTGTACAGTATATGCAGTATATGTGCTGATGTCCCTATGGCATAGTAGGAATGATCAATGATGTGAGATGGGTCCCGGAACACTTGACAATGTGATTGCATGCCTTGGCTTGTGATCACATATTTGTAGATATGTGGTGTGATTGAGAAAACCATACAGGATTCTGATCCAAATTCCTCCCACCATGAGACAGCGATGCCTTGGCTTGAAGGCAGATGCGAGGGAAGGAGACACTGACCTTGGCACACTCAGTTTCGTTGAGCGGAGGGCAGCTGATGGGCGAGCGGACAAGCACGGCACCCAGGGGGGTGCTGCCACAGTGATGGCGCGCGCAGTCCGCGATCCAGGACGCACCAGGCTAGAGAACACACGGGTGGGCAGTGAGGGCTTCTGACTAAGTGGGGAGCACGGCCTGAGGACATGGAGGACCCAGGACCAGGTGCTGCTGGTGCTCACAACTAAGCCCTAGTCTGGGGCCCAGGGAGAGCCATGGTCTTAGTGTTAAGGTCTTAGGGTCTCAGTGGACCCGTTCCCAGGTGGGCTTATAGAATATTTACCAAGAACAGGGAAGTGGTGCCATTGGGGAAGGTGAAGAGGCAGGACACGTTCCTGCAGGAGCCACAGCAGGCCGCCAGGTCCCGTGGGTGGTCATATTCCTGGTTCTGAAGGCCAGGGCAGAGAAAGTAATATCAACTTTATGCCCACACCCATCCTCTAGGTGTCCTCCAAAACCAGGCGTCTACCTTCTCAGGCTTTAACTAAGCCCCTTTGCTGCTCTGCCCCAGTCTCCCCTAGCAGGGAGGCCTCTGATGCCTACTAGTGCCTCCATTTCTGGAGCAGGCAACAACCTGTTAAGACTCTGCCAGCCCGGCCCTCCCAACGAAGCACGCTCCACACTGTCCCTACCGCCTCGCAGTGCATGTCACAGAGGACAGAGGTGATGTTGATCTGGTAGAAGTTGGTGAGAGGGTCCAGCAGGTCTGTGCATCGGGACGTATGGCACACGCCATCTGCTGAGAGCTCTACCACAGTCTGGCCTGGCTGCATCACGCCCAGCTCACGGCTCAGGCACACAGGGGCTTTCACTGGATGGGGGAGAGGGGAGGATCTGTTCTGGGGAGCCCAGCCATCTACTGTCTGAGGGTCCCATGTATGCCCTTTGCCCACTCACCACACTCGTACTTGGCGCAGCCACACACATTCTCCACGCTATGCATGAACTTCTCATCCAGCTGCGACTTTTCCCACTGCAGGTGACAGAGGGAGCCAAGTGTCCACGGCGGGCAACCCGACCCTACCCTCAGAAACAGCCTGCCACTGGGCCCGTGTGCAGTGGGTAGGAAGAAGATGACAACCTGGGGTCCCTTGGCACCCAGAAGCTCGGTCACTTTCCCCACTGTCCAGCCTCCTGCCCTCAGTAAGAAAGACACTAGACTACCACCACAGAGACCCACTTGGATCATGCCTTACCCACGCCCCCCACTTTCTTTACTGTTTCAGGGAAGAAAGGGGGATGGGGAGAGGAGCATGAGAGAGACAGTGTGGGCTGGGACAAGGCACAGGGTACATAATCCAGAAACACCCTAGTATAACTTTATACACATCTCCAATGGCCACACACCCTGGAGGTTAAGGGTTCACAAGCGTCTAGTCCTGACTTAGCAATTTACCAAGTTCACGACCATAATTTCAGCTCCCTTGTTTACATAATTGAGATCATTACAGAATCAATCTCTTGGGTTTGTCATAACCACTAATAAGATAATCCATTAAAAAGACCTGGAACATGTTGAACAGGCCAATGATAAGGTCTCAGCAGTTGCCACTGGGCTCTCACCAACACCACCTATCACCATTCACATCATCATCACCACCTCCATCATCTTCAGCATCCTGACCGTCTTCCCACTAACTCCACCATCATTGCCATCATCATCACCATCATTATCACCCATCAGTCACGGCCATCATCATCTTCACCATCATGACCGTCCTCCTTAGCATCTTCACCATGATCGCAACCATCTGCAGGATCTGGTAATTACTCCTCAGCACAGTTAGGCTGACCCTCCAAAGAGAGGACAGGGTGCCCAGAGTGAGGGGCGGAGCTTGGGATACGTGTGCTGATTTGAAATCCAGGGCTCTCTGAGCTAGGTTAAAGGGAGACTCTCCAAAAGACATGAAGGAGGGGGAAAGGAAGGAAAAGAGGAACTGAATAATAGTGTGGGTGGAGAGGGCAGGGTCTCCATACCAGATGGCATCTGGGCACAGGAATAGTGTCACAGTCACACTCTGAAAAACAGAAGAAGCCGGAAGCTATCTCACAGGGATGTTCAGACACTTTACCTCAGACCAGCTCCTCACCCCAGGGGGATGGGCAGAGAAATTGTCACCCTTCTCTCATCCCAACAAGCCCAGGACAGAGCACTCCTGCTTAGATGGTTGAGCAGTCCCTAATGTCACGCTCCTAACCGGGTATGGAGGGAGGTGAAGCAAGCATAGGTTTCCCCTTATCTCCCCCTGAAAGCAGGGCCTCTCCAGGAACGACCATTGCAAAGATGCAACTTCCTCCCTCTTGCAATTCCCACAGGTATGTTCCAGCAGCTGCGCCCGGCAGCACAACCCTGTGGGCAGCTCCAGCTGCACAGAGTGGTCTGGAGGAACCAGAGACTGACCTAAGGGGCACAGACATTTTAACTTTGAGGACCAAGGGCCACAGGCCAGAGCGTCTGGGGAAGCCTCTTCTGGGCCAAAGGAATCTAAATGCTCCCTGGGGTGGCTGGCTTGTTGTGTGCCCGGAAGACAACTCGAGGGATGAAGCTGGGTGTGGCCCTGTGCTCGTGCAGAGCGCATCTGCTGAGGTCTGGGAGAGGCATCCAAAAACCGGAAGCAGAATGGTCTCCCGGCTTTTAAAAGTAACTTTCAGAGTTTTGTGAAAAGCTCACCACCACTCAGTATTGATCACTGTTGTAAGTAAGGGTCCTGTTGGCCTTCCAGGAAGACCTGGGTACTCAGACTATCTGGACTAGCAGGTGGTGGCAAAAAGAACCCTTTGAATGAGAGACCATTTGTGATCCTGGGGAGGAAGCAGTCAGGATGCTTCATCCTCAGAGTGAGGCAGGAGGAGGGCAGCCAGCAATGGCCTGCGGAGGACAATCTCAGCCAAGTTGATGTCGGGGGTGGGGGCTCTTTCTCCCACCTGACTGGGACTTACCACAGGACTTGTACGGGCAGCATCGGTCTGGGCTCCACACCTCCACCAGGGAAGTGCCCATGCCACACTGTACCTGTGGGCAGCGGAAGCTCTCACACACTGGGGCGCATGCGGCAGGAGTAGGGAGACAGGTGACAAATTAGTCTCAGACACCTCGGGCTTTTAGGAATGCTCAGGGTGTGGCACCGCTACCTCCCACCTCTTGCTTATACCCATACAGTGTACCTAGACACCCCCAGGGCAAGACTCTCTCCTAAGGCCTCTTCACACAAGGCCCTCACTGAGCCCAGCGGGGACTCACCACACTGATACAGGGGGCAGCAGAGCTCCGTGGTGTTCCTGTGCACAGTGAGTGCCTCTCCTTCCTGACACTCAGGCATGGGGTCTGGACACTCACCACAGCCTGTGGGGACAGAAGGGTCACCACTGTCATTAAAATTCCCCCTCAGAGAGAGGATGGAGCCTCTAACCAGCCCAAAGCAGCATTTTGGGGTCTCCGGTATCTTGGCATCAAAACCTACATGTTCATCCTGTGTCTACCCACAGTATGGCCCTGCAAACACACCTGTTTCTTGTGCTCAGCAACCTAGGGGTAGCGTAGATGGATCTTTCATTCGCCTGATGTAATTGCTTACCGCCTCCGTCTGCTAACCCAGGCCTAGTCCTGGAAGCTTCTAGTCTCTGCAATCTAATCTAAGCCTAGAATGTTCTCAGCCTCTTAGACTTGCTGCTCAAAGCTCACCCTTTCTTATTTTTTTTTTTTTTTCTAAATTCTACCTGGTAGTTGAGCTCAGCTGTTCTGGCTCAAACTCACCTCCGAGCTGACTGGTTCAGGCTGGTTTCTTTCTCCCAGCCTCATGCTAGCTTTGGCAGTATGTTCCAGTCTTCTGGCTTCCTCTTATCCTCTGACTTTTTCTGTCCTTACCCCACATCTAGCTCGTTCTCTCTCTGCAACCTGCCTCTGCACAACTGTCCCAATAAAACTGCCTCCTCTCTCTCTCTGTCTTTCTCTCTCTCATATATATATATGAAATATATATGAAATATACACACATACATATATACATACATATATTTGTACACACACACACACACACACACACACATATCTGCACTGCCCCTCAAGTAGCTTCTCTTTCCTCTCCCTACTTGTGAGAATTGTGCATATCCTGTTCTGTCAAATCTTTCTCTGATTTGTCACTTTGTCTGCCACTCAAACATTACTTTCAAACATGAGTGCTTCCTTCTACAAACTAACTTTACCTTCGCTGTTTGGGATTAAAGGTGTGTCCTAAGGGCATCATTGTATTCCAGGGAGAGGGATTAAAGGTCTGTGCTAAGGCTGAGCCATACCACGACTAGAAACAGTTTTGTTTTTTTTTTTCCTCAGTAAACAACACAATCTCAGGGCTCACCGTGTGATGAAGGATTCCTTCCCCTTTGTGCCACACTGCATTCTGAGTAGTGACTTCATCCTTCCCCCTCTACCCCTCTCACACAAGGACCCCAGCCTTTCCTCTCAGTCACCCACAGAAGCAGGAACGAGGAAGGGGCTGATGCACAGCCCGCAGCCACCTACCACAGAAGTAGGAGGTGCAGCAGGAGTCTCCTAAGCGGCCCTCGATCAAGATCTGGTCCTCACGACAGGTGGGGACCTGCTCAGCCTCACACAGACCAGGGTCACACTCTGAGGAAAAAACAGAACGTAAGCTCTGACCGCAGGCTCTGCCTGGCCACGTCTGGACTCCTCTCTGTCCCTGTCCAATTTTATCCAGGACTCAGAACGCAGATGTCAGTCTCAGCATCTCAGGCCCACACCACTCCCCCATGCCAACCTCTTACCACAGCTGTAGCTGGGACAGCAGGAATCCTCCTGGAAGTGGGTGATGAGGCTGTGGCCTGGGCGGCAGGTGGGAGCGAGGCCCTCGCACAGGGTCTGGTTACACACTACAGATCAGGACACACAACCTGTCACCCGGGGACCAGTGTCCTCACAGTTCACCGGGGCCACTGGATGCCTGGACGTGGGCTCCTTCCACTCCCTGCCCTGCCCTGCCCTGCCCTTCCTCCACTCTTAAATGGCTGCTTCTGAGGACCCCACAAGGCAGAAATTGAGATGAATAGACATTCATCTAGGTGTACTGCATGCCAGTGTTTAAGATCCTTACGCACCCCTTACAGGAGAACCAGGCATGGTACACTGATAGTGATTTGCAGAGTCTGCAGGGCGCAGAGCTGACTAGGATGCTGGCCCCAGGCCTCTGCCCATTCCATTCCAACTGAAACCTCTGTTCCTGCTCCCCTAAAGTCTGGTTCTCTATTTCCCCCTGGCGAACACCCCAAAAGATGCTCCAATTTCCAGGCCTTATCCTGGTTGTCATGGCCATGCAACAGACAAAGCTGGAGCCAGTTGCCAGCTTACAGTTGAAGGCCAGGGAAGTCAAGAGTGGGACTCACCGCAGACACTACCCAGGCAGCAGGGGTCCTCCGTAGGTTGTAACAGGATCACTTCGCCAAAGCGGGGGCAACTCTCAGGTCGGGGACCAGGGCAGTCCAGGTCCACGGGTATGATGGTGTCTGGGGCCTGGCATTGCTGCTGGCAACAGCCACTGAGGGAGCTGTTCCAGGTCTCCCCCAGAGCACGTGGAACCCCGGTGCTGTCAGTGCAGGCTGCAGTGGGGGCGTATTGGGGCACAGGGACTCAGGACCAGACTGTCTCAGAACCACCCCAAGGCCAAGACCTGGAAGTGCAAAGTGGCCTCTACCAAGGTCTTCAGGAAGCAAAGGAGGCACTAGTGGGAGACTGGGCTTGGGACCTACCACACTTGTCCTCAGGGATGCAGAGTGCCGAGTGGCGCCGGTGCAGAATGGTGCCCTCTGTGCACACGCAGCCCTCACCCAGCACTTGGCACTGCTCTGGGTCCAGGGGGCCCAGTATCCCGTCCTGGCATGTGTCAGGGGGTTCACAAGCTGCCACGCAAGCCTGGTAGGTAGAGTCACTGGAGCACAGGAAGGCTGTAGGAGGATAATGGGCATCAGGCCTAGTCTAGTGTAAGACGGGGTGAGGAGGAACAGAGCATCCGTGCCCAGCTGAGTGCTTGAGTCTGGGGCTTAGCACTGGACCTCCTTCCCCTAGGTCGGGAGTCACCCACAGACTGCTCCCTAGCCCATATGCTGTATATTGTCTGCTTTTCGAATGAAGTTCTATTGGAACACAGATGTGGCAATTCATTTGTGTCAGTGTTGTTTGTGTTGCTGAGGGGTTTTGTGTTGTTGGGTCAAGGTCTCATTACTTGAGGCAAAATCCATCTTCTGGGTTCAGCCTTTCGAGGACTAGGGTTGCAGGTGTCAGCCGGCATACCCCGTTCATTTACACACCGTCTTTGGCTGTCTCTGCACTTCCAGGGCAGGACAGAAGCCTTGAAACCGAGACCATGCGGCTCGCAGACACAGTATTTACTATCTGGCCCTTTGGAAAAAGTTTGCTCTAGGTCAGTGTTTTCCAGTGGTGTTGGTGGAGACAGCGGATCTGGGGTTTCAGCCCAGCACACACAAGGATGCTGGACAGTCCTTTGGGCATTTTAGAAATCCCATTACCGGGACTCCACCCTGTACCCAGCAAACCTCTGAGGAGGCCCAGCATTCATCCAAATTCCCTGTGTGAACAGCTGGGTTGAAATGACTGTACGTTGAAAGAAAAAAAAAATCTTACTACCCATGATGCATACTATATTTTGTATTTTGTTGCATTTTTCCAGTCGGCTCCACACTCTCTGTGCCAGGATCCACAGTTTACAAATCCTACCCTGTACACTGAGTCTTTTCGTTCTTATTTGTCATAGATAGCTATGGCCATCTCAGGAGCGGTCCCCGTGGTTCCTGGAAACAAAAACGCTCTACGCCTGCCTGAGCCAACTCTAACAGGATAGAGGTAAGGAAGAGGTGGGTCCCATTTCTGTCTCCAAAGGAGAAGGGAGAGATCCAAACAAAGATGAGAAAGGTCAAGCAAACTCCTAGCCAGGAATCATGCATGTGTCAGGCCGGTGTGGAGAACTGGGCAGTCATGATCTCCTATTGACTCAAGGCACTGTAAGAGAAAGCGATCGTTGCTATGCCTGTTGCGGAGAAAAATGATCCAATTAAAAACAATCAATTCGAATAAAGTAATTGCTTATTGTTCATTAATATAAATACAGCAGAAGATGTTGCTCATTAGCATGAAATGTAAAGACAAGCAGAATATTTATTTGTTTCTTTGTTTGTTTTTGTTTTTCGAGACAGGGTTTCTCTGTACAGCCCTGGCTGTCCTGGAACTCACTTCGTAGACCAGGCTGGCCTCGAACTCAGAAATCTGCCTGCCTCTGCCTCCCAAGTGCTGGGATTAAAGGCGTGCGCCACCACGCCCGGCTCAAGAATATTTATAAGCACATTAATATAATCAGTTAAGTGAAGTGATGATGAAGCTCGGGGAAGCATTGACTTGAGGTGGCTCTGGGAGCTCTTTCACACACTAATGGGATGAGTTCAAGAGAACAGTGGGAGAAGGTGACCTGGCCCCTACTCACGGCAGTAGTCGGAGCCCCGCCACTCGATGCACACGTGGAATTTGTGACACATAGCCACATACACGGTGAGTGCTACACAGGGCTGCTGCACATACTTGGTGTCCCGGATCCACAGCTCACAGAATGACTCCGGGGAGACCTGGGTGGATGCGTCAGTCAGTGCTGCCCAGCCTGGGCCCAGCTCAGCCTAACCCTGCTCAGAAAGTCATGGTGTCTTTCCACTTGCCCTCCCCAGCCCAGGAAGTCACCCCACACTGTACTCCATGGGCACCTACAAAGCTGTGGCAGGCACTGAAGGTTCGGTTGGACACCATGCGAAGGCAGGGTGAGCAGTCGGCTGTGGCACAACTGTCTGGGCGGAAGCGGGTCTGACCCTCTGAGGTCAGGGAGCTGGGCACCTGCCAGCTGTCCAGAAAAGGGGCAGGGTCCTCTGCCTCACCCAGCACAGAGCCATCCTTCAGGGTGAGGTCATTGGCTGCATCTCCATCACAGATACCTGAAAGGGACAAAGTGATCTCGCTAGGCACAAAGTCTATTACTCACTACCCCAGGGTGGCTCTCATGAAGAGCAATCGTCACATGGATCTGAAAGGTGTTACCGAGGGTTGCCATGAGACAGATAAGGACAGAGGGCACAGGGAGCCAGGGCACCTGCTGGGTAGTAAAGGTCACACAAAAATATTTAGAGAGAAGGGACTCTGGTTTGAGTGTACTTTAAAATGGTTCAGAGATTCACGCATACATGCATATACACAAGTGCATATACTACACATATGTATGTACTATATGTGTGTTTATTAGGGGAAGAGAAGCAACTGTGAATAGTTACATCTGAGCGAAAGTCCGTAGGTTCTTTCAGTCTACTCTCTTAATTTCTGTATCTGACATGTCACACTGGGAAGTTATCCCCTAGATACCTGCCCCAGTGGGGACGGCTAGCTAACCCTAACGGATGCTTCATGTGCTTGCTGGAATCAGTCATCCATTTCCCCCAGACTCACTTGCAGCTGGATGTGACTGTGTACCTGAGCCCCAGCCAATGGCATGGGAATTGAGGTGAAGGGTCCTTACTACCTGCTGCAGAGGTCCTACTGGTTTCCCTCCCTGGAGTTGGAAGTTCACGCTGAGCAGTGAAGAGGTATAAGAAGGAGGAAATCTGGGGACATGAGTTGTCACTGGTCATTTGAAAAGTCATGTTCTCCTTAGCCATCAGGGAAATGCAAATCAAAACAACCCTGAGATTCCATCTCACACCAGTCAGAATGGCTAAGATTAAAAATTCAGGTGACAGCAGAT
>NC_034590.1:18903926-18973402 GCF_900095145.1 Mus pahari | reverse complement strand
ACAGAGAAACCCTGTCTCGAAAAACAAAACAAAACAAAACAAACAAAAAAAACAAACAAAAAAAAAAAAAAAAAGAAAAAAGAAAAGAAAAAAAGAAAGAAAGAAAGAAAAGTCATGTTCTCAGGAAATATGCTTCTGGTGTGTTGGGTACGGAGATGAGAGCAAGAATATGGTTTATCTGCTGCAAGGGCTCTCACACGGCTGCACCTCCCTGTTGTCCCTCACCTCCCGGTGTGTTCTCAGCTCCAGATGCGCGTGTTCTTGTCTGTGCTGAGTGACTCTTCTGGCCTACGATGCTTTCTTGAGCATCTTTCATCCCAGGCTGCTTCCCATCCACCATCCATGACCTCCCCAGGTCTGTGCAATAGTAGTAGCTTGCAGGAATGTCGCACAAACGATTTTAGCTAAGTACCAAGGGATTGTCTTTCCCAGGTCTCACTGAAACTCCCTCTGTTGCCTAGCAGCGGGGACCAGTGTGTAGGTCAGAGGTCACTTCAGATAAAACAGAGATGCGAACGATCTGGCTTCCGTTCTGATATCTCCGACCACCCCTTTTGCTAACATAAAGCATTCCTTGAGACAGAACTCTTTGATTTTTTTTTTTTTTTAAATTAATTTTCTCGACAGTGACATTTTGGGTCTGGGTTTTGAATCCCCCAAGGGGTATCCCAGAAAGAATATGGCTTTCTGGATCCTGCCACCTTTGCCAGAGATAAACAGAGCATGGTAGAAAGGAAGAGAAAGATGATGTGATGGTGGCCATGGTGGCAGTGGCGATGGTGGTGGAGGTGACTGTGGTGTTCCTGGTGATGGTAGTGGTATGTAAAAGGAAAGATGTTTTCCTATAAGAATGGAAGCTTTATAAACCATAGCCTAGTCTGCTTTGCTTCCCAGAGGCTGGTACTTAAAGAAAGGACCAGGGCGGCGGGGGGGGGGCGCCTATGTCACTCACCATCACTGTCACAGCCACCTTCCATGAACCTCTCTGCAGGGAGCAACAGCCTGCACCCAGGCTCCTCCCGCACCTTGTTCCTAGTTAACACGCAGTCTCTAAGAGAGCACTGTCTGCTGCCATGCTGTGGTCTGAGGAGCCCTAGCTGAGCGTGTCAGAGCAACTCTGCCATGTGCCTGACAGACAGCCACTTGACCTCTGAGGCCCCGCTTGTCTCTGGTTCAGTGAAGACACTACTGGCCACTTCCCAGGACTGTTGTGTGGGGGACCTGGAGCCAATGATCTCAAAGAGTGGAAGTGTCGGGTCAAGGGCCCCTGCACATGCAGACAGGAAGGATCATCTGGCATTAGGAAGCCGGCAGGGATGCTGACAGACAAACCTGGCTGAAGGGACACTTGGCAAGGAAACCCTGCACTATTCCCTGCGAACAGCCTCAGCCCCAAACAGAGACATGGGGCCACTCGGCACTGACAGTTCTCAAGGTCCCTCCTCTGGCCTGATACCCTGTCCCAGCATATCCTGATCTGAGAGCACCTGCCTGGTACCAGAGAGGGACCCAGGGAGCACTCCCCTCCCCCAGCTGGGTCCCTCCTTACCACACAGGCCACGGCCCTGGGTCTTGCTGACTTTGCTGGCTTCCAGGATCATGAGTCCTGAGCTGTGAAGCCACTGGATCTGGATGTGTGAGGGTGTCCGGACGATATACATGTGCCCTGTATCCTCAATTCGGAAGCCATATCGGCTCATGGGTGGCCACACAACTTGAGAGTCCACAGTCACCTTAAGGGGTAAGAAATTGAGCATGAGCAGAGATCCCACTTATCTACCTACTCACCTATATGTCTACCAACTTATCTATCTACATATCTGTCTGTCCATCTGTCCATTTGTCCATCCATCCACCTACTGACCCATCCATCTCACCCATCAGTGAACTGACAAGTACTCCCTTGGCATCTCCCATGTGCCAGGCTGTTTGGGGCACATTCATCCAAAGCATAGACCAAGAGAATATAAGAGAATTCTGAAACTATTTTTATGAGCAAAATCCAATAAAACCAGAACTGTAATGGCAGGAGGAAGGCTGAATCTCATGGTGGCAGTGGCATGCATAAACAAACTCCCATCCCTTCTAAGCAGGACCTCACCCCCTGGCTCTACAGCCTGAGGATTAGGGACTCCCTCCTTGGCATCAGTCCACTTCCCGCTGACCATCAAGGAAGAAGGCAGCTGTTCCCTAGCAACAGGTACCATTAGGTCATGGTTTTCTTCGGGGCAGGAACTGTCAGACTCTTTGAATTCCTATCACTTGTCTTTGGGTTTGGCATCACCTGAGGGCTCAGTCAATATCTGTTCAGTTCTGAGCACACCCCAGTTCTCAGAGCACTTTAAATTCGAGGCTATAGCGTCTACTACAAATTGACAAGGTTAAAATTCCATATGTAAGATGGAGTAAGAATTAAGTTTTATGTCATAAAACTAAAAGCAGAAGAGATTAAAAGTATAAAATATTTATTATGATTTCCCATCCTCCACTCAGGAATAGACTATTCTATTAATCATGCCACAAGCACCCAGCCTATGAATTGCTGAGCTGCAGGAAGGGAGCCTCTCTTCAGAAGCCAGAGAACTGTAGCTTTGGGAGGGTCCCAACTCTCTAATACCTCCAGCCTTCCTATTCGCACTGACAGAGGTTTGAGCTCTGGGTGGTGAGTGTGCCCATCCCTGTGTGAAGCCGGGCAGCTGGCCTGTGTCCACAGAGTTCCCCAGGGCTTGACAGCGCTCTACGGAAGGATGAGATTGAAGGAATCTTAAAATGTCCCCCAAGGAGGAAAGGCGCAGGACTGAACAAACTCTTGGCCAAAGTCTGCCAAAACGTTAAAGAATTAATGCCAATGCTCCTCAAACGATTCCATAAAACAGAGAGGAAGAGAATGCTCCCAAACACATCTTACAAACCCAATATTACTCTAATTTCAAGTTGGCTAAGAATATGACATAAAACAAAACAAAACAAAACACCTCATAGACAAATTTCCCTCAACACACACACACACACACACACACACTCAATAAAATACTTTACAATAAACATCATATACCAAGAGCAAAATGGTTCCAGAGTTGCAAGGGTGATTCAATATGTACACGTTAATAAGGTAATACAGCATAGAGAGACTGTTGGGTAGAGATCATATGATCATCTCAATGGACACAGAAAAGTCCTTTGACAAAGCCCGACCTCTCCTGATAATAAAGGAAGACCCAGAAGAAACCAGGAAAAGTAACAAGAGATCTCAACGCAACGGAGACTGCGTGATGAGTTTACAGACAACATTATATTAAAGGGGGGGGAAATGAAAACATTCCTTCTAAAGTCAGGAACAGGCAAGGTGTCCACTCCCTCTGCTCTTACTCAATACGCTGTTTGAAGTTATCTCCTGAGCAATAAGGCTAGAGAATGAAACTGAGGCTGTAATATAAGAAAGGAGACCCAAACCACGTCATCCCTCCTTGCAGATAATATAATCCTGTATTTAAAAACCAAAAACAAGCCGGGCGTGGAGGCGCACACCTCTAATCCCAGCACTCGGGAGGCAGAGGCAGGCAGGTTTCTGAGTTCGAGGCCTGCCTGGTCTACAGAGTGAGTTCCAGGACAGCCAGGGCTACACAGAGAAACCCTGTCTCAAACAAACAAACAAAAACAAAAAACAAAAAACAAAAAAACAAAAAAACCCAGAAAAACAAACCAAAGACGTCATCAGAGAGTTCTGAGACCAGATGCTTTCAGCAAAGTAGCAGAGAAGCAACCCCATGGTCTAGAGTCACAAAAGAACAAACAGCAAAAGGAGATTAAACCACGAAGATGAATGCACCTACAATAAAACTTTAAGCATCAAAGAGAGGACTTGAAGAGACAGAACATGGAAAGGGGACTCTTGCTCAGAGATCCCCAGGATTAATCCTGTAAAGATGGTTATACTACCGAGAACAGTGTACAGACTCAACTCAGTTCTTACCATCCTTACAGAAAGAGGAACACGACCTTAACATTCCTATGGAAGGACAGCGGAAACAAGCATGAAGAGCGGTGCTGGAGGTACCACAGTACCCAGCTATGAGTTACACTCAGAGCCACAGAGGGCAGGGCAGCAAACAAATGGACCACAGCACCAACCCAGAAACAGACGTGGAATCAGCGCAGTAAGACTGAGGATCCAGGAGGGAGCACACAGTTATAGCCATCTTAGTTTTCACAGAGGTTTAAAACACACGCTTCTGAGGAAGATAGGCGCCTCAGCTGACGGTGCTGAAGAAACTGGAGACGCACGTTTTGAAGATGAAAACCAGAATTCTACCTCTCCCTATACAAATCCTAATGCAAAATGGACCGAAAGCTTTAATGGTAAGATGTGAAAAATTTGAAACTGCTAGAGGAAAACAGAACGAGACTTTCTGAAAAGGACCCAACAAATTTGATAAATGAGGTTTCATCAGATTAAAGAAATCCTATCCAGCGAAGAAAACAATTGCCAGAATAAAGTGTGACTTGCAGAATGGAGTGACTCTTTCCATTCATCTAAGAGGGCAATCAATATAGAGACTATAGAAAGAATCCAAAAATTAAACACAAAACACCAAATCATCTGGTCAACAAATGCAAAAAAAATGAATTGAACAGGGAATTACCCGGAGAAGGAAAAATAGCCAGTTAAATATATAGGAAAAGACGGTCAAACATGTTTAGTCATCAAAAATGCAAATGAAAATGAGATTGAGGGTCCCTGTCGCCTCAATCCAGGCAAACAAACAACAAACGCAGGCGCAGGTAGTTAGGGTTGGCAAAGGGACCTTATACGCTGTCTTCAGAAGGTGAGTCAGTTAGCCGCGCGCAAATCAGTACAGTCCACAAAACTCCAAGTTTACCAACCGTGTGGTCCCTCTATGCCACTCCCACACATACACCTTCAGGAACTAAGACACCTGACAAAGAGACATCTGAATCCCCATGTTAACTGCAGCCATTCATGAGTGCCAGCTTGTGGGGTCATGGTAGATGTCCAGTAACGGAGAAATGGATAAAGTCCATTGTGTGTGTGCACAAGCACACACATGCACATAAACTTATGCATGTGTAATGAACTTTTATTCAGCCATTTAAAAAAGGATCAAATTACATCATTTGCAAAAAAAAATAATGGTAGAAACTAGAGAGAATCACGTTAAGTAGAAAAGCAAGACTTTCCCATGTGGGGGATGTGTGTATGTAATATATATCCATATATATTCCATATCGACGTGAACACAGAAAATGACTGTTTGGAAGGGGAAAGGGCAGGAGAGGGTAACAGCAAAATAAATGATCAAAGCCCATGATGTTCATGTGTGCAAATGTCCTCATGAAACCCAATTCTAAACAGTTATTTTACAGATATAATTTGAATATATGCTAATAAGGAGGAAGAATTTACAGATTTATACTAAATATGATAAATTTGTGTGTGTGAATTGTGCCCTTCTTATTGAAAGGCTTAAAAAAAAAAGCAGCTGGGCTGGTAGTGGCACACGCCTTTAATCCCAGCACTTGGGAGGCAGAGGCAGGTGGATTTCTGAGTTCGAGGCCAGCCTGGTCTACAAAAGTGAGTTCCAGGACAGTCAGGGCTACACAGAGAAACCCTGTCTCAAAACAAAACAAAACAAAACAAAAAACAAAAACAAAAACAAAAAACAAGGAATGGATTTTGGGAACTGTGAAGGTGTCTGTGAAAAATGTCCCCCATAGGCCTCCTTATTTGAATGGGGTCCTTTGGACAGACTATGGAGCTCTTAGTATAGCCTTGCTGGAGGAAGCTCATCTCTGGTGCGGGTCTTGAGGGTTTATAGCTTTGTCTCACTTCCTGTTCAGCACGCTGCGTCCTGCTCTGGCTGCCCCGCTGCCAACCCTCACCACTGTTTCTGGAACCATGAGACAAAATGAACTCTCCCTTCTATAAGTTGCTTTTGTTCACAGTATTTTATCACCACAAGAGAACGGCAATGCATAAAGGGACTTTATTCTATTTGTTTTTTAAAGCCTCAGCCTCATCATAACCCCCATCAACCGAACCTTGCTTCAGAGAGCCTTGGCAATCAGGGATGGAGGCAGAGCCAGGCAGGAGAGGGTTGATCTCAGGGAAACGGAACGAGGGTCAACATCCACACGCTCGTGGATGGGTGGACACTCATCGGTGTCTCTTACTGCCTGTGAAGGGAAGCCCACCTTCCGGTGGTCTTTTGGACACTCCAGCTTCCTTGACTGAGGTGGCTTTAACCCTGAACTCACGAACCTTCAATTGAGGGCACCTCGCTTACACAGTCCCTGCTTGGAAAGGGCTTTGGAATGCCTTTATATGACTATATGGCCTCATAAAACATTGCAAAGGTGACGTTTTTGACAGCAATTATTTAAGGTCACACTGTCTGATGTTGCCTGTCCACCTTCTTCCTATAAGAATGGAGGAAGCGTCTTAAATGAAGCAACTTCCATGTATACCTTATTTTGCTTTGCTTTGTTTTGTTCTATTTTATTTTATTTGAGACAGTCTTATTATGTTGCCCAGCCTGGCTGTATAGAGACAGTGATGCTCCTGCCTTCGCTACCTGGTGCTGGCTGGGATTGCAGACATGCGCCATCATCCTTAAAAGAGAGAGAGACATCCCAATCCCTGCCCCTAATTACAAATAGGTCTCAAGGCCCCGCCCGCCCCTGCCTATGCTGGCCCTCCCTGACTGCTGCTCGGCCTGCAGGCCACCCCTCTGGTGTGCTCACCTTCCTGTTGAAGCGGTCAATGCTGACATGGTGGGCCAGATGAGTCACATTCAGTATCACCAGACAGAATGGGGGCCAGTTCAGATGTCCCTGCAGAAAGACCAGCCTCATCAGCCCAGAGCCCCCTCCAGCTAGGTGAGTCTAGGAAACATGAGCACACCTGCAGGCTGGAAGGTACTAGACCTGACCTCATGAGGGCCCAGATGAAGGAAAGGAGGGAGAGAAAAAGGGAGGAAGGAAGGGAGGGAGGGAGAGGAAAGAAGGAAGGAAGTGGGAGGAAGGAAAAAGAGAAGGGGGGATACTCCCTCCATCCACTTGACTCACTGGTTATCCTAGCAGCCAGCTCCTGCAGGTGACACCTGTGACCTTGGAATGGCTTACCCACTCCTCTTTACTTAAGTATCAGCGCAAAGGTGACTGAAAAACTGCAGGGACTAGAATCTCAGGGTCAGGAGTTGGCACACTCTGCTCCACTCGTCCCCTCAGTCACCTGGCCTGACCAGTCACCATTCCATGAACCTCCAGGGCGGCAGGGTCTGCCATAACCCCTGGCATTCCTTGAACTCCACCTTACTCCCCAATCTCCCCTCTCAGCCTAATTCAGATCTCAGGTCCTGGCAGGGAGAAAAGCAAAGGGCATTACCGTACCAGGTTGGCACTCTTGCAGTCCAGGACATGCACAGAGATGGTTTCGTCTGGGCTCTGGCTGAGGACATAGATGGCCTCCTTGAACAGAGCCGCATGGCTGCCATCAAAGGTTACAAAGCTCAGGTCTGGGAAGATTGAGCATCGGCCTGGACAGGGGCAAAGAACAAGCAGTGGTTCCAAGGCCACCAGGAAGATGGGCAGGTGAGTCAGACACCCTGGGGGCTGGAGGGTTCCCAGGATCAGGTGTCTCACAGAGTTCAGAGGTCACAAGGGGAGGAAATTTGTCAGGACAGGAGTCACAGTGAGATGAGATTTCCCCGCAGAAGTATGGGAGGGAACACACAGGCATGCTGGGGTAGGGAAAAGATACAGAAGCTCTGCCCGGCCCCATAACTCACAGGCACATTCCCAGAGTGGGCAGCATCGATCCCCGCCCACCCGCACAGCGAGGCCCAGGACCCCACAGCGAGGGCGTACAGCACCCTGAGGACAGTGCTGGGTCTGGTTCACACGTATCAGCTGGCCTTCTAGGCATATGTGACGGACGCAGTCTTGTTCAGCGATGGGCTGTGGCACAAAGTGGAGCGTCAACATGAGCGACCCTCAGAGCTTATGGTGTGACCTACCTCGACCCTTCTGGAACAAGCCAGGGTCTAGCAGAGCACACTAGGGAACTGACATACTACCACGGCTAGTTTCAATAGTCAACTTGAGTCAACCAAGAATCCCTGGGAAGTGAGTCTTAATGAGAGATTGTCTGGATCAGGTTGGACTGTGGGCATACATGTGATGGGTTGTTTTAATTGATGCGGGAAGACCCAGCTTGAACGTGGGCATCACCATTCCTTGGTTTGAGCCCCCAGACTGTGTGAGTGTAGGGAAAGCCAGCTGAGCAGTAAACATGCGTGTGTTCATTCATTCTGACGGTCCGAAGCTCACTCCCTTCCTACCCCGCAGAAACACGCCAAGCATCCAATCAGCTCTGGACCCAAAAAGGCAAGGCGAGACCCTGCTGTGGTTTCGGGGGACCTGGTGATTTCTAAAGTACCAGGAACTTCAGATAGGGGTGAGCAAGGTCGGGGACACTACTGCTATCTTGTAGCATAGAGTAAACAAACAAACAAACAAACAAACAGAAACCTCAACAGACACAGCTTATGGTAATGGCCATCCTAGAGGCAGAGAGAAGGTCAGGTCTTGGGGACAATCCACAAAACCGAAGGCCCTAACAAGTCACTCACCACACAGGTGGCAGAAGTGTTCACTTCGGCCTCCATCGACCCCTCTGCTATGCTCTGGGCTGGAGCTGAGCGCCCTGACTGCTCCGTGGTGGCCTGGCGCACTTGATCTTCCTGGGGCTGGAGACCTGCTGGGGTCCCATGAGCCTCTGCCAGCTGAGGCAGCAGAACCAGCGGGCCCTCCCGGGAGGCCGTCCTGGCTGACACCTGGCTTCGGGAGTAGGTTGTGGGCACCAGTGGCACCGTGCCAGCCCGGGGACCTTCAGCCTCAGTCACCAAGGGGGTAACGGTATGGCTCACTATAGGTGTGAGTTCTGTGAACCCACCCTGAACAGAGTCAGAGATGAGGGTGGGTGGAGACACCTTTTTAGATAGAATGGCTGCTCTCTGGGTGGTGCTCTTCCATGGGGCCACAGACACTGTGGGGGGCACCCCAGCAGTCACAGCAGAGGCTCCAAAGCTGGTCAATGTGGCTCCCAGCATCAGGTCTGGAGCCATACCTGTTCCTTGGGGAGGCTTGGGGCTACGTGAGTGTGCCTGTTCCTCCACAGAAGACGTGAGTGGTACTGTCAGACTGAGTGACTGGGTAAGTGGGCTCACAGTCATGGCCGTAGCCAAAGTTGTGGCCTGGTGCTGAGGTGGAGGGGTGGGGATATAGCCTTTGGAGACAGATGTGGCCACTGGGGCAGAGGTGCCCACCTTAGCCAAGGGAAGGCTGGTGTCCAGAGGTAGGCCAGAGAGGAGGTGGGGTGGCCGAGTTGGCTCTTGAGAAGCTAAAGCTGTGGCCCCCAGTCTGTGAGCACCCGTGGATGGGCTGTCAGCTGCCAGGATCCCCGGGGACAGAGCCGGAGGCCCGGGGGCTATGGTGGTATGTTGGGCTGGGTGAGGCAGGTCAATGGGGGCTGAGCTCTGGGGTGGGGACACTGGCAACTCTGTAAGCTGGCTGTGCCCAGCTTCTCCCTTCTCTGTGGCTGACACCACCTCCAAGCCCTTGGTGACAAGGGGACTGGCAGGAGCCCTGTGTGCTGTGCTCACCAGAGCCAGCGGCTGGCTGGAACTTGAAGTGCTCTGGGCCAGGACAGACAGGGATGCCACTGTCTTACTCGCCACCTTAGTTACTACAGTTGACAGGTGGGAGCCTGGGGAGGTGGGGGGCCAGGAGGTAGCTCCAGGGGAAGTCATAGGTCTGGAAGAGAGGTTCCATAGCCAAGAGGGCTGCAGGGGTGTGGTTTTAACAGGGAAGGAGTCATGACTCGGGATGGTCACAGCTTTGGTCATGAGTGGGAAGCGAGGTACAGGGGGTGACCGGGAAGCGACGGTGGTATTGGGACTCCCTGCAAAGGTTAGGGTCACTTTGGTTGTCTCTGTTGTACCTGATACAATTCCAGATGTGGGTGTCTGCAGGGAACTGGGGAGGGGGGACGAGGACCCTGGGAGGTGAAAAGTGGCTAGCAGGCTGGCAACCCCTTCCTTGCTGGCTGTGGCCTCTGTGTGGCCAGCAGGAAAGTTAGACGTTGTAAGGCCCAGGGGTGTCTGCAGCGTGGGTTGGGTGGATCCTGGAGTTGGCACTGGCCCCTCCGTGGCAGCCATTGGTGGGTTTGGGGCTGAGGTGGGTGGGGCTACTGGAACAGGGGCGGGGCTGTGGGCGGAGGCTACAGGGAGCCCCTGTGGAAGCTGCTGCTCATCACTGGGGATGGGTGGCACTTGACCAGGTGCCAGAGTCTCATTGCCAAGGGTCTCCGTGGGACCTCGCAGGGCTGGCTCCACACCTAGCACAGATGAGAGAAGAGGCTCAGAAAAAGGGCGACTGCCCCAGCTCACGGGGCAGCACTGAGGTATGGGGCTGGAGGACTGGTACCCTAACTGATGGGTCAAACACAGCTTCTGATGGCAGACAGCCACAGAAACCAACAAGATGGACTCTGTCCAAAACAAGACCTCAAGCAAGACCTCCACAGCCCACTTTTCCTTTCTCTGAAATGGGGACCAGAAAAAAAAACCCCAGAACAATGAAGATCTTTCCTTCCAGGGCCCTGCTGGAAGTCAGCTGCTCCAGAATGTAGGACCCTGAGCAGAATTTCTCAGTGACACCCTGGAGCCATGAAGGAGTCTGAAGGAGAAAGGAGAACCCCTGGCCGCTTACAGTCTTCCAGGTAGACACATCTCTGTGTGACTTCATCCAGGACCTTAGGAGTAGGACACACAGGGACACAGCCTTCTACCCTAAGGACAGAGCAGGGGGCTGGCTAGTGACCAGAACATGGATAGAGCACAGGCCCCATCATCTGTATGGCATGTGTGTGAATGCATGCTTATCACACGCTCTCATGGGAAGCTCTACAGACACCTGTCATACACGTGTACACTAGCACCCATGCCCATGTATGTGATCCTCATGGTCTTGTTCCCTGGCAAACAGGGAGACACGTGTGAACAGTGTGTGGCTCTGTGCACTCCTGTCCACATGACCAGGCTCTCTGCAAGGTCTGCTCCCGCATGGTCCACAGGCTCTTACTAAGGCTGTCAAAAGCTAAAACATAGACCCAGTGCACACATACATATACACCTATGTAGATGCCCATAGACACCAGTTTACACAGCCCTGTGATATTCTCAACCATGCTCAACTGCATATAATCCGGTCACACAGGTGTGTGAATATAGCCGCGTAGAGCCCATACCTAGTTAATACATACAGGCACACGGTTAAGCTATATGCACACCGTGCACCAGTATACAATATGAATATATCACATTTATATGGGGCACACACATACTGCTGTGATTGGAATCTGAATGTCCCCCATAGAGTCACTGCTGTGTCTTCCACACAACAATGGACTGGGTTCTTTTTTTAAACTGTGCCCCCAAATAAACCCTTCCCTGCCCCCTTAAGGTTCTCTTGTCAGCCATTCTGTCATATGAGAAAAATGACTAAGACATACACAAAGGCACATTTCCCTGACACAGACACACTCCTATACTCAGAACACACTCTGGCACCCACCCACACAAGTGTCTGTCTACACACGTGCTCTCAGGTGCATTCAAACTGTCTCAAAGGCATTGAGGCCATGCCCACGGCTGCCCGGTCTCACCTGGGCACATCCTGGCAGCTGGCTGCCCGTGGGTCCCGGCAGGTTTGGAAACAGGGACTAGCACAGGCATCGTAGCGCCACTCACAGGCGGGGTGGGCAGCCCCCAAAGGCTTGGCATCTAGAAAGACAATCCCCCTCCAAGCCTCTGGACTGAGAGAGGCTGAACACCAGTACCCAGAATTATCCCAGCTCAGCCCTATGGTGAGGGTATGTAAATACACCCAGAAAAAAAAGAGTAAGAACCGAGTCCAAGCAGGCTGCATCCATGACAACTGGGGACGTGGTTTGGAGAGCCTGAGGAGATCCTGCTAGCTTCTCAGCCCTGAGTCCCCACAGGTGTACCTTAAACTCCTGGGGATGGGGACAATGTGTGCCCTCGGCAGGAAATGGAAGCCAGGCGTGCCATGAGCCTCCAGCAGGCTCACGGTTCCTCTCACTTTCTCACAGACTCTGTTTTTACGCTACAAAAGTGACCTAGGTCTTAGCCCACCCTGCCACCACTCGCTGACCCGCCAACATGGAGATCAGACCACCTCCTGTTCCAGGAGTAAACCCCAGGGAGCCTGCCCTTTGTCAAAAGGCTGAGATTTCTGTCCTCTGGGGAAGGGAAGAGGAGAAAGGGCAGGGAATGCCGCTGACTGAGGCAGAAGCCCCAGACCCAAGAGTGATGCCCGGGCAGACCCTTACCCAGAAGGCGGAAGAGCGCACCACCACGAAACACCTCCGTGTGTTCGTATGTCCGCAGAGCCAGCTCAAGGCCTGATGAGTGGAGGAAAGAGCCAGGCTTTGCCAGGGACTCCAGAGCCACCAGGCCAGCCTGCCATGTCCCCCGGTGCAGCGAGAAGGAGGCGTGCTGATGGAAGGCCTCGTCGCGCTGCCACTTAGCTAGCCCTATAGAGCCGTTGGCTGTGGTGTGCAGGAAGAAGTTGGGTCTGTCAGCCGACTCCAGGGACACCACGTCAGGGTCTGCAGAGCCACAGGAGTTAGTTAGGTCAGTATGCAGAGAGAACAGAGTTGGAGTGCAGCATGCCAGCGTGTGCTCTCGCGTTCAGTGGCTGGGGATGACAGGTTCCTGGGGACTAGCTGGACCCTGCTCCCCTGTTGGTTCCCCCTCCCACTCATGGGCCACCCTCTGACCATCGTCTCTGTGGACAGAGGCGGGAGGTTACAGAAGGCCTCAGATGCTGTTCTCTTCTGTCCCGTCTCTCCTCCTTTTCCACCAGAAAGCCTTGCCTGTCCTGGGGCCTGCTATGCTTGGCACCAAACAGACAGGAATGGTCATACTACAGGGGGACAGTCCGCTGGTCATGGGGAACAAGTGGATCTGAAAGCCCAGCATTCTCATAATGTGTAACCGTCTTCGTTTCTCCCTGTCACAGGAATCCCCTATCCCAGGAGGCCCTGAGCTGCCCACCAGGCAGACCCCACAGCTGACTCTAAAGTCGTCTCTTTCTTGCTGTTATGTGCCATAGGACTGGAACTCCTGCTGGACAGTGACTGTGTCCCTTAATGTCTCTGGTTCCTGTGTCCCTTAATGTCTCTGGTTCCTGTGCTTGCCCTGTGCTTAAGACTCCGTAAGAGGAAGAAAGGAGGAGAGAAGGAGGAGGGAGGAAAGGATAAGGGAGAGGCAAAGAGAGGGGGAGGCGAGGGGAAAAGAGAGGAAGGGAGCAAGGAGAGGAAGGAGAGAAGCCAGAAGAGAAAGAAGAGCAGATGCTGTCCCCGGGATTTCGTTAGAACGATAGTCTGGCTGGGGTTGGGGGTGGGGAAGACCTGTCTGGGTCCTGTCCTAGGCAGTTTGGGGTCACAGAGGTCAAGAAACGAGTCTAAACTGGAAACAGCAAGTGGGACTGGAGCCCTGTGGGTGGCTGCAGGCTTCAGCGTCCCCCCACACCCCCATCAACACCGCCTTTTTTCTGAGACGGCTGGACAGGAGCCAAAGGGTGGGCCTTACCATGGGCCTTGGCCTTGTACAGAGCAGCTGTCAGCAGGAAGCTTGAAATGTCCCCTGGCGCCAGATCCTCTGTCCTCACAAGGGCTATGTCACTGTCTACTGACTTCGTGGCCACAAGAGTACCGCCAGCCGCCACACTGGACAGCTGGTAGGGACCCTTACCTAGCGCTGGAGAGAAAAAAAAGTCTCTGTCACAAGTGTCACCGCCCAACCCACATGTCCCACCGATCGGAAGTTCAGAAGAGGCAGGGTGCTGGAGAGGGCCTCTTGATGGCTTCTCAGCCCAGACTACAGGAGCCTTAGTAGATATGAGGGGACAGGAACCCCAGGCTAGCAGTCCCAAAGGAGACAGACCCTCCCCCTGTGCTTAAGCCATTGCACAGGAAGCCCATGACAGTCACCCCTGACAGCATGGGCCATTACCATAGCAGACATCGTTCCATCAGGGTTGCCTTTGGGAAAATACAATACGCTGGCCTCTGCCCACCCCGTCCTGAGGGATGGCAGTCAGGAGCCCAGAGCTCAAAGTTTGTATCTGTGTATTTCATGCACATGCCTTGTCTGTGTTTGGGGGAGGTGGAGTTGTGGGTAGAGGGTGGAAGGCATGTAGGTGTCCTAGACGTTTGTGACAGCTCGATAAATGGTCTTCCTGCCTCTGCTGTGTCCCATAGGTGTCTGGGTCCCCAGTGGCTTTCCTCGTCCCCAAGACAGAGTCTTATGAGCATCACTTTAATTCAGGGCTCTTCCATACTGGACCCCTGCTTTGCCCTCTGCCCCACAAGGGGTCCTGTCACACCAGAATTCCTTCCTGTTTTACTGAAGGAGCCACATGCCTGTCCTAGTTCATCTCTGCCACACGGTCACACTCCTCCCTCAGAGAAAGCCTCCTCCTTCTGTGCCTGAAAAACACCTACCCAGTCCCTGGAGACCAGCTCATCTGTCACCTCCTTAGAGCTGTTGTCCCTGCACACCCTCTTCTCCACACCCTTCAAGCCCTAGAACCAAAAGCACACCACCAGTCACAGCTCTGTGGTGTGGCACTGTGCTGGGCTTCCCCATCTGTATCCTTCATTAGAAAGCAGACAGTGTGGTGAGCTGGTAAATGATCAGCAACCAGCTCCCCCAACACAACAAACAAACAGAAAGCAGTGTGTCACACTGGCTGGTTTCAATGGGGTGGACACTCAAAGCAGTGGCCAGTTTCGACAGATGCAGGGTTCAGAGCTTGCCCACGATGATGGGGTGCACCCGTGTGCTGCAAGGGTCCTCTTTCCCAGAACCCCACGAGGCCTGGGCCGCAGAAGATGCTGGGAGAAAAACCAAGGCAAGGACTGGGCGAGTGGGAGGGAAGGTGGGTGGAGGATGCTAGAAGCAGCTTGTCCTTTGCCAGTCACTGACACCCCAAATGCCGCAAAGGAGAGAACTGCTCAGAACGGTGCTGCTGAAATGTCTCGCCTGATGTCACAGGGACGCTTCTGTCCCGGGGAACGCAGCTCTCCTCCCAGAGTCATCCCTTTGAGCACTGAAGATCCGGGGCCATCAGCAGCCCCTTGGAGCCACCATTTGGCAGGACTGGGCTGGTCCAGCCCTCATCTGTGGATCCCTAGTCTTCTCCCTGTGTCCTTTCCACCAGGGACACATGGCTAAGGGAGGTGCCTATTAACATATTAAAGCTGATGCCAGCTGCCAGGTTCTCCCAGCATCCCTCGGTCCCTACCTGTTACAGGGTTCTCCTGGCTGGCACACCCCGCAGCTGCTCTGCCCTGTATAATCCAGCCATTTTAGCTACTGTTTTCTTGTTTGTTTGTTTGTTATCCTTTTATCTTTTGGCCTCTGCTTCCTGACCTCTTGGCTCCCCTTCCCTATTCTTCTTGCATGGCCTGGCTCAGGGTCAGGTTCGCTTTGGAATCTGATATTTCCTGTCTACAATAAACTTTCTCTTCCACAATACCTAGCAGCAATCATGTTCTTCTTATTCCTTTTTCTTCCCCCCCCCCTTCAATAGTCTTGCCTGGAAAGATGTTTCTTAAACCCAAATGTGCACCAACATGTGCATGAAGCCTGGGCCACATGGTCACAGGCCAGCTCCTGCAGGCTGTTGCTGGAAGGAAACCTAGGGGCTTGGAAGGGCTAAGGGCCCTGAATGCCTCCAGGACACCACCTTGACCCAAGTGGACAAAGCTTGATGCTAAGAAATCCTGGCAGCCATCTTGTCACGGTCCATTCAACCTCTGATCGAATGGATTAAGTGGCTCTAATACTGGACACTGATCTCCCTTGGCCCCTAGCAATGACTTGTATTTATATATTCATTATTAATCTAGATATTAGTGTATACATATTCCTGAACCCTTGGGCACTTGAAGCCCCGTCTAGGTTTTCAGCAACCGTCCATAGAGAAAGCAGTTTACAGCTGCTTTTGACAACTCGGGTCTTCGGAGAACTCTGGGTAAATTCCGTGAGCTTGTCGGGGGAGGGGGGAAATTAGAAAGGCTGTGGGCCGAGCCCACTGATACTGATGGGTGTCTGCTGCCTGGCGGATCTGCCCGAATGAGGGAACCCCTGAAAAGGTTCCTGCCCTGGACCACACAGGGACGCTAGAGCATCTGTGGATACAGTCCTGGACACCTCTGAGCACTGCACCATCAAGACTTTACACCACGCACCCCCTTCCATTGACAAATCACTGCTTCTCCAGGGCCAGGAGCACCATGGGGAGGTCGGCACTGATGTGGCCCAAGGGCAGAGCCCCCGAGGCTCTACCTGGGAGGAAACTGGCTTACCTTTGTTGAAGAAGTCACAGTCATATGCTAAAGAAGAAAGAGAGATTTCCCATGAGTAGGGCACTCACACCCAGCTTCCGCCCTTCATCAAGACCAGGATCTGGCCTATTTCCAAAACTCTAAGATTGAGGGTTGGACTTGGAAACTTGTGTCTCCTTTGTTTCAGGGGAGGGGTTGATTTTTGTTTTGTTTTGAGACAGGGCTTTTTGTGTAGCCCTGGCTGTCCTGGAACTCACTCTGCAGACTAGGCTGGNCTGGAACTCAGAAATTTGCCTGCCTCTGCCTCCGGAGTGCTGGGATTAAAGGTGTGCGCCACCACCGCCCAGAGATCCATATGCCTTAAGGGGAGGAAAAACAGCAGTCTCTCCCTATACTCCAGTTCAAGGCTCAAAGGCTGGCTTGGAGTAGCAGTTACCAGTGTGATGACTGACTGACTGACTGACTGACTGACTGAATGAATGAATGAATGAATGAATGAATGAATGAATGTTGGACAAAGGAGTGTATTCTGTGTGGCCATAAATGTCAAGATTAGAATGAAGGGGTATGAGTAAGGAGTAGCCCTCACTCATAGAACAGATAGGTGGAGTGTGTGCCTAGCTTATACAAGGTGCTGGGCTCAGTCTCCTGTATTGCGTTTTATGGTGTGGTGGTGCACATCTCTAATCCCAGTACTTCAGAGGTGGAGGCAGAAATATCAAGTTCAAGGTCATCCTTGGCTATATAGGGAGTTTGAGGTAAGCCTGGACTAGAGATCCTGTCTCATAGACAATAATAGGACTCAAGTGTAGCTCTGGTCGAATATGTTGCAGAAAAGCCACCAAAGAATCAATGCAAACATGAAACCTATGTTGCTCAGCCTTGGATGGAGGGGACAAAGGGCCTCCAGGACCCCAGGCAGCTCCAAAACCCTCAAAGATCTCTTAGGAGGTAAAGCATGGACCCATTGCGCCCTCTAGTGGACAGTCTGCATCTATTCTGTAGCTTCTCTTACTGATTCTTCAGTCCACAATGGGGGAGCTGTGCTGACCTTGTCAGAATAGGCCAACCAAGAACAAGTTACAAGGAACCAGATGGGTAAAGACTGAGGACAGATTAGCCTCACACACAGGGGTGTGGTGTGAAGGGAGTCACCAACTCCTCTTCATACCCTAAACTAAAATCAACACATCTGTCTGTGCCCCCTTTCCTTCTTGCAAGGTCATTAAGGATCGGGAGATAAGGCCAGGCATAGTAGGCATGCTTTTAATCCCAGCACTTGGGAAGCAGAGACAGGAGGATCCCTGTGGGTTGGGGGCCATCCTGGTCTCTGTAATAAGCTCCAGGACATTCAGGGCTAAAAAGAGAGACCCTGTCTCAAAAAGCAAAAACAAAAAGAGTGAGGCTTTCATGAGGCTGCGGGCAAACACGTTTGTCCTCCGTGTAGACCCTGAGTGTTGAACCATAAGACTCTAAGATAGGTCTGGGGATATGACTCACACGAGGAGTGAGTTCAAGCCAGTGTTGGAGACGCAGAAGCAAATGGATCTCTGGGGCCAACCAGCCTAATGGCTACACACCAATGCAAAAATCACTTCTGCAAAGACATCTGCCCCCTATCTGTCCAACCTTAAACTCCAACTTCTTGCTCTTGATCCGAAAACCACTTATTTTACTGTGCCAGCAAAGGACTTTTCCTACTCGTTTACTGTGTGTGTGGCAGAGGGATACCCGTGCCATGGCCTGCATGTGGCTGTGGAGGTCAGAGAATAGCTCCTTCCATCATGTGGGTCCTGGGACAAACTTCGGTTGTCAGTGTTGGCAACAAGAGCCTTTACCTGCTGAGCCATCCCACAGGCCCAGGAGTATTGATCTTAAGGTATCTTGTGTCATATTTCTCACTTTCCCCCTCCTTGCCTCAACTTCTCATAAGCTCATAGCCCAGTATGGGACATGTATCCCCATTATGATATTTTAATATTCACTAAAATATTTATTAATCTTTGGAGAAATTGTTTCTGTTTTGTTTAGACCAATATTTAATTCCGCTTTAATGGGACATTCTAAACACAGCAAAATGAACACAAAAGGTTCATAATAAACACATATCAAAACATTAAAATCATCAGTAACGGGATTCCCAGTGAGCTGTCATGGAGCGTAGACACAGGGGAAACTGATAATATAGGCCTTTTGTTTTGTTTTTCTCTGTGTAGCCCTGGCTGTCCTGCAACTCACTCAACTGTACACCAGACTGGCCTAGAACTCACAGAGATCCTCCTGCGCCTGCCTCCGGAGTGCTGGGAGCATCTTTGATCTTTCACTAGCACTGTTTTTGCGGCAGTTTTTAATTTTTTTGTTTGTTTGTTTGTTTTTTGAGACAGGGTTTCTCAGTGTAGCCCTGGCTGTCCTGGAAACTCTGTAGACCAGACTGGCCTCGAACTCAGAAATCTGCCTGCCTCTGCCTCCCAAGTGCTGGGATTAAAGGCGTGTGCCACCACCGCCTGGCAGTTTTTAACTTTTAAGGATGCTGCATTAAAATGCGATTGAGTTGGATCCCTGGGTTTTCTGGCATCCCTGTAAGTGCACAGCCCTGGCAAGCGCTTCAGCCTCATCCCGATTATTACAAGACAGCACGCGTATCACATCTCACGGTAGATCCTCCAGAAACGTGTGTATCCCTCTCCATCCTGGAGGATGGTTATCCCGCCGGGATCCAGCATCTATGCTGAAGGGTCTCAGGGGGAGCAGGCAGAAGAAAGGAGGCCAAGGAAGGATATTCCCCCACCTTCTCCGTGAGCTCCCTTTGCCTGGAGCCAACACCCTTGTGTCTACTAACACTGTGGCACAGCACCAAGCCCGAACTGTGAGCTTTGCTTCGCTGAATGTTCTCAGCATCTGTGAGATGGGGACTTAGCTTTCCTCCTGTGCGATGCAGAAGGGAATAAACCCAGGCCCCAGACTGGCAGAACTGGCATCTGGACCAGATCGTCTTCTCATTTTGAACTTGGGCCCTTGCCACTGACTCCAAAGTGAGATCAGGAAATCCCTCTACGGGATACTGGAATCTAAGGGAAATGACCAATTAATTTAACCTTCTTCACACTTTATTTCCCCCTTATTCTGTATGTTTTATGATATACCTATACTCCCTATAGTATATGCTCATATTTGTGTATGTGTGTGTACATGTAAATATGTGTATGAGCATGTGTGTACATATTTTCATCTCACGGAGGCATCCACAGACCCCTGTTTTGAGTAAGCAGGACCTCTCTCCACAGCTCAGCTGATGGAGAACTTCTTTGTTCCTTTATCCTGTTTGAGCTTGCAGTGAGTCGGTAAGGACCTGTGGATTCCCAGTTTTCAGAGGATAAAAACTGAGCCTCAGAGAAGTCAGGCAGCTTGTTTGAGGTCACACAATGTGCAAAGGCGGTTTGGAGTCCAGGGTTTCTCACTGACTCTCCTAGCAATGAGCTTAAGGACACAGGCCTGCACCAGCCTCTTCAGAAATGAGCTCCAGCAACCCCTACTATGCTGAGTGACCTTGGGTATGGTGTGCACCTCTCTCTCTCTCTCTCTCTCTCTCTCTCTCTCTCTCTCTCTCTCTCTCTCTCTCTCTTTCTCTTGCTCGCTCACCAATTGCAGCATAGGAATATACACCATAGGGATTGTGTACATCCTACTGGGTCCCCTGGGACCGTCTGGAATACTCACGGCAGATGCGGGGTGTCCGCCAGTCAATGACCACCCCGTGCTGGCAGCACTGATGGGCATAGGCAGCTACACTGGCACAGAAGCACTCACAGTCGCCACCCCGGCTGCAGCCACATGTGTCCGTCAGGCAGTTTGAGTAAAACCAAGTGACATCAACCTAGGAAGTTCAGAGGATTCTGAATGTCAAGCCTGTATCTTGTGACAGCACAACATAAAGATGCTCGCCGGTAGGATGAGCTGTCCACATGGGATGAGGGATATGGGAAGAGGCAGCCAGCTTGGAAAGCACTGGCAGATACCCACTTCATGAAACTCATCCTGAGCCCAGGACATTGGACCCAGGGAAGTAGGGAACCACTAAAGAAGAGACAGAGGGTGGGGCCTGCCCACCCAGGCTGGAGACAACAAAGGCTAGTCTGCAATGGTCTTTGGAGCCCTGGAGGAGCCATGTGGAGCTGAGCCCCAGCTCCCATCTCTATGGAGGACATGGAAAAGGCAGAGGTGTAGCAAGGAGTCTGTGCCCATTCTGCAGCAGAACTCCCTCACAAGCAGGGAGAGCCGGGCAGAGAGCCCAGAGGCGTGGCTTGTTGTCCCTGGGTATCAGGGACTCAGGGAAGGCTCATCTGAGCAGAGCTGAGGCAGGAGGATGTCAGAGAAGAGATGCGTCTCCCCTCTTTTAAGGGGGTCTTTGAGCAGAAAGGGTCCTAGGAAGGTTAGATGGACTTAGGAGGAGCCAAGATGGGTCCACTCACCACAGGGAGGCACTCACCACTGGGTGGCAGGTCTCAAAAACCTCGCTGAGCAGAATACCACACTCCTTCCTGGCAAATGGTTCTCGGAGAGGATTCAGGACACAAGTGTCCCTGGGATCAGGGGTGTCTGGGCACTGAGGGATAAAGGAAGGGCTGTGCCTATGGCACTGAGCACAGAGGCTCTCCCCATCCCTCAAGTGCCTGTGTCTAGTCCCACAGGGGCCCTGAAACTGCCTACTTGATACCCAGGTCCTTGGTTAATCCCCTCCCCTGGAGGGAGGGAGGAGCCTCCAACTTGCTTCCAACCAAGAGAACACACCAAAGGATTTGGGGACACACCGAGTTACTAGTTACAAGTCTGTGGTCTATGATTGTGTCAGATGTGATTTCAGAGCCCTCTCTAGAGCCTCTCCCTTACTGCCTGTGTGTGAGGAAGAGGGGAGCCATGTTGGGAACTGTTGCAGGATATTTGATCACACTGTGAACCCCGAGATTGTGTTACTTACTGGAAAAAAATAAAAATAAAAACTGTTTCTAGCTGTGGTGTGGCTCGGCCCTAGCACACACCTTTCATCCACGAGCTTTCTGCTCATTGTAAGCTGGGTTAAGTCAAGTCAACCACGGGTCAAGAGACAGAGCAAGCCAGCGGTTGACAGGGAGTGAACATAGAGGGGAAACAGAGTGTGAGGGAGTCGGGAGGACGAACAGAGAGGTGCACAGGAAGGAGAAGGGAGGGACACTGAGTTAGAAGGGTGTTTGAGAAGGGATGGAGGGGAACGTTCCTTTGGGGACGTTGGCTGAGGGGGAAAGTCAGCTGGGTGCTTTCTCTGTCTCCGGAGCTAGCATCTGGCTCCTGAGTCTTTTCTGGTAAAAATCTAATGCTTGAGATTTTGTTAAAAAAAAAAAAAAAAGTTAGGGAACGCCTCGTGACAGGAGATATGGGTGGCTTCTAAGAGCTGAGGGTGGTCTCTGGTTGACTGCTATTGAGAGCCAAAGCTTTCAGGGCCTACAGGTCCAGGAGTGGAAACTACCCACAGCTACCCACGTCTGGATGCTCTGAGTGAGATTCCAGTCCTGGTTGTCCACTTTGTCTGCAGCCTATGGGGCAGAGTAGAGACCCCAGCCTCATGGTCTGATTCCTAACCAACAGGACCTGAGGTGAGACCCCTGTTGCTTAGTGCTGTCACACTGAACAGCGAAGGATGCTTAACTCTAACTTCCCCAGAGATAGTCCTCCTTCTCCAGGCACATTTTTATGCACTGACTACCCCGCATCCCTGAAGTTACCAGCAATGAAGAATATGGATCAGTGTTGGGAATATCACAAATACAAGATCAGGTATCCACTCAGCTTTTCTAAAATGAGAGCAGATGCCACGCCCAGTTACTATGCCTCACCCTGTCTCCATCTATGTTCCCATAAAAAAAAAAAATTTAAGTGCAGACAAGCCATATATGAAAAAGTCTTATTGTCATTCCCCATTGCTGCACCCAAAGCAGACATAACTAATCAATCACACCTTGCAGGCAGCCTCTTGGGACTGGTGAGGGTTTTCTCCTGGCACAGCCCCCTTACTTCAACAGAAGACTAAGGTCACCCAGAAAACCCAAGGATACGTCAAGAATCTTCTACTCTCAGTTCAGAGCTGTTTCCGTAACAACTCACAGTTTGGTAGTACCGGGCATCTCCCAACCCTCATGGATACCCCTGTGTTTCTGCTTGTCTTCTCCATCTCCGAGGCCTTGACTTTGATAGTCACCTGTCTAAAATGCCCGATTTGCTAAATCTCATCTTCTCCAGGAAGTGGTGATGGTGGGGAGGGCGGCTAACCCTGGTACACGTCAACAAGTCCCGCCTTCCAAACGAGGTGGCCTTCTGGCCTATGCTAGGAACTCTTATCTCTTTCCAAATATGTTACTAGTTCCCTGAGTTTGGCCAAGGGCAGGGTGGGCTGCTTGCCTTGTGGGTCAGGGATAGAATCTTAGGCTGAGGATACCAGGCAGAGGCAGAGGGCGTTCCCAGGAAGAGCCTAGCATGAATGTGCTTCTCCCTGGCTTGGGTCCAGGATTCGTATGGCCCATCGAAGAGAGTGAGAGTCCCAGCCACTCTGGAAGGCCTTACCTCCACCGCAGCCCAACTGCTGCCAAACTCCTGGGGGTTTGTCAACTCCAGGTTCTCTGGGGTCCGCATCTCATTGATGGTTTTCAGGTCAAAGTTCCCACAGAGGCCCACCAACTGACCCTGAGAGGAGAGAGAGAGCTGCCATGTTAGCTGATAGTTTAGTAGAGCTGAACTGCAGCACCAAGACTATCGATCCTGAAGCTACTGCAGGGAGCATGTTAAAGAGGAATAGGGTAGGGCCAGAGAACTGTGCCAGAACAGAGCGGAAAGCAGTAGACAGGACGGGGTGTGCCCCTCCCGGCCCCTCAGAGAGGGGCAGCTCAGCCAAGCACAGCAGCAGCTTGTCTCAGCCCAGGGTAATGGTAGAGACAGTGGCGCTCAGGTCTCATGACTACCTGCCACTGAGGGCCCGCCTGGACGTGCACAGTGGTTCTCTGGTCCCACAGGAGGGTGATGTATTCCCGAGGGAAGTGCACCAGCGTGAAGAAGCCCGCTCTCCAGATGTGGACAGCCTGCTTCTCGTCCAGGAAGCTCTCGGGACTCTAGAGAGATAGAATTAGTCAGTCCCGAGACTCAAGTGTCTCTCAGCACCAAGTCCGTCAGAAGTGGCCATGAATCGCTGCCCCACCCAAGGGCCTTGCCAACATCTCTCCCTTCCTCCACCCTGAGGTTGACCTCTGCTCCCACCCTTTATAAAGGACCCAGTCAGAGCTTCTGCCTCAGTGGAACTCCTGATCCCAACCCTCCCCCACCCCATCACCACCCATCTGTGCACAACCCTTCCCAGGGCAGGCCCTTACGGGATCCCCTGAGTCGTCATCAAAGATGACGAGAGAGCTGCCGACATTGATGGAGATGGACTTCCTGCAGACGACGCCGGAACCGTAGCAGTTCACATCCTCCACCATGACAGAGACGCTGAGCTCGGATGTACTCTGAGAAGAGAAGAAGCCAGTACAGCCAGGGAGAGGAGACGTCCCATGAAAAGCACAGAAGAGAAGGGATGTGGGCTCTGAGGGCATATTTCACCCATTTATTCTTTGGTGAGTGTTGGTGTGTGTGTGTGTGTGTGTGTGTGTGTGTGTGTGTGTGTGTGTGTGTAACATGTGCAGCTGTGCACAGATATGTATGCACATGCAGTGTGGAAACCAGGGAGTAAGCTTGGATGTCATTGCTGGATTCTATCCACCTTGACAGTGAAGCACTAGAACTCACCAAGCTGGCCTGGTCGGTCCAGGGAGCCCCAGGGATTTGCTTGTCTCTGCCTCCACAGCACTGGGCATACAACAAGTTCAGCCCACCTTTTATGTGACTTCTGGTAATGATCTCAGGGCCCCTTGTTGCAAAGCAATAGCTATATTGTCCCAGCAACCTCCCCGGCCCTGAACATAGTCTTCATCAACTGCGTGACTTTGGGCAGCTTTCTTCAGTTCTCCATGCTTAATGTCATTTTCTGGCTGCCTAGTGTAGTGTTTAGCAGGCTGTGACTCTCCCCAAAGGGTCTGAGGGATGAATGAGAGAGTGAATTGGTGTAACAGGGATGGAGAGAAGACACATGGTCTTGCATACTGTATAAGATGTCTTACATACTGTATATGCTGCCTTACATATAAGTGGTCTATGCTGGAAGCTTGCCTGTATCAAGTAACATATTAAATAGATACCATTTTTCTTCAGTAATTCCACTCCTAAGAACTAAGAGATGTAGCCACACACATCTTTGTTGCAGCACTGAAGTACTGCCACCGAGCTAAAACCCATGCATCCCTATGTGGTATAGTACCCTCTGTGTAGAACATTCCAACCAGCATTAAAAATAACATAGCACAGTTGAGGTGGTGGTGCACACCTTTAATCCAGCTCTTGGGAGGCAGAGAAAGGTGGAACTCTGTGAGTCCGAGGTCAACCTGATCTACAGAGCAAATTCCAGGATAGCCAGGGCTACACAGAGAAACTCTGTCACAAAACAAAACAAAACAAAACAAAACAAAACACAAACACAAACAAATAAAAACCAGAACATGTACTGACAGTGGGTAAATATACCCAAGGCACACTATAAAATGGGAAAAGAAAACTGTGGCGTCTTATTCATATAACCTAAACAGTGTGTGTGTGTGTGTGTGTGNGAGAGAGAGAGAGAGAGAGAGAGAGAGAGAGAGAGAGAGAGAGAGAGATGGACGGACAGACAGACAAAGACAGGGATAGACAGACAGAGAGAGACAGAAAGACAGAGAGACAGAGACTCTGTTTCAGAACTAATTACAGTTCTTTTTTTTATCAATATGGGCACCATGGTTCATGTCTGTCCCCCTCTGCTCAGGAGGCTGTGACAGAGCTCACTCAAACCTAAGAATCTGGATTCATTTTGGGCAACATGGCAAGACCTTCATCTCAAAATACATAGACACGTAACACATAACAAAACTAAAGCCGAATGGCACAAGTTCAGTGGTACATGACTCGTGGAGTTATTGAAATTATGTGAAAGACTCCAGCACAACGTTCGTCCATAGGCAAGACCTCGTGAGAGGTCCCGTTTTGCCAGCATGTGCAAACTCTGACCACAAAAGTCAAAAATAATAACTGCATGTTCGGCTCTGTCATCACAATGACTGCAGGCACTCACAGGACGAGACAGATTCGTGTAAGGAAGTCAACGTCTCCAGGAATCTCTGGTCCTGCCCCCACCCTACTGGCCCTACTCTCCTTCTCACATTCACTGGGCTGCCCAGGTCCTCTTCCTGTATGTGAACTAAGACTCTCAGTGCACCCCCCCTCCGAGTCCTCCTGCTTTCCTACTCCTGTTTCCTGGTTCTGCGGCTGCCTAACTGTGTCACCTCAAGCACATACCCTAACTTCCCCAGGCCAGTGGTGACACATCTCTCACTTGGGGACAACCATCCCAACCTGTCCACCGCTGTGGAAATTAAGTGGGAGAATCCACAAAGATGATCAGTAGACCAAAGCTGAAAACAGAAAAGGATATCAGGGCAGGTGGGGCAAGGCTGTGATGGAGTACACAGGAAATACGGTTTCCTTCACCCTGACCCCACTCCTCTGGAAGCTAGCACTTCAGGGCTTAGACCTCTCCACACACACAACTATGCATCAGCTCGGGGTCCAGATCACCCACACATCTGACAGGTCCTGGTCCCCAGTTACTCTGGGTGCCCATGGAACCTACCGTGTCAACACACCCTGTAACTCACCTTGACCAAGTGCACTTTGCACGCCCCTACAAAGTCATACGGAAGCCCATCAAATGTGCGGTAGTGTCGGTCCCCGTAGGCGGTACAGGTGGAGGCGCAGGGGTACAGGGTGCACTGGAATGAGCCCCGCTGGCACACACTGGAACATATGCACACAGAGACAGCTCACAGAACACACTTTACACCACACTGGGACGCTCTTGATGAAGCCATTGCCTGCTGAACGCACCAAAGCAGGGCATCAGCGAGCATCGCAGCCGCCATCGGAAGCCAGGGAGGCAGACTGGTTGCACATTTTAATACTCATTCATTTCTTCATGTTTTCATTCATTCAACAGACCATTGGTGGTGAACACATCTCAGGCATTCGTCCAAGAATTTGAGAAATAACAGGTAACAAAACAGAAGATAAGCCCTTTAGTTTAGTGGAGCTTGTCTCCCAGGGAAGAAAGTATCCTGGCTGTCTTAGCAGGCGGGCCGTGCTGGGGCAGGGTTGGGGGATGGAGGGAAATGGGTTGTGTTTCGGAATGTGCCCAGAGATTTAAACTGGGTCACCAGAGACACGGGAACAAAGACTTCAAGGATCTGAGAAAATTAGGGATATGGACATTTGGAAGAAGGGCATTGTGGGAAGAGGGTACCGTCTACAGTGACCCTGAGGAATACTCAGGTGATAACAGCCGAGATGGACAGCCCAAGGCTAAGAAGGCAGAGAGGTTTGGAGAGCTGTGTGGTATAAGTCCAAGAGGGCACATGAGGGTGTGACTTCTTCCTAGGAATGTAAGAGGAAGACTCTGGAGGCCGGAGGGAGAGAAAGGCCACTTGGGAGGTGACTGCAGTGAATTAGAGACAAGAGGACAGGGACTCAGGGAGGACTCACAGCAGTTGAAAGATGAAGGCATAATCACATTAGAAGTATATTTTAAAGGCAGAACCAAAAGGTTGAAGACTTCATTCTGACAGGTTCAAACCAACTAGACCCAGTAACTTAACCGACCCATCACCTCGGGCCACCAGCCTTGAGACCCTGCACTGGGGCACACCCTCACGGGGCTGAGTTCTCACATCCCACCCTGGGACTTCCTAGGTCAGACAGCCAGGGCTCTGAGGGTACACACACCCTGGTGTGTACAAAAACGTTTGTGCTTTTGGCCTTGACTGTGACCATAGTATTGTCATGGGAAGACAGCCTGTGGGCTGAAAAAATGGAGCATTTTCCACTCTATGTAAGACAGGAACTGGGGGCCAGCTGTCACTGGTTGGATGGCTCTCTGAGAGTCTCTGCTAGGCTCCTGGGACCCAGTCTGTCACCATTGAAACCAGTCTGGGTTCTAATCTGGATGCACACTTCTGTATATATGTGCTGATATTACTGAATGAACAATGTGGAAATACACCTACATATATACTCATTTTTGAATATGAACATTTCTGTATTCATAGGCAAAACACAAATCACAGTCACACATCTTCATTCAAGTGAATACAAGCATACATATGTTTAATACATAATCACTTGCTTTGCACATATATGTACTAAATAGATGCATATGTACATAAATATATATAAACACACCATTATATATATGTAAATCCTTACCAATATATTACTGAATTAATTACCTGCCTTTTTATGTTTGTTCATGTATGTTCATTCACATGCATATATATAAATATATACATACATATATATATACCATATGTATGTTCAATCACACACACACACACACACACACACACATATATATATATATATATATATATATATATATATATATATAAAATGTTCATCTAAATATACAAACACATTATCATGGTTACAAATATCAAGTGTGTATGTTCATAGACATGTCTGACCACTCATGTAAATAATAACAAATATTCTAAGTATTATTTCATATATATATATATATGAAACAAAAAATGAAGCCAGCTCAGGGACTTACCAGGTGTGGCAGGAAGAGACTACCTGGTCCCCAGGGAAATATTCCTTCCCCTTCCAGGTACATGGACACTCCTCTGGTGGGAAGCATGCATCCCCATGTCTGAGCAGGCTGGAGGGACACAGCAAGCCAGTGGTCAAAAGAGCACTCCTTCTAGATTTGTCACTATGTAGGAAGGCCCAGTCCACCACGGGTGGCACCATCCCTAGGCAGGTAGGCCTGGGCTATATAAGAACACTAGCTCTCCATGAGCTAGAGAGAAATCCAGTTAGCAGCCTTCCTCCATGACTCTGCTGCAGCGACCACTTGAGTTCCTGTCCTGACTTCCCTCAGTGATAGACTCTGACCTGGAAGTACAGTCTAGATAAACCCCTTCCTCTCTCGAGTTGCTTTTGGTCGGGGTGATTTATCACAGCAACTGAAGCAAACTAGAATAGCTACTGCCGTCCTTATAACAGCCCCAGGGTCCTTCAGAGCAATGATCAGCACTGTGATTCTTAGATAAACTTAGAGACATGGTGACCGGGGTGCAGAAGTAGCTAACTGTGGGCTCAGCGGGCCCTGGAGAGGAGTTGTTGATGGTATTGGAGCATCTTTGGGAGCCTTTTCCCATCGAGAGGACTTTTCAGGATGGTAGAACTGCCTCCCTGGCGCAGTCCCCCTTTCATGAGCCCCCTGGGAGTACAGGTGGATTCCCCAAGGGGTGTTCTATATACACCCTCCAAGCATCCTGAACAGACCCAAACCTAGACCAAGGAGCCAGGCCAGGCCAGAATCTCTGTATGGTCACAATCTGAACAGTGAAAGGCCCTGGCTCCTGACTGCGGATACCTCAGGCCGAGAGGCAGGCTTGTGCAAACAGGACAGTATTTTGAGAGACCTTCAGTGACACACTCCAAGGTCTGAGGGCTAGGTGGCTGTAAGTAAAGCAAGGATCCTACGCAGGTAAGTGCCCTGGCTGGGGAAGGAGCAAGCGCATACTCCACACTGTGTTCCCTGCCGCTCTGGGCAAGGAGCAGAGCTTGCAATAAAGGAGACTTGGTCTGAGCCAGGTTCCTTTAGCAGACTATTCCCCTCCCTCTGGCCCTGGTCTGTTTTGTCTTCTGTGAAATGAGTAAGCTCCTCCCCACTTTGAGACTGCCAGAGGTAACATCAGGCGTCTTAATATTGTAAAGCTCCAGCAGGCTGTGTCCTGCCCCACCCACCGCAGAAGCTCTGACCCTCATTTCATTCCCTTTGGTTGCCAGACCCGAGCCAGGGTTCCCAAATGACCACTAATCTCAGCACAGACTGAAGGGCACAACCCTGTGCTGCCAAGTCATGAGGTGGAGGTGGCTCCAGGGGCCTCCTTTGGCCCAGGCCTGGGAATGTCACTGGCAGAGCTGAGCACTGGCCTCTGTGTGCAGAGCACAGCCACAAGCCCGGCTCCTGTAGCTCTCTGCAGCCTGCAGCCTCCGTGCAGCATCTGGACACCCAGGAGGGAGGCTGCTCTTGTGGGTGTGGCTTCCCTTTTGGATTATTCCAGGGGCGCCACCCTCCATAGAGGGCTGTGATCAGGGAAGGAGGCTGAGAGCTACCATGAATCTTATGGTGTCTGTTCTTTGATCATGGGGTCCCTTGGGCATTTGGGGCACATCAGACACCTGTCTCCAAGCTTCCACTTTGAAGCTTTGTTTAATCCACCTGTTGTGGTGATAAGCGTTAGGTGCTCATTTTACAGCTGAAACACCGAGTATCAGAGGGACAGGTGGCTTCCTCATCTGAGGTCCCATGGCTCGCAGGAAGCAGAACCTGACAGGCTCCATTCCAGCCTGAGCTCTCAAGCTCCTGTTCCTTCCCGGGCTCCCTACAGACATCACAGCCACACTGTCTCCTCCATCCTCGGCTGTGTGAGGACATCCTCATCCCCAACCTGACGTGTCCGGATCTGCTACCATTTAGGCAGGTGGGTTTCTAGTCGTGTAGATACATACCCCTGGGGACAGGCACAGCCCGACAGGCAGGGGCCACGTGCTGGCACGCTCAGGTTCAGCAGCTGCTGTTCACACGTCCTCTCCCTACTGAGCTCAGGGTCTGGGTGCAGCTCACTGCAGTTCACGAACACCTGGCCTGCTGGACAGGCAGCCGCTGGAAGAAAGGGGGTTACATGGCGCAGGCCCTGGGCTGGGCTGCATCTGGGCTGGCGGTGGTGCTGTGTGGGCAGCTGGAAGGGATGGGCAGCTTCTGGGCGTGATGTGGGTTCCCGCATCACAGGGGAAAAGTAGATAGGTCTTCTCACACTACAGGACAGCCTCTGTCAGCAGCACCCAGCGTAAAGAGGGCCTCTGTACTGCCGGCAGCACCATAAGCGCCCCACACACTTCTCTTACTTTTATTGCAAGTACCCTGTATCTCCCCTCTCACACGATAGAATGGAGGACCGTCCTGCCGTCTAAAGGCAGCGGGAACTGAATGGAAGGGTCCTAGAACGACCAGGAGAGGGACCCAAAGATGGACCACTGGGCAGCCAGAGGACTTTGAGTCAGTTCCCTGCTGCGTCTGTTTCTCTGACATAACCCTCCCCGTCTTCAGCAAAGTCTGCCATGCACAGTCACGCTTGTGTGAGTGATTATTTTAGGGAACCCAATAAAAGGCAGTTAAGTTCCACAGCCAGGAGAGAATAGAACAGAAAGAAAAGAGCCAGATCCAAAAGATGTAGAAATCCAAGCCAGGAGAAATCAAAGCGAAGATGCTCTGGAGACAGGAAATGAGGGTACGAAGGAGGATTCAGGGTTATCTATGACGGTTCAGAGGGATGAGGCGTGTCACCTGGCGCTACAGTTACCTAGTGGACCCAGCCTCCAGGCCTCCTCTTAACCATCAGGCATGTGCTTACTGCCATCCTCTGTGCCAATCTCTGCCCCGTTCTCCATGGGCTCTCTGAGGATGCTCCAACCCTCATGCTCTGCCGCTTCCAGGCACCCCACGAGTTGTTCATTACTGCCTCACCCCCCGACCTATGTGCTATGGCGAAACTCAAAAGTCCAAACTGCTGTTCCATCTCTAGGACCTCATGTCCACTCCTGGGTTGAACAGAACCCTTCTCAGAAGATATTCGGCAGCTCAGAGGGGGGAAAAATATCTAGGCGTGATAAGCACCTTCTCGGATCCCCAAGTGCTCTCCAGCAGGTTGGAGCGGGGATGGAGTACCACTCCATAAGCTGGGGCCTCCGCCAAAAGTTCAGGAACACCAGCGCCCACGTCAGGGCAAGCTAGAGTCGGTCCACCTCATCCTCACCAGCACCCCAGTTCTTCACTCTCTTCTCCACAGCCACTTCCCACCAACCAGAGTCCCTGTCACCCCAAAGCCCCCCTTTCAGCCCTGCTTACCTGGGGCTCGGCTGTCACAGCTCATGACCCCATCTTTGCAGTGGCTGCAGAGAGTCAGGGGGGTTATCAGCCCAGCCGGTCATTAGGGACCCACTCAGCACATGCTTTTGCCCTTGGGCCCCTATGGGCTTCAGACACATCCCTACTTATTATCACTGCTCCCCACCACCATCCCTCACACAGAGTAAGAACATGGGTGCTACTTCTCATGTAGCAGCGGATACCCGGGAAGCTCACCAGTGGCCCAGGGAAGGGATGTCACTGTCCCCAGGTGGGTAGTCCACTCCTTGGAAATGGCAAGAGCATTGGTTCCTATGGAAACAGAAGGATTAGAGCAGACTCGGGAGTGGAAATGAAGACACCCAGAGCCCACTTTCAGACAAGGGGTGTCAAGAGAGGTGACAGCAATCCCTGGGATATGACATGCCTTCAGAGAGCCAGAAAGCCAGACATGGGACTCAGTGCCAGGTTGGGGACCATGGTTTCTGAAAGGTCTTCAGCCTCCCTGACCCCACCCCCCATCCATCACCCCCACCAAAAGCAATCCAACTCAGAGGACAGAGCACAGAGGGACCCGCTCAGAGCTCCACCTCCCGGCCCCAGTCCATGTGAGAATGGATACTGTTCTGGGGTGGCATCAGAGCCATTCAGGCCCAGCATCTGCCCTGACAGGTCACTGTTGACACTTGGCTGGAGACTCAGGATAGGCCCTCCCAGGTACTGTCTCCTGGATTCTTCTCTGGGACCCTGGGATATAAGGGTGTCGCTCCGTCTTTTATCCTTATCTGCACTCACTGGCTATATGTCTATATCACATAGCTCTCATGGCTGATTCCAAAATGCTGGTCTTAGGGCAGAACAGGCCAGGTCTCGGAGACCCAAGGGAGGGACCCTGGAATCATCTTTCCTAGAACTCTCCAGCCAATTCCTTGTCTTTCCTGTATAGCTCACTGAGGCTTTTATTCAGGGCACTGGTGGGTACATGACTGAAATCTACTAGAGAGCCCCGCGGCGTGATAAGCTTCTGAGTCTCATTTGCCACCTAAAAGGTAGTGACTCCTTTTCTTCATTACTGGTATACCTCCAAGCAATTAATAGGCCATTTCACAGACAGAGAAACTGAGGCTGAAACCCCAGGAGCCTTGCCAGTCATCCTAAGCTCATGTGGGTCACTCTTCCCAGTCCACCTCCAGCCACAGCTTCCTCCAGCCGGGCTACAGAGCAGTTCTCACCTCAGGCTCCATCCTGCCTTCCCTCACCTCAGGACCACTCAGAAGCCACTTCTGCTAAGGGCCCCCCCCCTACCTCTGCTTCAGGTGTGCCACAGCCCAGGACCTCTAGCCTCACACTCTGTGTGGCTCTGCAGCTCTCCTGACCTCCCCAGTCCCCTAAAGGCCTGTTTTGGGTGGGTCCATCTTTGGGTGGAAACCTTTGATTGTGGACTTGGGAAACTACACTCTACTCTGCTCTCTGTTGGATTGTCAGGGCCTAGAAATGTCCTGGGCAGGCTGAGGCCTACACAGATGTTCATGGAGGAAGAGAGTTGAGGAGAGAGAGGTGTCATGGCTCTGGTGCAATCTGTTTTACAGGAAGGAGAGAGAGGCCCGAGAAACAGTTTCAGCCGAGGGAGCTACTTGCCTCTCCCAACAAGGCCTGCATGCTGGTGAAAGGAAGCAGGGGTTAGGAGAGGCTCAGCCCAGCTGCCCAGAGCAGACCCTAGCCTCCCTCCCACCCCTCCCAGATTCCAGACTGCCCACTCACCTGGGGACACAGAGGTCAGCCTGTGTGTCCAGAAATGTGTCCGGTGGGCAGGTGCAACCCTCTACACACTCCTCCCTGCTGAAGTTGCCACCACCGTTAGCCCCACAGACGTCAGGGCTGGCCAGATCCTGGCAGGTTGGTGTGCACAGGGTCACACAAGGGCTGTACTCCTTAGTGGCCTCACAGGACAGAGCTGTAGGGAGAAAGGAGACCGAACTTGGTCTCTCTTCTTCCCACAACTGTGTGGGGGTGGGTTTAGCATCCTGACAAGAAAAAAAACTCAGAGAGCGTAAGACATTTGCCCTGTCCTTGGTCACAGAGCAGCCCAGGGTCAAAGAAGTGTGTCACTGTATTGATCTGTCAAGACAGCAGCCATTAGAATCAGCCTGGAAAAGCAGGCTCTGTTCTTAGATAAGGGTCCTGAGGAAGAGTAGAGGTCAAGACCCCAGTGGCTCAGTGCCCAGCCTGTTATGCACACACAAACACATGGCCCTCACAGGTGTGTGAACACGAAGAGGTATGTGTCCCTCACTGGGAAGATCACAGACTCTCTCTCTCTAGCATTTTTGTCCTAGGGTTCAGGCCTGTCATGTCCTCATTGGGCCACCATCCCATCCCCAGGAACCTCACACAGCACCGAGGCCACAAATCCACCAAAACTGCCTGAATCAGCTATTCTCCATTCCAGGCTTCTCATCAAAAGCCAGCTCACATGAGCTTATAAACAGTGCAGATGTTGGGAACCCACAATTAGAAGTGATGTTTTCATGGATACAGGATGTGGATAAGGGATGATGGAGCATTTTTATTTTTAAGTTACTTGGTTACTTGAGTGTGTATAGCCAGAGTTGGGAATGACAGATTCTATCCAAACACCTCTAGAGACACTAGTTCAGACACCGACAGAACTTTGTGCAGTATCACACAGCATGTCACCTGCCTGGCTGGACGAGAACTCAGAGCCCCTGGCTCCCAGCACAATTCTTTTTTGCTCAGGGAATTAGGGCAGTAAGGACTAAGACCCAGGGGGCATCGGAGGGGCACATATGTTAAAGCGCCTGTGACCTGAAACTGGCCTCAGAGCCAGTGCTCTTCAGTGTGCCCATCTTCTGCAGTGCCAAAGTGGCTCTGCCCTTGGAGATGGCAGAAGGGGAGTTGAGCAGGGGGCTAAGTTGAGCTTGGCCAAGCTGACAGGACGAGGAGCAATTATGTCCCAAGTGTTAATTAAGCCTACAGACCACACTGGCAGGGAGAGAAGCAGCTTCGAGTGGCAGTCAGGCTGGAGGACCCAGGACTCTGTATTAGAGCATCCAGGGCTCAGGGGCACCTGTGTCTGGAGCCTAGGCTCTCATGGATGTACAGGGGTGGGGCACTTACCACAGGCTGGTAGATGGGCACGGAAGTCAACCGGGAGTCCATGGCGCCGGCATAGTCGTGCATAGTGGGCCAGCGTGGCACACAGGCAGGGCTGCCCACAGCGGCAGGCATCCCTGCGGCATTGCTCGAAGTAGGGTATTGGGCTCAGATACGCAGAGCAGGGTGCAAAGAGCTCCCCCGTGAGCACACTGCAGGACTGCAATGCATAGGAGGCTGGAATGTGAAGATATGGTCAGTGAGCAGGGGTCTGGCTCCCTGCTGCCCCAAGACTCAGCTGTGTGTGTGTGTGTGTGTGTGCACGAGCACGTGCATATGTTCATTCATTTGTGTGCACACGTGTGTACTTCTATGACTAGCACATGTATGTTCATGAGCATGTGCATGCACACAGCAGGAATATGAGTAGATACTTCATGTAATGATTCTACCTCACTCCAGGTAGGGATCTGTCTGTTAAGGGAGACACAGAAATGAACATTGCTGACCAGATTCCAGACCCTCACGTAGCCAAACTGGTTAGAAGAGACAATCAGTAGACAATTCTGCTAGTCAGATAGAAAAACCATGAACGTGGGGCACAGAGAAACCGAGGGAAAGGCTAGGCAGCCTGAGGAGGGGCGGGCTAGGCCACTGCTATTTTAATTCAAGTAGCCAGAATCAGGTAAGAGCATGGCTGGGGAGGGGGGACACATGTGTGCAGAGCTTGGCAGACCTGCGTGTCAGAACAGCATGGACGCTTTCATGGTTGGAGCAGAGTTCAGGGCAGCGGGCATGGAGGGACACTTGTGAGGATCTGGGATGGGTATCCAGTACTGAGGTGAGTATCAGTGACAGGGGTGTAACAGGAAGCTTCCCACCTGCCTGGCTTTGTCCCCTCCTGTCCCCTTACTGTGGCTTCTCCTTCTGTCACCAGCACCCTCACTTCGGGTTGCCATCTCGCCTCTCCCAAAACAGTTCACCTCCACTCCACTCCCCAGACCTCCCCAGGACCCCCCCCAGGACCCCAGTCCTCACCAGCTTGCAGATGCACATCGCAGGGGTCCAACAAGGAGCCAGGGACCAGAGGGACGCAGGCAGACAGGGTTTTCCACGAATTGCCGAACAGCTGTGGGGTGCTCTCAGGGACACCCACTGGAGACCTGTGGCCATGGCAAAGCGACAGTCGCACACTTGTTCATGCAGACATGGAGATACACAGAACATCTACCCATATAAGCAGCCATTGGTTTACATCTAAACTCATGGTCACAGGCTAGGCATGAGGATATACTCTGAGCCACTTCCAGGTGAGCGCGCACAGTCCTGGATAGACTGCACACAACAACAGTCAGAAATATGCATGAACATGTACGCACACACTGCACAATCGCATGCCAGACACACCAGTTGTCAAGGTGTTCTGTATAGCCACGTTGAACACACACACAATTAAAGACGTGCTCATACACAATCATATGTAATAAGACCCAAAGGGATCACATTGGGTGTAGGATTGTATGCGTTCAGCCACTAACCCCAGCTCTAACTCTTAGAAGGAATTCCAGACCCTAGTGACCTATGACCTTCTCCATCTCCCATCCTGGGATGTAGGTAGGAAATGGATCATGCATGGGGAAAAGGGGAGAGAAAGCTGAGACAAGCATGCATCCACAACACAGCCAGTGTTGACAATCACCAAAACCCAGGGTGAGTGCTACAGAAAAAGAGCCAGTATTCTGTGCTGGTAAGGTGCTGCCTGACACCCACCATGACGCCCACCATGACACCCACCATGACGCCCACCATGACACCCACCATGACACCCACCATGACGCCCATCATGACGCCCACCATGACACCCACCATGATGCCCACCATGATGCTCCCCATGACACCTACCATGCCTGCATTACTGCTCTGAGTTGTCAGCATTCTAACTAAACAAGGCAGGACTCACACATGCATGGAGAGTGGTGAGCAGCCCACACACTAAGCCAGGGTCTGCCTCCACCATTCTGGCCAGCTGCCCAAACACCAGCCCTATTTGGCAAGACAGGAGGAAGCTTCACTTATCCGTATGCACACCTTGCAAAGCTTAAGGCTTCTTGTTCTTCGTAGCAAAGCTGAACCCCTCATTCTGACTCTGGGATGCCTTCCGTATTTCTCTATCTTGAAGAACTGGCCGAGACTCTCCAGCCTCAAGATCATTCTCACCCTTCTCCTTTCTGAACAGCAAACTACTGTCCCCTCCCAAATTCTTAAACTGTGCCCATGCCCAGAGAATGCGTTTTCTCGACCTTCAGCTCATGGGAAATAGCCTCCCTCTGTATCCTGAGAGGCACGCACTGTACAAACTCAAAAGCATCCAAGCACCCTGTAGGGAGTGGTCATGGTGGCCTGCTGGGACAGACAGCGGGAACGCTTGTGTCTCTGGCTTGGGGGGGGGGGCTTATCTTCACCTAAAGGTGCTCACAGTTGTTAAAACAAGTAAACGTTTAAGATTAATCAAACCCAGAAATTTCTCACGGCCCAGCCTATCTACCTTGGGATTATGGGAGTACTTATGGGAAATGAGGTTTATATGGGATTCTTAAGAGTAGGACCCAGGGCCAGGTGGTGGTGGTGCAGGCCTTTAATCCCAGCACTTGGGAGGCAGAGGCAGGTGGATTTCTGAGTTCGAGGCCAGCCTGGTCTACAAAGTGAGTTCCAGGACAGCAAGGGCTATACAGAGAAGTCCTGCCCCGAAAAACCACACACACACACAAAAAAAAGAGTAGGACCCAGGAAACAGTGTTTAACCAAATCCTCTAAGTGGTCTTTCCACGTGCAGAAGATGGTGACCATCATTTTAACGAATCATACTTCAATTTAAGTGTGTAAAAGCAAACTAAGTGGGGTGTGTGTGTGTGTGTGTGTGTGTGCGTGCGTGCGTGTGTGTGTGTGTGTGTGTGTGTGTGTGTGTGTATCAGGCAGTGTCTCTAGATGCCAGACCCTAAGGGGCCCACGGGTCTCCCTCTCCTTCCTGTCACGGGGCAGGAACACTTACAGGAAGTCGTCCTGTGTGTTGCCGTTGAAGGTGCCACAGAGGCCCACAGTGTCCTCCACCCATCGCTGGTCCACTTGCAGGTAGAGCCGCAACCCTTCCCGGTCATAGAGGATCCGCACGCCCACATTGGTCCTCACCCTCAGGAACACGGAGGATAGCCTCCGGATCTCAAAAGCGTCTGGCCACAGAATGGGAAATGGGACATAAGCGATTTTGTTAGTACAGCCCAGGGTTCTACCACCAACTGTCAGGTCCACTCCCACATCTACACACAGCCCTGGCTTCATCCTGCAGAAAGCCCTGCCTCAGGATTGGCTTTCGGAACCCTGGCATAACCTACCATGCAGCCTGTGCTAAGAAATGTTACATTGTGGGTTCCAAGCAACAACCCGTCTTTTCCTGAGGGAGTGTAGTTTCTCACACTAACACAAGAAGACTTCTCTAATGACCCACTCTTGTGCAACCATACAATCACAGTGGATTAGAATCAATTATGGGGAGGAGAATGAATACTGAGCCTGGGGACAGGAAACAGTCCCATGAATGGCCTAATGTCAAAAGGAACTGTCACACTGTCATGGTGGAGTGGGGACAAAGGCACATTTTAGGAGTCCTGTTTCCCGAGTTCAGTGTCCCCTGGCCTGATCCGTGTGAGGGGTCACCCATGCCGCAGATCCCTTAGGTAGAGAGGCTGGGGAAAGGGTCTTGAACTATCACCATCCTGAGCCATACCGTCTGAGTAGGGTGGGGTGATCTTGTACTGGTCAAACAGAAGGACATCTCCTGCCTGGGTCAGGGTCACCTGTCTCCGAGGGTCCTGGTGCAGGATCACCGACACTGACTGGACACAGGCCCCATCCTGGTTCTAGAGAAAACGAAGGGCCAATGGGCAGCATTAGTCCGTGCTGTCTGTCCTGGTGGCCTAAACAGAACCCTCCATGACAGAGACCCAGCCCAACTTGAGGAGCAGGCTGCTGAGAGTGAGAAGCTGTCCAAAGGCACAGAGCAGAGGTGGCTCCCACACAGCTCAGTCTAGCCTTGGAGACCATGGCTCCGGTGGCTCCGTCACATGACTGTAACCCAGAGCTTTAATTGCCTCTGTTTTTCGGGTCTTACATAGAGTCCTGCTCATACGTTGTAGTCTGTACGTCACTGAAAGGCAAGCGGGAGGCCGACTCTGCCCAGAAAGCTACCACAGGAAGATAACTAGTTCAAGGCCTGTCAGAGAAACAGAGAGAGTCCAAGGCCAGCCTAAGTCACCTTGGTCTTTGAGGCAAGACCCTGCCTTAAAGTGGAAAATAAAATTTTTTTTAAAGGGCCAGGGCTTTGTAAAGGGTCAGCACTTGCCTAGCACATATGAGTAAGGTCATAGCTTCTGTTCAGCCACCACTGTAGGCAGGAGCGGGGGAACAGTAAATGAGCTAATAGTCCCTGGGCCTTGGGTTCTCCACTTTGAAAATGAATGGCTCTTAGCACGCCCGTTCATACCTCTCCCACAGGAAGACATCTGCATCCTATTCATTCGTAGATCTCCTGAGTATTTGCCATGTGCAGGCTGCACTACACTGGGCAAGCGCATTCTCACGCTCAAGAGTGCAAATTTATGCAGGATGGAGACATTAAATAAGTAAGTACAAAGTGGACTGGCTGACCGTAACAGGAGCAGTGGCCACTGTGAGTAGGGATAGGGCACCAGCAAAGCACACAAAAGAACAGAGAGGTTGATGCAGAGGCAGGAAAGGCTGTCCCTGTCCCAGAGAACATGATGAGACTAAAGAGTGACACTGACAGCAAAGCCTTGGTACTGCTGTGCTCTGCTCGGAACAGCGAGCTTTAGTACCAATAGCCTGGGGCTAACTCTGTCGCTCAGCCCTCACTAAGCTCAACCGCCACATCTATGCACGGCTGTAAACAGCAGAGCCATTTTGTAGATCAGGAAACTGAGGCACAAAAGGTGACATTTGGCAGGGTCATGTGGGAACTGTGACCTGTCTTAGCCGTGCTTTCCAATACGTTTCCTGTCCCATTCCTCCAAGAATACTGCTAGACTCTCCCGAGTCTCATTATTGCGCTTAGATAATGGACTTAGAAACTCACAGCAGTAGAGGTGTTAGTAGGCATTAGAGCAACATTTCTTCTTGGCTCTCTGAGTTGATTAAAAGGGAAATATATGTATAACCCTTGCATGTATCTGCATAACCAATGAACACATGCATATCTACCAGCATTTCTATATACCATATATATAGATATATAGAACTGTATCTAAAAACACAAAGTCACTATGTATTCACACCAACGTTCCAGCTCTAATCTAATCTGTTATTGACATCTAATATTAGCATGTGGCATTTATTACATGTAGCCATAAGGACGTGTGCAGATGACCCTGTATGCACACGTATGATATGAGGGCATAAAAGGGATGCAGGAGCCAAATGGGAAAACCATTGGTCAAATCTGAAACAATTGAGTCACAAAATAAAGAAACTATAGATTGTCATCTCAAATGCAAATATGCAAATGATATGCAAATGTCACCCTGAGACAAAATCATCAGCAAATCCCAAGGGAGGGAGCCTTCTCCAGAAGTTGGGGGGGGGGGGCTGGCGGGGAGCTGGCCAAAATTTCACAAGCTTTCAAGGTTATTGTAAACTAGGAAAATCGTACAGACAGCCAAGAAGAGCCCAAGACATACAACTATATCTAATGTGAGGTGCCAGACCAGAAAAAAATGGCATTGGGTAAAAACCAATGAAATTGGAGTAAACCGTGGCCTTAGCTAATGGCAAAGCATTGGTACTGTTGGCTGCTTATGAAGTACCATGCTGTGTTGCTTTGAAAGGCTCCTGTAGGCTCGTGTGTTTGGACACTTGGTCCAGGTTGGTAGTGGGTGCTTGGCGTTGCGGGGCTTTTAGGATAGGAGCCTTGAGGGATGAAGTGTGCCACGGGGGAGGAGTTGACAGTTTATAGATTCAGCCCACACTCAGTTCGTTCCTCTCCCACTGGCCCTGGTGTGTATATGTGTGTTTCCTGAGTGTGGTCGAGAAGTGATAGCTCAGCTTTTGTTCCAGTTGCCTGATGCCATGCTTTCCCCACCATTATGGATGCGCCCTCTGGAACCATAAGACCAAATCATTGTTCCATCAGCTACTATTGGCCATGGTGTTCTGTCACAGCAAAAGAAAAAAAGCAACAAGTAACAAAAATGCACTGGGTAGCATAGGATGTTAACAAGGGAAACACTATGTGGGAATAAGTCCTAGCTTTGCAAGAACTGTGTATCTCTCTGAAGACACTCTAAAATACTAAGCCGACTTTGAAACCCCTTTGGGGTGGATGTATCATGGCTCTGTGACAGCATCCGACCTTAGAGGCAGGTAAAGTTTTGAGTAGTCATGAAATTCCCCCCAAAGCCTCTAAGATAGCTCTTTAAATGTAAACAAGGAGGGTGGGAATGTCTGCCACCTTGGTGTGTACTTACATTAGCTGCTGTACAGAGTCAAAGTTCAGCCCACTGGGTATACGTGTCATCATGGGCACCACCACCACCTCCGTGACTGTGCCCAGCACACTCCATCCTGACCACTCCAGCGCCATTGTTTTCTGGCACGATCAACCCTCAGGGTGAGCTTCCTCCCTGTTTTTGTGTCTATCTTTTCAGGGACACCTTTAGGTTAAATGCCAAGTGGCTTTCCCTTCTTTTCTGCTAACGTTCAGGACTATTTCTTCTGCTACTCTACTCCCCTTTACGCCTCGAGTCATGTAGTACGTCACGCCAAGTGGCCTGCCTGTAAGCTGTGAACACCTGAAAGGGCGTTGGGTGCGACTCCTCTGTGTAGCCCTTTCTGTGCTCAGCCCTGAACTGGCAGGAGTAGGGACTCCCATACGTTCATTGTGTAAATAGAATCAAAAGCAGGGACCCTGTCTCGAGGAAGAAAAATAAGCTTGCAATCAAGAAGCACCGTCCATCAATGAGGCCAACTGGACAGACTTGGGCCGGCTGGCTTGGGCTGGCAAGCTGCCTATCTGGGGCGTGATAGAGAGATGGCTGAGCAAGGCGCCCTGGGGCCTCACAGTCCTCATGTGCTCTGGGGCTCTTGAGCCGCATGAATGGGAGAAGTGGGAGCTGCTTTGTCTTTCTGTCACTCCTCTTTGTTCCCACATTCAAGATGCAACAGAAGTGACCATCCTGGAAGACAGTCCCCTGTGTGGAGAACAGCTGAGAAGGGACTATGACAGGAAAAAAAAAAAGAGGTCACTCAGTGTGGGACCGTGAAAGGCAGCCTGTTTTGGTTGAGCAAGGCTTTCTCCGGAGAACCAGTAGAAAACTCTATAAGTGAAGGCCTTCCTGCACTCTAGCCACAGACCGGACCAAGGACTCTCACCCGCGTGGAAACCACCCAGCGTCCCCTCTCTCCCTGCCCTCTCCTCTCTTCAATCTGGGGATGACCCAGCGGCCCCTGGCGCCCCCACTTTCTTCTCAGCTCTTACGTGACATACAGAGGCATCTGGGATGTCCGAGACTGAGAACCAGTTATCTCTGGCCTCTGTGAGGCCCAGAGACCTTGGACTGTACGCCCCCACACCCCCATCGACTGGGTCTGTAGCTTCACACAGCCAGACACCCACCCGGGGCTGCATGCAGCAGTCCTCCACATCTGCCAGCCCAGAGCACTGAAACTCTGGCAGGATGCGGGTTCTCTCCCATCCCCTTTATCCCCCATGCCCGCTGCCCCACAACTCAGAGCAAACGAAGAAAGCCAGCCTCCGCCTCATGCACCGTTCCCAGACTATGTCCCCAGACCTAGCTGGGGTCTGTTCACATTCAAGGCCCTAGAGTCTGAGGCTGGAGCAGAGACAGTACACAATACTCCGTGTGGGAATGGGTATCCTGGCTGGGCATGAAGCACTGGTTCTACTCTGCAGAGAGGAGCTTAGGCACAGCCCACAGCAGGGCCTGTGGGGGTGGCTCAGCATAGTCAGTCCGGGGACAATGCAGCCTCCACCCAGACAGACAAACGCACACCTGACCTACAGCCATTGTCTCAAGCTGTGTTCTCAGGCGACTGGCACAGCTCAGGGGTCACCTCCTGATCCCCTTTGCCCTTGCTACCCAATGCCCAGGTAAAAGGAAAAGTCTTCCCACCCGGCCCCATCCACGCCCCCCACAGACACTGTGATGGTGGGTCCTGGCTCTGCTTGCCTGTCTGGCCCACTAAGCTATGAGGTCTGGAAGACCTCAGCACCGCTTCTGACCCCAACAGAATTGGATGAATTTAATGAATGAATTAACCAAGTAGGCCTTCCCAACATAGAAAAAGACAAACAAACAAAGCATAGAAAGCTAAGTAGAGTTAGACCCGCTCTAGAGACTCAGGCAGCACAGGGCCTGGGCGCGAACTGTTTCTGGAACGAACCAGTTCTGTGTCCCAGGAAGAGGCAACAGCTGAGGCATGGGTAGACCCTGATCTGTGGGAGGCTTGTTTCAACATGGAGACCCACCCAGCCTTACCAGGCCACACGGGGCGTTCTGCAGTGTCACTGTAAATGTGCCTGAGGAACGGCTCTTGGCGAGGATGTACTGACACGTGGCAGGGAATGTGTACCGGCGTCCATCAAAGGTCGTGAAGTGGATGTCACCCGTCACTGAGCATTCGGCTAAGGGAAAGAAGGCAGCTTGCTCATGGAAGCCTCCTGAGCAAGCTTAAGGAGCTTCCCTGGCGGGACTGTTCCCCTCCCCCACTGGGGACTGTCTCAGCCTTGCAGATCCAAGTCTAAGGCAGGACCTAGGCTCTGCCCTCTGGAATTGGTCAGGCTAGGATAGCTTTGTTCTTGAGAGCCTGTTCAGGGGCAGACGTGACATAGCCCCCACCAGAGCATCCCTCTGAGAAGACACCGGGGACCTGGTATCAGTACAGTCCCCCAAGTTCTGGCAGGAGATGGACAGAACCAGAGCAGCAGGAGAAAGAAAGAGGGTCAAGTTTAGCCCCATGGATCAAATGCCCCTGAGTTAATATGGCTCCAGGGTGGCCCTGCTCCAAACCTAGGAGACCTGGAGATGAGGGGAGCATCCGAGTGAGGGTCAGATGTACCTGGACAGACGGAAGAGCTGCACACCCACTTCCCTGCCGTGCACGTACTGAAACACAGAGATTATGAAGGTGGCCTCAATGCCCAGACACTGTCCCAGCCCCAGCCCACAGAGTCCCATAAGTGAATGGTAGAGAGTCCCTTCCCCCCAACCCCAGAGACCGTCTCTGGGGAGACACCCCCATGGAGCTCAAAGAAGTTAAGTGAGCAATGGTTCCTCAACCCCAGGCGTGCAGCCTGACAGGAAGCTCTGACCTCCCTGGGGCCCTCCCTCCAGGCTGGGGACACAGACCAGGCATTGCAGTCCTCTGTCACCACAGAGCCGGGCGGGTGCAGGGTCCCATGGAATTCACAGGGACACTCGGCTGGTGACATGCAGCCTCCGTCCTCAAAGATCAGCCCTAGGGTGACAGCAAAGACCCACTCACCACTGCCTCTGCTCAAAAGCCACTGTGGTGGCTTCCTGGACTCTCAGATAAAGGTCCCCATACTCAGAGCCATTTCTCTTCTGAGCCCACTTTCTTCTTTTCCATCTCCTCACCCCCCCCCCCGCTTCTATGAGGGTGCTCCCCCACCCACCCACTCTCACCTCCCTGCCCTGGCATTCCTCTACACTGGGGCATTAAGCCTTCACAGGACCAAGAACCTCTCCTCCCAATGATGCCCAACAAGGCCATCCTCTGCTACATATGCAGCTGGAGCCATGGGTCCCTCTGTGTGTACTCTTCGGTTGGTGGTTTAGTCCCTGGGAGCTCTAGGGGGTCTGATTGGTTGATATTGTTGCTCTTCCTTTGGGTTTGCAAACTCCTTCAGCTCCTCAGTCCTTTCTCTAACACCTCCATTGGGGACCCTGTGCTCAGTCCAATGGTTGGCTGCAAGCATCCACATCTGTATTGGTCGGGCTCTGGCAGAGCCTCTCAGGAGACAGCTCTATCAGGCTGCTGTCAGCATGCATTTCTTGCTGAGCTCACTTTCAAACTCTCCTCTAAATCCTGGCTCAGACAGAGCACCAACCCCCTTCTGGGCAAACTTTACTCCATGTATCACCCCGAAACTGGACATCACCTCTCAAACTCTGCCATTCTGTCTCCACTGCCTCCAGAGACCTTCCCTAGCCTCCCCACATTGCACGAATCCCCAGAGCTCTTCTTTTCTGACTCCCTGAGCTGACCTTCACCTCACTGTGGCTTGGGCTGGAATGTCACATCCCTAGAAGCAGGCTCTGTTCCTTAAAATCAAAGCCTGTCACTTTGCTTTGTTGAGACAGGGTCCCATGGGTCCCAGGATGGCCTTGAACTCTTAGATAACAAAGGATGATCTTGCATGCCTGACTCTCCTGCCTGCCCCTCCCAAGTGCTAGTGTCACAGGTGTGTGTCACTACGCCCAACTCAGGCAATGCTGGAGTGGAAGCCAGGGCTTTGCCCATGCTGAACGAGCTCTCTACAGATTATAAAGCTCCGGTCAGCTCCCGCTTTTCAGTTTCCGATCTCACCCTTCCACCCAACCAAGTTATTCATTCATCACAACTGCGGATGGATGCTTAATCAAAAGCATGTGCACGGAAATGGATGGATGGCTTATCTTCGCCTAGAAAGCTCAGTCCAAAGGAAGGCAAACCGCTTGATGACCCAGACTGTGGCGATGCCAAGCTCTGCCCTCATCCTCACCTCCCTTAAGTCTGTCATTTACTTATTGGTTTCCCTGTTTGTCCCCTCATTCACTCCACAAGCAGGCATCCTCCAAGCTCCCTGATTCCCACGTATTCATGCCAGGCCACGGAGATACGTTCAGGCCACTACCAACCCCCACCCTACCCACAACCAACCATTGGGGCAGTAGCAGCCATCCACACAGGCGATCTCGCTGTCTATACATGAAGCACGGGATTGGCAGGAAGCCGGACAGCAAGCGATACACTCGTTATAGATGAAGGCCTTCTCTCTGCAATGCACAGCTTGGGAGGGAGGAGGGAAGGGAGGGAGGGAGGGAGGGAGGGATAGGTTATGGTCTATTTGCTTGGCCAGCACCCACCTCACCCCAGGTCCTGGAATGGGAACAAGAGGGCTCTCATTTCCCTGACCCTCCAGTCCCAGTTGGAGTATTTGGTGCCCAAGAGACTGGTGAAGGTCGGGGTACTCTGAGACTGTCACCTCACTTGGTGGCCCCAGACCCATCCTTCAGGCTCAGTCTTACTTCTCCCATCTGTTACAAGGATGGAACCTCAGAGGTTAGGGTTCTGACAGCTGGGGCTCTGAGAGGGCAGGGCTGGCACTGAGCTGAGGCCTGTGGCTGCTACCCACAGCCCACATCAGAACTCATCTGAACCCCCTCCTACCCCCGTCTACCTCCACCTTGAACCTACTGCATTGTGAGAGTTGGGTCCTCCAGCCCTGCAGAGGGCGCCCTGCCTGTGCACATGCCCGGGCATATTCCGTCAGTGCTCGGCACCAAGTGGCTTCATCGCCTCCTGATCTGTGCAAGGATATTGAATGTGAGAAAGTCTGGCCTGTCACCAACTGCCACTACCCCATAGACCGGCTGGTTGTAAACCTTCCTGATAATAGTTCCTGGTGTTGTAGTGACTCTCCCCCCAGAACCACAAAATTATTGTTGTTGCTACCTCATAACTGTAATTTTGTTACTGTTATGAATCATCACGTAAATATCTGTGTTTTCTGATGATCTTGGGCCACTCCTGTGAAAGGGTGGTTTGAACCTCAGGGAGCCGCAACCTTCAGCTTGAGAACTGTTGCCATAAACACTCTCAGAAAATCAGAGCACCCTCCTCTAAGAAGGCAGCCGGCTACCCAGAGCCCTAGACTCAAAGAAGACAGCCTAAGTTCCAACCCTAGCGTTGTTGCTAACTTGCTGTGCGACCCTGAGGGAGTTGAGCTTCATCTCTGAGTCTCCTTTAAATGGGACAGCTGAACCCCATCTTGGCAAATAAGACTTTTAGAGCTTTGGCAAGCAGTTCTGTAATGAGCACGTATTCTCAGGCTCGTTGGCTCACCTCCCAATCCCTCATCCCCATATCGGAAGACGCTCCCTACAGCCCACCACCTAGCGGCCCACTTACTGGCAGAGGTCACTGGTACAGCTGGCTGCGAAGGGCAGAGGGCTGACGTAGGCATGGCAGGGGTCGAAAGGAGGCCTCAGCAGTACTTCACACCGCTCATACACACCCTGCGTGGGGCAGAGGCAGGAGCTGAGCTGGGGGGACAGCGAGCTCTGATTCACCATCCCACGGGGAACCCCGACTTAAGCAAAAGGAAGCAGAGAATAAAGGGAAGGGGCCCTGGGTACGCACCATCCAGGGCCCTGTGGCCAATAGCTTTCTACTGGGGAGGGGGGTTCTCCCCAGGACACCACACAGACCTGCATGGATACTGGGCTCTGCTGCAGGCATGGTGGGCGAGGCAGGGAAGTAGTCACAGGTCCTGGAGGGCTGTTGGGGACCTGCTCCTGCCAGCTGTGCACAAACTCCCCTACATCATCAGTCACCTTCCCTGCAGGGAAAACGAGTATCATGATGAGGTGGGTGGGCAGCAGGGCTGAGGGCTCTGAGCAGAGGCAGGAGACAAGGGAGAGCCATTTAGCCGGAGCCAGCCTCCAGCGCTCCCACCCTATGCTGGCTTCCCAACTAGCCAGTCTCTTGGAAAAGCCGTCTCATCAGAAGAGATACGAATGTCCTGCGCCTGTACTGTCTCACAGCTGCTCCATGTTCCACAGAGGCAGCATGGTATAGTGGAGGGGACCAATGTGCAGGTTTGAACAAGTGCCTACACCCATCTTAGCCTCAGTTTCTCCACCTGCAGGAAAGAGAACTAAGCCCGGAGGAGGTGGTTACCAAGAACTATAGCTGTAAAGTGTTCAGCGCTCAGCACATGGCAGGTACTCAAAGGGCCACTGCCCAGCTTTCTGCCAGGGCCATCATGATGTGCCCTGAGCTTCACCTGTAGCTCTCATCCACCTGTCAATCAGAGATTTCGGCTCCAGCCTGGCCCTTTCTCTTCCTGGCTTTCTCTTCCCCTCTGACGCCCCACTTCCTATGGAAACGGTGTGGGGTCAAACCCACCTAGCGAAGTGTGCAGTGGATCTGCACACAACCCCAGTTGAAATTCTCATCACGAATACTCCACAATTGAGGAGACTGAGGCCCAGAACATGGCTGAGAACATGCCTAATGTGACAGAGTTTTGCAAGCGAGCCCTTGTCTCCCATTGGGTTTTCACTACCGTGGCCATGATGTCAGAGGTCTGGACACAGCAATCCCGACCCAGGCTTCATCCCCAGCAAAATATCCCACAAGGCACCTTCCATCAGACTCACCGTAACTGGTCAGCAGGTCGTCCTGAGGGTCGGCATTGTTGTTCCCACACAGCCCATGGGTCCAGCCCAGAAACTCGGGGCTCATCTTGATGTAGATGGCTGAGACACCATCCCAGGCCAGCGTGAAGGCTGACGGATGCCGCGCGATGATGTAACCAGCCAGCTGCTGCAGCTGCACACCTCCCACCACTTGCGGCAGCTGGACCCTGAGAGCAAAGCCCAGGGCTGCAGAGTGCCCACACAACTCCCACGGGCCCTGTTTTGTACCACAAGGACAGCCGGCCACCCCCTACCCAGTGACATGAGTTCTTTAAGTTCTCTTCCTCCGAGTTTCCAGAATTCCTAATATCATTGGCAGGGATAAATCTTGAGAGTTAATTCATCAGCTCCTTTCTCCCAGATGGCGGGAGAGAGCCGATAACGTCTAAGAGGGGTTTCGTTTTACTGTGAACAGGATGAATGGAAAGGAAGAGGAGAGGGGTGGACAGGAGACTGAGAGCAGAGAGGAGCCCTCCTACGCCTGCCCTGCCTCTGTTTTGCAGCCACAGGGTCCCGCCCAGCTGACAGTAGGAGAAACCAAAGTTCAGCCAGCTGTAGGTCTGAACACCTAGCAGTCCCTGATTGCCCGCTATGACAACTGTCATTCAAAGTGACCCTCCATCCTCAGAAAAAGATAAAGATGTCTCTGTTCAAAGAAACTGTGTGTGAGCTTAGGAAACGGGTTTCTAGTGGGGAACTCCACTTTCTAGAAAGTTTTACTGTTTTTCTAAACAGTACGAAGTCCACTAGGTCTGGTAGTTGTAGAGAATCAGGAGACATCCATCCCTCACCAGTGCCCACTGGCTAGACACACAGGCCAGGTTTGTGTTTCTGCCCCAGGGTAGAAAACGCTGTCTGTCCCCAGTTATCAATTCCTGTTCAGCTTGACAGGGACGGATACCCCCTACCTCACACCGGGGAGGGGAAGGACATAGTTACCTTACACCTCCATGGGTGACCTCCTTGGCCAGGCAGATCTCACGTTCCCCAGAGAGGAAGAGGCTGACAGACCTCGGGCAGGTGTAGTGGGCAGAGCCACACTGTGGGTCATTGCGCACCTGATTGGGGGTGGACAGAGCAAGGTGTTCAGAGGGAAATCTGCAGCAACTGTCACAGGCCACCCTGAGCTTGAGCCCACCCATGTGGGATGATCGTGTGGCCCCATGTGCTGAACACTTTTCTTCCATGACCTTTCTCCGAGAGCTAGGACTGCCCGCATTTCATGATTGTCTGAGGAACAGAGAGAAGGGACAACGGTCACACGCTCACAAGACTAGGAGTAGCAAAGATGGGATTCTGGCCTAGATCCAAATGGGTTGGATTCCAGAGCCTTTTCCAGACCACTGGGGCATCTCCAAGCTCCATCAAGTCAAAGGACCGGGTGGGCACACACCTTCCATCACACAGGTGTGTGAACCCAAGCACGCCCAGACACACCAAGACACATGCTCACAGACACTTTCAGCACACACACTCTATATCCTACACACTCACGGGATGCAGAAACTAGCCCTGTCCTGTGCATGCGTGCGTGCACGCGCGCGCGCGCACACACACACACACACACCTCCTATGCTGCTTGTTACATGTGCATATTCTCTGCCATTCAAGAACTCAGACTTTAAGGGCCATAGAGGGTGGAGCAGGTTTCTAGTGCTCAGAGAAAAGATTTTCAAATGTCACCTGCCAAGAGTGGAAACACTCTCCACCCTTAGACATGGCAGACCAGGCTGAAGCCTCCTAGACTAGAAGAAGCAATCATGAAAGCCACCTTTGTGCTAAGTTAATGTTTCTCAGGCATTGTTTTTGTTCAAATGGTGTCTTACAATGTAGCCCTGGCTGGCCAGGAACTCACCACATGGAGCAAGCTAGCCTCAAACTCGCAGAGATCTACCTGCCTCTGTCTAGCAGCTCCTCTGTTTTAGGATTCAGGGTGTATGCCACCACACCTCTAGCGGTCAAGATCAAGTATTTCTGACCATGACTCACAGAAAGAAATGCCACATGCAAACAAACGAACCAAAAATTCTTCTATGTTTTCATATTAATGAGGACGTGTGTGTGTGTGTGCGCGCACGCGCATGCTTATTCTCTCCTTTGCTGATGCAGGGTGTGACTCACTCCATTGATATCATAACTCACTCATATGGCATCTCATCCAACCATGTAATTTTAACATGTCTGTGGTGAAAATGGCACACTGCTCCAAGGAATGAGAGACCAGAGAGTAGGAGGTGAAGCTGGTCATGGCATCTAGGACATCATGACCTTCACTCTATGCCTGAGGCAGGAGGATCACAGCCAGCCGGAAGAGGTGACCCCTCTTCCCCAACCCTATCCTCTCCACTGTAACCCACAACTGACCGAGTCGCCATCTGTCAGAAATGCCCACCACATCTGCTGGTCAGAGTCTCACGTGGCATTCAGGTGTCCGACACTCATCTAGGTTCAGGGAGCAAACCCAAAGACATGGCCTAGAGAGGTCCAGGGTGGGAAAGGAAACCCACCAGGAGACACGCCTTGTTAGACACATGGATACCCATAGAGTGTCTCCCCTGTGGCTTGGGAAGTCAAGAGACATAGGAAGGTCCGCACAGAAAGGAACTGTACAAAAGGTCACCCAAGATTCCCATCATCCTCTCTGAGGCACTATACTTTTCTTTAACATGAACGTTCCTCCTTCTCAAATGCCTTCTGTCACCCCACCCCCATGTGCCTTGGCTAGCTCCAATGAGTTCCCCCTTCTATCTCAATAGACGTCACCACCTATGTGAAACCTCTTGTCATCACTGTCCTTCACAATAGACCACATCAGGTTTCCAGGACACTGCCTTTTAGACTTTGACATTTTGCCACCTCAGCTCTCTGAGTTGCACTTGAAATAATAACTCATGTCATTTGCTGTGGTTTCTCTATGAAAACAAAGGTACTGTGGGCAAAGACCAGCCTGTGCTGTTGTCCTAAGAGCCTCTCCACTATGAAACATCGTACTCAGAAAAAGAGCACAGTATGTGCCATGGAAGAAATGGCCAGGGGCAGCAAGGGGCAGCTAGGGGCAGCTAGGGGCAGTCAGGGGCAGTCAGAGGCAGTCAGGGGCAGCCAGAGGCAGCCAGGGAGACTGAGTGAGCAAGGGCTTAGAGACAGTGGCTCTTTCTTGGAACATAGTCCTTGAGCAGAAGCTGGGAAAAGTGGAAAGGGGATGTTCCAGGCTCCAGCCCCCGGAGGTTTCCAGGTCCTGATGGAGCCTGCATGGACCAGCAGGACAGGAGAGAGGAGGCCTCACCTGGATGGAAAAGCTCTGGCCCTCAGGTTCGTGGTGTCCCACCAGCATGTAGCTGCCCTTTCCAGAAAAGTAGTAATACAGGCCGTCAAACGTTTCCACGTGGTGCTGCCCCCAGGTCCGGCAGATGCTGTCCCGCTCAGGACCGACGTTATACACTGAGACAGGGCAAAATGAGCCTAGATTTGTATGGGCACCATGCTGGAGGCTGGTGGGTTCCAGATCTTGCAGGCCCAACCCTGTAGTCTTGGCCCTAAAGCTTTTCTGCACCCGCAGGACCTCCTGGGACTGGAGAGACCAGACCTACCCAACTGGCAACGGGGTCCAGTGGCATTGAAGCGTCTGCAGTCACAGAGAGCTGGGTGCACACACTCACCCCCATTGAAGCAGGAGAACAAGTCTGCAAGAAAGACACAGAGACATTTCCCATGGCACCAGCCCAGCAGAGGCAAGACAGACAGACGCCTCCTCCCAGAAGGTGTCAAGAAGTAAAGGGCTGACCCGGGCGTGGCGGCGCATGCCTTTAATCCCAGCACTCAGGAGGCAGAGGCAGGCAGGTTTCTGAGTTCGAGGCCAGCCTGGTCTACAGAGTGAGTTCCAGGACAGCCAGGGCTACACAGAGAAACCCTGTCTTNAAGAAGAAGAAGAAGAAGAAGAAGAAGAAGAAGAAGAAGAAGAAGAAGAAGAAGAAGAAGAAGAAGAAGAAGAAGAAGAAGAAGAAGAAGAAGAAAAAGAAGAAAAAGAAGAAAAAGAAGAAAAAGAAGAAAAAGAAGAAAAAGAAGAAAAAGAAGAAGAAGAAAAGGCCTTGCCCTAGACGGACAGCCTGACGTGGGCCCCATGGGGTTCATGGGGTCACAGCACAGTCCCTTTTCTGATGGGGATTCAGGGTGTGGTCTTAGAGCTTCAGCCTTCAGTATATGTGAAGTGGCCCTAAGGGCACTTGACCTGGGACTTCCATTCTATAAGTTTAGCTCCTGGCTAGCAAGCAAGACAGCTACACTGAGAATATGAAGCCTTTGGTGGGTGGGAGGGAAATGGAGACTGTTCTGAGATACTCAAGCATCCACTGTTCAAGGAGAAGAGACCAAAGTCTGAATCGGAATTGGTGTGAGAACACAGGTGAGAGAGTGAGCAAATGAAGAGACAGAATGTGGTGAGGGGAGTCACAGACAGGACACAGCCATGGGACTCTGATGGGGGACCGCACAGACATAGGACACATGACTAGGTCACAGACAGAAGGAAGGGGATGAGAAGGCCCTAGATCTAAGGAAAGTGAAGAAAGAATTAACCTCAGGAATTAGCACACTGAAGGACCATCCCACTGGAAGTAGGAAGCAAGACCAGAAAGAGTATGAGGTGGGGGGAGGAGTCGGCCACCTTGTGAGGCAGCAAACTCATGAATCAGACAATGTGAGCGGGAGCCGGGACACAAGGATGTGAGAAGGACACAGTGAGGCTATGCAGATCAAGCTAGGGAAGATAGGAAGAGACTCCAGGCACAGAAAGGGGCTCACAAGTGGTACCCTGGCAGGCTCTCTGTAGGCCAGACGCTCCTACGCATAGCCACAGAGAGGGCGCAACTTACACGATGGTGCACACTTGGCGCGGTGGAGCCGTCTTTCCCATGAAGGCATGACCCCATCTAAGGCTTCATCCTCCTTTTAGGAACAGAGAACAATTAGTTCTGTGCACTGGGAGATCGGGCTCCACGTCCTAGTCCTCTACATCTAAACATGCCTAAGATGAATCCTGGCTCCCAGCAGAGGACTCACAAGAAAAGGCAGGTCCAGAAGCCTCCGTTGCTGGAGCCCAGCCAAGCTCGCCATTCCTCCTTGGTATGTGAAGCCTGACTTCTTGCTTGCCAGATCCTCAAACCATCTCCTTCTTGCCTCACCCTGAATCCCCATCAGTTTTCTGTGTTCTTGCCCCACTTTGGCCCCTGGCTCCTGGGATCGCCCCAGAAATTCTTACCTAGCCCCAGGAATCAGGTGTCCCCCATGGGGAATGGGAAGGAACATGAAGAGGGGATACTTGCCACACTCCTCCCATGGTCCCTGGACAGCTTCTGATTAAGCATAGCCTTTGTAAACGTACATATCATGCCACCTCGGATACGGCCCCTGAGACCTCGCTGTGGTCTCAGAGCTGCAAAGTGCCGAAACCATTTTCTGGAAAATTCTTGGTCTTACTGTATTGATATTTAGCCACAGACTTGAGTTCCTGATCCTTCTGCCTCTACTCCCAAGCGTTGCAGTGCTGGGTGTGCACCACCACCCCGGGCTTAGAGAAGTCCTTAAATGCTGTCCAGATAATTAGTCTTCAGGAACAACCAGGGTTTGTAATCGTTCTTACGTCATGAACCCCTTTAATAATCTAGGCAAGCCTGTGGCGGCACCTTCTCAGAAAAATGTGTTTATAAATACATAAGATGTAAGACTACAAAGGAAACTAGTTGTAATGTAAACATGAAAATGTTTTGTTTATGTGTGCTTGGGTAAAATTATACTTCTTTAGTAACACATAAAATAAGACATGTCGGCGAATCTCTTCACCGACAAGACTGTATAAGAGTAGCAACATCAATGACGTCTGCTGGTGCTAAGAAACGCCCCCGACTTGCCTCGGTGATTGGCCCTGCTAATACACTTGTGGTTATAGTAGCAATAATCAAAAGTATACTGGATCTCACTTGGTGTCTCAAATAACAAGGGTACTTTTTTTTTCCTCAGCCTAGTTCACGACCTCCTGGTTAGAGTTCTAGTCCTCTGGAGAATACCTGAGCTCTGCAGAGGCAGGGGGATCTCTGTGAGTACATAGTAAGACCTTGTCACAAGAGGGGAGGGGAGGGGAGGGGAGGGGAGGGGAAGGGAAAGGAAAAGAAAGGAAAAAGGAAAGGAAAGGAAAGGAAAGGAAAGGAAAGGAAAGGAAAGGAAAGGAAAGGAAAGGAAAGGAAAGGAAAGGAAAGGAAAGGAAAGGAAAGGAAAGGAAAGGAAAGGAAAGGAAAGGAAAGGAAAGGAAAGGAAAGGAAAGGAAAGGAAAGGAAAGGAAAGGAAAGGAAAGGAAAGGAAAGGAAAAAGTTAGCTTGGCTCCTAGTCTGGGTCCTGCCCCCACTTTCTTAGACCAAGCATTCTGGATAGAGCATCCACAGTATGTGGGCCTTGGTCCCCCTCCAGTCACCATAAAAGAAGGCCACTGCCAGCCCTTTTAACTCTATGGAGTAATGGGCGATGTCTGCCCGTGTCACCTGGTCTAGATGCTCAGGACCTGTGTTGGTTAGATTTACGTCAACTTGACACAAGCCGGAGTCATGTAGGAAAGACTCAACTGAGGAAATGCCCCCCATAAGATTTGCCTGTAGGCAAGCCTGTGGGGGAATTTGTGATTGATGAATGGTGTGGGAGTGCCCAGCTCACTGGGGACAGAGCCACCCCTGGGCAAACACTCTTAGATGGCATGACAAAGCAGACTGAGGAAGCCCAAAGCAGACGGGCGCAGCACCCCCATGGCTTCTGCATGAGTTCTTGCCTTGCCTTTCCTCCGTGCTGGGCTGTGGCCTGAGAATTGTAGATTAAATAAACCCTTTCCTCCCCAAGTTGCTTTTGGTTACAGTCTCTTATCCCAGCAATTAGAACCCCAATTAACACAGGACCTTCAAACTGGAAAAGAGCAAGGGCTGTCTAACCAGGAAACCAGCAAGGACCAATCAGCCCACTGGGAATGAGATATCGGGTGTAAGAGTCTTTATCTCCATGGAAATGCAGGGATTTCTAGAGTCCTGAGGGTAGAGCGGGAGGTCTGGCTCCATCAGTGTGTTGGGCTACCTGCTCCTTATAGGTCCCAGAAAGTCAGCTTCCCTGACCATGAAGAGAATGCCCTTTCAACTTTCACCTTTCCACTCAAACTGAGTAGAACCCTGACCCTGAAGCCCGGAGAGCAGGGCGATGAGAGGAACGTCAGGCCATTGGGGGGAGCGTGCTCGCCTCCACCCATCCTGGGCTCTGCACCTAGCTTTGAAGGGCAGATAGCAGGGACATTTTTTACAGTATAAATGATCACCCCTAACTCCCTGACACAAGGACTCCCCTGAGCTGAGTGAGTATCAGGCTGGACACAGCTGAGGGTCAAGCCTCCTGAGAGGACGTTGCCAGAGGCCGGCTGCTGTGTAAAGTGTCTGTGGTTGTAGAAGGAAGAAGACGAATGTAAGACAGGATTAGAGCGAATCTGAGTCATCCAATCTAGAGATCAACAAAGTTCAGGCAATGGAGAAAACGGATTTTCAGTCTCTCTCACAAAAGCAGAGGATCCCGGAAGGGTGGGCCCCGGAGGGTGGTCAGGAGTCAGGGGGCCCCAGGGGATGGTCAGGAGTCACTGTGTGTGTGTGTGTGTGTGTGTGTGTGTGTGTGTGAGAGAGAGAGAGAGAGAGAGAGAGAGAGAGAGAGAGAGAGAGAGCATGTATGTGTGTGGGTGTGGGTGTGTGAGTGTGTATGTATGTGTCTGAGCATGTATGTGTGTATGTGTGTGTGAACATGTATGTATGTGTGAGTGTGTGTGTGAGTGTGTGAGTATGCATTGTGTGTCTGAGCAAGTATGTGTGTATGAGTATATGTGTGAGTGTATCTGTATGAGTGTGTATTTGGGAGTGCATATGTGCATGTGTCTGAGCATGTATGTCCGTATCTGAGAATATGTGTGTGTGTGAGTGTGAGTGTGTGTGAGTGTGCACGCACGTACGATAGTGTCTGTGTGCACATGTGCGAGTGTGCAGGTCAGAGGACAATCTCCAGTGCTCTTCCTCAGGCCCCACCCACCACTTTACCCAGATCTCCCCGGCCTCTCAGAGTGGCCTTCCTGTGGCACTGCATAGGGTACAGAAAGGGGCCTTTGATAGGATTTCCAGCTTCACAGATAAGACTGAGAAGAGAACTCCACTCTCCAAAGCCCTCACTGCCTGCTCTCCTCTGGGCTGGGGAGAACTCGGCTCTCTCCTACAAGGGGAGGTGCCTGCCTCTCCTAAAAAGAAATACTAGGGACCCAAGAGACTAGAAAAATGGGGACAGAGGGATGTCATGAGTTTACACACTCAGACACGCACCAGAGTGTTCGCTCCTTGCCACATGATCCCTGAGAAAATCTTCAGACCAGAGGAAGTCCCTTGCCTGGGGACAGCCCCTCCCGCCCTCCCATCCCCACCCCCAGGCATCTCTTACCTGGCCTTCCATAACTGTTGTGACATCCTCCACTGCAAGGGACATCTCCTGGTAGGTGTGGCTAGATGAGAAATGAACTTGGCATGCATAAGGAGTTAGGAGCAGCCTTGCTTCCACTCATTCCAGAGCCCAACCCTCCCGATACACTAAGCCCCTGGGGTCACATGTGCCAAGAATACAATGGGACCCGATGGGACCCGATGGGACCCAATGGGACCCGAAGGGACCATGGGTGAGACAGTGACTTACCTGGGCTCAGGAGCAGGCGTCTGTTGCAGCTCTGCATTGGTTTTCCATGTGAGTGCTGAGGCTGGGGAGGGACCATAATTTCCACACCACGTAGGGCTGGGGGCTCCCACCGTATTCTCCCTCTGGGCACCCAGCCCACACTCATCCCAGCCCCCCCCCCCATTTTCTCAAGCCCTTTCTTTCTCCAGGTCCCAAGACCCTTCCAGAGAATGTCTCCTTCCTTCCTTCCTTCCTTCCTTCCTTCCTTCCTTCCTTCCTTCCTTCCTTCCTCCCTCCCTCCCTTCCTCCCTCCCTCCCTTCCTTTCTTCCTTCCTTCCTTCCACTCCGTGGACCTCAGTTCTCTCCAGTTCTCCATCTTCTCTTCTTAACTACCTTATCTGGGTCCCAGGCCTGGCTGTGTAGATGTCTTCCTCCCCTCTCACAGGTCTCTGCCCTTTCTCACACACCTTCTTTCTGTTCTCTACAACCCGGCCCAGACCTGTTCACTTAAACGTTCCCCCAGCTCCAGACTCCCCCGGTTCACAACCCTTCTCACCCTGGGGCTGCACCTCTGCAGCGGACTCAACCCTAAATAGACAAAAGCAAGAGAGAAGAAGCAAGCGTCTGGTGGGCGCTCGGGCTCCCATCAGGGTGCCAGGCAATCGCAACGGGAGAGCCGGCCCAGGGCTCTGCTCCTAGGTGGATCACACCTCCACTTGCAGATGCAATCCTGGGCGATCTTGCCCTCTTCCTTAGGCCCTCCTCTCAGGCTCTTGACTCCTCCCCAGGCTAGGGTGACAGACCCGCCCAGCTCATTACCATAAGTTGAGAGCCAGGCTACAGACCGGTCTTTGTCCTCCTATGCCTTTGTAACTGCCCTTCCCCAGGGAAGGCCTCTGGGGGAGCGAGGAGACAAGCTGGGCAGACTCCAGTTCCCTCACCTGGGTCCTAGAAGCCCCTCTCACTGGAGAGCAGATAGTCCACTGCTTGCCTCTTTCCTTTGACAGAGGGCCACTCTGAGGCCTGGGAAGAGCCACTCAGCAGTCAGAGACTGGACTTAAGCTTCGAAGAGGTTGTCTGTGTGTCCATAGCTGCCCTCCCCACCCCCCCACCCCCTCCACACACACACCCCCCCCCCCCCCCCCCCCCCCCCCCCCCCCCCCCCGACAACACACCCTGGCTTCATCTGGGCCCCAAGTCCCCATCCTCTGTTCAGTTAGAGCTTGGATGGGCAAGGCCATGCCTTAGTCCACAGGCTTCCGGGGAAATACTGTGTGAAGGACCAAAGTGCTTGGCTGTTCCCATCAAAGCCAGAGTGATGACAACACTGGTTTTATGAACAAGAGGTACTTCCAGGAAGAACGGGTTCCTCACAAGCCCCTGAGTAGGGCTAGAACTTGGGATGCACGCATTCATTTAGCAGATTTGTTGAGAGTCTGTTTTGTGCCACCTACCGTTCTAAACATATGGTGGGCAAGCTGGCCTCTCGAAGACACTGGCTGAGAGTCAAGGAGAGCGTCCTGCAGAACACAAGGTGGTCTCAGAGTAGAGACATTTGTGGAAAAGAAACTCAGACCCAGTGCCACACCAAAAATCAAGTGGCAAGTAGTTTTTAAAGGATGGCTATGGTGCCAGAAAAGAGGGGTTGAGTGGCTGTGGGCTACACTCTCCTGGGTAAGGACATCCCCCCCCCCGGGGTTCTAAATATGAAACCAACAGCCACGTGACATTCTTGGGAAATTCAGAAGTGGCTAGAGAAGTGGCTCCGTAGTTAAAAGGACTTGTTGCTCTTGCAGAGAGCACGGGGTTCTGTCCCCAGCATCCATACTGCGTACAGCTGTTTATAATTCCAATGCCAGGAATCTTTACAGCCTTCACAGCACCAGACATACACACAGTGTACGGAAATATATGCAAGCAAACATCCATATGCAAAAAATAAAAATAAACTTCAAAAAAAGAGAAGAAAAGGGGCCGGAGAGGTGGCTCAGCAGTTAAGAGCACTGACTGCTCTTCCAGAGGTCCTGAGTTCAAGTCCCAGCAACCCCATGGTGGCTCACAACCATCTGTAATGGGATCCGATGGCCTCTTCTGGGGTGTCTGAAGAGAGTGACGGTGTACTCACATAAAAGAGAAGAAAAAAGAGAATCAAAGATGTAAATTGAAAGAGGATTGCATCCCATGTGGTCTTTTCTGGACCACTAAATGCCCCATGAGCTTTTCTGTCCAGTTTCTGACTTACTCAGTTAATAACAAAGAATCCTACTTAGTATTGACTGTCTACTTGACATGACGCAGAGGCAGCTGAGAGCAAAGGCCAGGGCTGATTGGCCTGTGGACTTGTCTGTGGGGACTGCCTTCAGAATTAATTGATGCAGGAGGCAATGAAGGACAGAGGCTGGGCTATAGCCTGGCTCCCAACTTACAGAAAACCAATGGTGACCGCCCCACCCCTCTACAGGTGGTCCTGAGCCTTATAAGCATGCTGGTCAAGCGTGAGCCTGGGAGAAGGAGAGCCAGAGACTGAGCCAGCAGAAAGCATTCCTCCAGTCCTCGCTTCACGCTCCTGCTTGGGTTCCCGCCTTTGCCTCTGTCAGCAATGGAACGGAACCTGGAAGCCTAAAATGGAATAGAGCTTTTCTTCCCCAAGTCGCTTCCGAGCACAGTGTTTTCCACAGCACCAGAGTGGTACTAGATCGCAAGCTGAGAATCCGGATCATATTCTCAAGTTATTTCCCCAGGCATACATCTTATAGTTATACCTTAATCTGGGCCATAATTTAGCCACCATGAGAATAGGCTGCTTGCTGGCAAATGGCAGAGGGATCTAGAGAAGAGCCTTGTGTCTCTGAAGTCACAACTGTGCCTGCCCCTGCTCCGTATTCACTTCAAGGTCTGCCTGGGCCACATGAGATGCTCTTTCAGAAAGGAAAAGAAGACCCCTGCTGCCCTGCGTCTCCTCCGTCTTAATGTGTGTGGGGACCACTCTGGAAAACACCGCCAGACTCACTAACCAAGCCCCCATTAGCACACCCACACAGCGGGGCTTCTTTTCTTCCAGGGCCGCGGGGCTGATCTGCAGGACAGGTAACCCCGCCTTCGGGCTGTCCTTTCTCCTCTCAGCCCCGCCCCTGCTTCTTCCAGGCCCCACCCCTAGCTCTGAGGGAGACAGGTCCGGTCCTGACAGCTAACCCGCCAGAGCACCGCGCCCAGGCACCCTAAGAAGTGGACCAAGCTGCAAAGCAACTGCATCAGGCTCAGTCATGGACCGGAAGGTGGCCCGAGAATTCCGACACAAGGTCAGAACTGAGGGGGACAGACAGTGAGGGGGGTCACATTGGTTCTTCAAAGTCCTCCAAGACTTTGACTGCAATCAGAAATTTCCTAACGTGTTTTCCAGATTACGGGGTCTGTGGAGGCCACAGAAGGTCACTGAAGGACAGGGGACCCAGTAGTGGCCTCCTAGCAGGCCCCAGATGGGGGTAAAGCCAGTGTCAACAGCTCATCACAGGCCCTGCCCAAGGAAGGGAGCTGTATACACACCCTGCCGCTTGATACCAAGCTGAACCCTTTCAGTCTGAGGGGTCTGAGTGCCTAAAGCTCTGTCTGGGTGTCCCCTCTCCTCCCTTACACACAGAGGCCCAGAGATGTCCAGAAGCCAGGCACTGTGGAACCACAGAGGCTCTGGCCCAACGTCAGGGATCAGCCAATCACTCATTTAAACGTGTCCTGAGCACTTAGCCATTTCGTGTCAGTCCCCACCCTCGCATGGCTTGCCCAGTGTGGATGGGAGGCAGGCCTTGGGCGCAGAGCATTGGGATCGGGTTGGTAGGGGGCCGCAGGGGTGAAAGCTTCGTAAGCACAAGGCGGAGATGCTCCTACCCCCACTCCCAGCCGTGGGAAGTGGCAGAAAGTTCAGCGGGGGGGGGGGGGGGGCTGTTGAATGTCAAGGGGACCACTTGTGTTCGGTGATGTGCCTTGAGCCCAGGGATGTGTGTGTCAGGGCGGGAGTGGGGAGGGGGGAGACAGCTCAGCTGCAGTTAACATTTGCTGAGTGTCGATTTCAGTCAACCCACTTTAAAGGCTCCTGTCTCCTGTCTGAGCTTAAATTTCTCTTTCCTGGCCTCGGGCTGGGAGTAACTTAAAGTTGGCTTCTCTTTCAATTTCTTGCAGTGGAGTTACCTAGGCGTTATCTGGGGGTGAGAGGATCACACCCAGGGTCCCTGATGTCTCTGACTTGACTGTACATTCTCCTCTATTCTTCCTCTCCTAGTTCTAGAGGGCCTCAGGTCTCTGCATTTCCGTGTCTGGGCTCCTCCTCAGAGTCATTACCTATTAATGTTCTCATGTCACAGGCAGGGCAGGTATCCTAGTGAGCAAGGCCCGGGCTGGACTTTGTGCCCTGTTGTCTCAGACATAGCCACCAGCCTTCCTCTCTCGTGCTGAGGATCATCCGGGCACGGAGAGGGAAAGTGGGTTGAGAGGCAGGCAAGCCATGTGAGATGTACAGCTTTCCACAGACCCCCTTCCTGAGTATTTGGGGGGAAATTCCCTCCTAAGCAGAAGTTTACAATCTAAATCTTTAGTTGCTAGAGGTAGTGTTGTCATGGCTGATACTGGGTGACCTCTCTGTGACTCAGGGCCCAAATTTGTGAATTGAGCATACTGTTTAATAACATTATCATGAAGACTGAATAAGATGTGTGTGTGTGTGTGTGTGTGTGTGTGTGTGTGTGTGTGTGTGTGTGTGTGTGTGACAGGATCAGGTAGGGATTCGCATGTGGGATTGAATGTCTGCATGTGTTACTGTAAAGGTTTCTTCCAGTTCTTGGTCTGTTCTGGTCCAAAAGCAGTCAACAGCACCTAAAACACTAACTTTCTTTCCCAGATGGAGGGAACACCCTCGGGGTGGAAAGGGCCAGGCCAGGATGATCAGGGACGAAGGTCTCTCCCTGGAACTGGTGGAACATCAGCTTTTCAAAGTAGCCTCTTTGTTCCCAGCTGCCATGCAGAAACCTGGTTATTCATTTGCTCAGAAAACATTTATTGCCTCTCCAGCAATCACACAGTTATGAGTAGCTCTGGTGTACCCTGCCCCTGGCCAGTCAAGCAGGGAGGGGTGGGGTGAGTAAGAGCAGAGGAGTCCCTCCCTTCTATGATTTGCTATTCATTCATTCATTCATTCATTCACTCATTCATTCGTTTGTTCATTCCTTCGTTCATTCATGAGTGCGTGTGTGTGTGTGTGTGTGTGTGTGTGTGTGTAATAAGCACTCTCTGGCCTTCTATCTATACCAGGCAGAGTTTTGGCACCAAGACCAAAGCCTTGTCAATCATCAGGAGCATGGCCTGGTGGGGAAGACAGTTACCAAGGAAACTAACAGTATCTTATGATGGGGTGCTGGGCTGAGTGCTGGGAAACAGTAACCCTGTGAGAAGAGAGACCAGCAGGTGGTATGCTATGTAGACAGGAAGGCCTCTCTAAAGAGGTGACATTTGAACCTAGAAAAAGAGGAAGGTGTCATGTGGGTGACGGGTGACATGTGAGGAACAGGGAGCAATGGCGGGAGCAGAGAGGGAAGCGCCTGCCTGCAGTGCATTAGAATGGCAGGCAAGGCTCTGGGAAGAAATGCAGAGTGGGGAGCAGTGGGTGGGGTAAGTGGGTGAGGTGCAGACTTGGGGTTTTCTTCAGAGTTTAGAGGACTCAGCGAAGGGAGAATGGTTTATGTTTGAATGGGATTGGCCCCGTGGCTCCCGGAGTGGAAAGAGGACTTTACTCTGGATTTGGGATGTGAGTGTCTGGCCTATTAATGGAGGCTGGGAGTGGAGCTGTTAGGCTATGGATAATGGTGTGTGGGGGGGGGGTAAAGACAAAGCCAATTTGAGTCCCTTCGGGATGTCTGAAATTTGAGGCCCCCTATATGTAGCTACTGCTGATGGAGGGGACTGTGGGAGGCTAGAGGGGAGCGTTCTGGAGTTCTTGGGGTAAATGGGGCATAAAGCCCTGGACAGATGTGGTCACCCAGAGGAGCAAAGATGGGGGGAAAGATCCAGGATATCACCAGAGGCCCAGATTGGAGGGGAAAGCAAGAAAGGATACCAGGTCACGGAGGGGTGCCAGAGGTGCAGTGGAAGACCAGGCCTGGCACTTGAGACCTCACTCCCACTCGCCCAGCTGAGCCACACTCAGCCCCCTTTCACTTTAGTTTTGTTTTGAGCTGGCCTTGAACTCGCTGCCTGTCAAAGGACAGACCTTCACCTTTTCTACTCCTTCTTCTATCTCCTAGGTTCTAAGGGCTGTAGACACACACGAGGAGGTGTGCGTACTTTTTACTTTGAGACCGGACCTCTCTAAGTTGCCTAGGTTGGCCTTGAACTCTCCCTGGCCCACATCGGACTTAAATCTGCAGCACTGCTGCCTCAGCCCTGTTAGTATCTGGGACGATAGCCCTGCACCACCAGGCCCCACTAAGATGAGACTCCAGACAAGATGAAGGCTATGTCCATGACCTTGGTGATGAAGGTCTCACAGGGGTAGTATCACCCCCAAACTCTCCTAGTTATATACATTAAATGTAAACGGTGTTTCACATGTCAACCACATTTCCATAGTTTGGGGGGTTTTTGTTTTTGTTTTGTTTTGTTTTGTTTTGTTTTTGAGGCAGGGTTTCTCTGAGTAACCCTGGCTTTCCTGGAACTCACTCTGTAGACCAGACTGGCCTTGAACTCAGAAATCCGCCTGCCTCTGACTCCCAAGTGCTGGGATTAAAGGCGTGCGCCACCACTGCCTGGCTGATTTTTTTTTTTTTTTTTAAAGATGGAAGATGTTCCCTTTTGTTTTAAATGTCAACTTGCTTCAGCCTGAAATCACCTGGGAAGAGTCTCCAGGAATTGAGTGGATGGGATTGCCTATGGGCTTGTTTATGGGGCATTGTCTTGGTTGTTAGTTGAGGTAGGAAGACTTGCCCACTGTGGGTGGAACCATTCCCTGGGCAGGAGGTTTCTAAACAGTATTAGAGAGCGAAGACACCACATGAGCATAAGAAAGCCAGCATCAGGGATACATGTATTTTCTCTGCCCTTGACTGTGGGTGTAATTTAACTAGCTTCTTTGAGTCCAGCCTGACTCCCCACCAGTGATGAGATCATGAACCAAATTAACCCTTTCTTCCCTTAAGTTGTTTTTGGTCACTGGGATGTTTTCATCACAGCATCATAAATGAAATTAGAACAGAAGATAATAAATCAAGGGTCAGATAAAGCTGATGTGTTTTCTGTGTGGAAGGAAAGCTCAGCCTTCACCCCGCCTGCCTCTGGAGGGCAAATCGCTGGCAGCTGCAGAGAATATGAAACTTTCATCTTCTCTTACCTAGCTTTATTTAATTAACATATGACTGCCTGCTTTTCTGGGAACTGAACTCTTCCTAGATTTCAGTATTGTATTAACTTACTGAATTAGATATGAAAACAATTATCCATAATAAGATGAAATCCTTTTTTGTTTGATTCAGTTTTGTTTTGTTTTCGAGACAAGGTTTCTCTGTGTAGCCCTGGCTGTCCTAGAACGCGCTCTGTAGACCAGGCTGGCTTGAATTCACAGAGATCTGCCTGCCTCTGCCTCCTGAATGCTGTGATTAATGGTGTGCACCACCATTCCCCACCAGAAATCCTTTTCTTCCCCCCCTTAAAAACAGGGACAGTGTGGCTATTTTACACACAGGAAACTGAGGCAGGGAGAGGCGCAGACACAGCCCAGGAGGGCTTCGATGGCCGCCCTTCATGCTTACGTTCCAGGCTCTGTGGCTCACACAGGTGTGGAGGATACGAGAGAGTAAAAACAGAAAATCCAACTTGAGGGAACCAAGGCAGAGATGGAGACAAAGAGTGCACAGGAACTGATGGAGGGTGTGGCCATGAGGAGGCAACACTGGAGGTGAAGTTTCAGGGTCCAGGCACCATCCCTGGAAAGGCTAAGCCCACCTCAGCCAGGGCTGCAGCAGGAGACAGGTAGCTCATGCCCATCCTGGAGGAACTTGTAAGGAAGGGCAGGTATATCTGAGCATCTTGTGCTGGTGCAAGTAGCCGTAAGGGACCAAGGACACACCCCTCTCTCCTCACGTTGCTGGTCTCCAGCTTGTAACTTCTACCAGCTGAGTGCAGCAGTGAACCAGAAGGCAGGGGAGGCCCTGCAAAGCCCCTAGAACAGGGACTGGGAGGAGGCTGGGCTGGGCACAAAAAGGGAAAGACAGGGCTTGCAGCTGGAAGCCACACCAACCCGTAGCCCGTTTAATCCCACCAGCAGCTCAAGGAGCGTGCCATGTGCAGTGTGCAGCATGCATTATTTATTGATCATCACCCCTTTCTTCCTCTCCTGAGAGGTTCGCCCATGAAATGGAATTGTACAAGATCTAATCAAGCCAGCCCCTGTGGACAAGCCCCAGGAGATGGGGCTGAAAGGCCACCAAGGTCAAACCTACATTCTCCTCAGTGTCACAGGCAAAGGGCTTGAGCACAGAGAGGAAGAGGTGCTCAGAGCACAGTACATTCTGTGCACCAGAGGGAGACCATTAGTACTAGGGGGAGACATGGGTGGTGGTGTGGTGGAGACTCCCAACGGCTCCTGCGCACCATGAACATGTTTGGGGGTTTCTACTTCCTGTGGCAAGTGGGAGCCTAGGAAAAGGTAAACTTACTAAATGTAGTTAGAGAAAGAGGATTGGCATCTTGCATACAATAGGTGCTCAATAAATGCATATTGGACTAAGGAACCCAAAGGGATACACAGGAAGTGAATACCATGTGATAGATGGGTTTTTAGAGCCAGCAAGCTTAGGCTAGAGTCTCAGATCTGTCTCATCTCTTGGCCTCCATTTTCTCATCTGTGAAATGGGGTTAATACATTCCATCTCCTGGGGTTGTTGGCAGGGTAAGCTTGTAGATCCGTGAGCAGAGTTAGAATGAATGAGCCATAGGCCGGGGACTGGGGAGGGGACTTTAGGCTGGACCTCCTAGAGGAGGAGGCGCGGCCCTCACCTCGAAGGAAGACAGGGTTCCCATGGGAGGCAGAACAGGCTGCCTTGGCTGAGTCTGAGACCAGCTCTTCTGCAAGGAGAAGACAGACACAAGGCCACTGCTGTTCGCAAGTCCTGGCGCACACCTTTAATCCCAGCACCCAGAAAACAGAGAGGCAGGCAGATTTCTGAGTTTGGGGCTAGCTCAAACTCAAAACATTAAGTTTTTGGTCAGCAAGGGCTACATAGTAAGACCTTGTCTTAATAACACACACACACACACACACACACACACACACACACACACACACACACACACATCAGTGGAGAGGAGAGAGGTGAGGATTAGAGATGCCTCTACGGTAGAGGGTTGGATGTTGCGTTCTAAAGGGGACTTGGGTGCTCTTTGTCCTGGAAGGCCAAAGCCCCACTAGACATGGCACAGCAGCAAGAGAGTGGTCTTAGCATCAGACCTGGGTCCAGATCCCAGCTTTGCTTGGTGGCTGTGGCCTTGAGTCACCTCTGCCATACTCCTTGATTATGGTATGAGACTAAGGGTCACACAGGGCTGATGCTTTGAACAAATGTCACCGTAGGAGCTCCAGGGAGCATTGAAAGAATTTTGCCATCCCTTCTGACCCCATAGCCCTTATTCCTGTCGGGTATGGCCAGACCAAGAGGCAGAGAACTCATAAATCTACGGTCATGAGGATCGTAGACCGGAGTTGACCTACACCTTTTCTTCATGAAGACAATTCCAAAAAGTTACAAAACCTTAAGTTACGGTAATATCCCAGAAGAATGGATATTTCCTGGAGATCAGAGTAGGTTGGTTATTAAAGAAGGTCTCTGTGGGAAAGAAGCCAGCCATGCAAGTAAAGGGGGAAGCAACATATGCTTAAGCCTGGGACTGGGGGGAGTCTGGCTCATACAAGGAGCTAAAAGGAGAAGCACACAGCCATAAAGAGTGGCAGCCCAGGTCAAGGGCTTGAACTAATCAGGAGAAGGGGTTTGTGGGAGGTTTTTTTTTCCCCCAATGATGACGGCCACCTCTAGAGCCTCTTGAGTGACAGCTATGCTCTCTAACACCGAGCTACATCTCCACCCCTTGGCTTTGATTTTACATGCACCAAGAAGCTATGAAGCACTCAACAGGCATGCTTTTATATGTGAAGATTTTTCTGGCGCTGTTCCTAGGTGATTTAGTACCATCTGGGATGCCCTTCCTCATCTCTTAGCTGCTGGGAGCTTCGTACTGTAAGGAGAGAGGGTACAGCTGGGGGAGCTTCGAAAGTCACTGTCACACACTCTTCAGACCCTTGGAGCTCCGCCTGGGGCACAGCCTTCTGGGTTCCCCCTGTCCTCAGTCAAATGCTCATATAGATATAGGGGGACGAGGACTTCCAAGTTGAAAGTGGGAATCTGCATTCCCTGCCCAGGTCCAAAGTCCTGAGAACTGGGTCTCAAGGTCCTCTCTACATGGGGACAGACAGACTCTCTACATGGGGACAGACAGACTCTCTACATGGGGACAGACAGACTCTCTGGGGTCTCTCAAAGTCCTTGAGGTACCTGTAGAGAAGGCATGGTCTTGTCCCAAGCTCCAGGCAGGCAGGAGATCACAGCTTCTCCTGTGAAGGGCAGAGAGTGGGGCCACGAAGATAATGAGCCCTGCCTTGCCTTGCTGCCTAGTCTTGGGCGAAAGAAAAAACCAGGGATGCAGCCCTTGGAGAGTCTCCCTCAACTTTCTCAAAGTACAGAATTTGGGACTCCTTGGTCTCCATCTCCGCATCTCCCCGTCTCCCCATCTCCCCAGGGACAGAGGTGCTAATGAAACAGCTCCTGTACATGACCTCGGAGTCGTAGCTATTGACGTCAGCAAAAGCTGGAATGATGTAACCTAATCCTCCCCCTGGGGGGGACACTAGGGTTGGAGGAGTGGCCAGGAGGCTGACAAATGGACAGAATTCCAGGCCAGGCCAGGCCAGGGCCAAGTGTATAGGCAGCGCAGAGAGATTTGGCGATAGGGTGTTTCTGTTGGGTGGGATGTGTTATCTGAGTGAGTGGCCCAAATCCTTCCTCAAAGCCTTTATCCGCCACTACAGCCACCATCAGGTGAGACTGTAGCCTTCTTCCCGACACAGGTGACACAGCTGTGAGTGTGGCAGCAGTCACATGGGAGTATGTCAGGGTTAAATGGGGGTCCATGTGTGCACATATGTGTTCAACCTGTGTGTGCCTCTGTCACCTTGCCTGGGGAGAAGATGTTTCTGGGCTCTTTGGGGGTGTTATGTACGGCTCTGCCAGGGCAGATAGTTTGGGGCCTGGTTTCCTCCTCTCTTCCCATCCTTAGCCCGGGGAGCTGCTGTGGGCATTCCAGACAGTGACGTCTCCTCCCCAGGTCTGCCGTGGGCACGCCGGGTGTGCAAGGGACCTGAAGCTGCGATTCTGCTCTTTGGATTTTTCAGGTGGACTTTCTAATTGAAAATGACGCAGAGAAGGACTATCTTTACGATGTGCTGCGGATGTATCACCAGTAAGTGTGTGTGTCTGTGTCACCAAGCCCAGGCAGGCCATCTGTGCCACAGGAATCCAGAGTGGGTAATGCCCTAAGACGGCGTGTGCTCCTGAGAACACATGAATAGGTTGTTTTTACTGACTCACAGATTCAGTGTATGTTCATGAACAGCTCAAACTTAGCTCTGGACTGGGGTTCAGGGGTACACTGTGAGCAAGGACTGGTCTCTGCCCTCAGGGTGCTTCCAGTATGATGGGGTAGCTACCCGGGGAGGTTAGGACAGAACAAGACAGTCAGCTGCTCCCAAGCCACTTCATCTGTGACTTCCTGGTCATCCAAATTGCTTTGGATCACCTGGTGTGTGTTTATAAACTCTGTTAAGGCCCACAAGTACAGGGGTGGGACAAAAGCCATAGCCAGCTGATGCCTCAGACAGCCACCCACCCTCTGACGTCTCCAAAGGACCATGGATGTGGCTGTGCTCGTGGGAGACCTGAAGCTGGTCATCAATGAACCCAACCGCCTGCCGCTGTTTGATGCCATCCGACCCCTGATCCCGCTGAGACACCAGGTGGAGTATGACCAACTGACACCCCGACGCTCCAGGTGCGTCCAGTCCCCAGAGCAGAGGCTAGGCCTGGGAGGGGCCAGCCAGGGTAGGCAGTGCCAGCCCTCGGGCCTGAGCTGGGTTGTCACCAAGCTCCCGTCACTGTAACAGGAAACTGAAGGAGGTACGCTTGGACCGTCTGCACCCAGAAGGCCTCGGCCTCAGCGTGCGTGGAGGCCTGGAATTTGGCTGTGGACTCTTTATCTCCCACCTCATCAAAGGGGGCCAGGCAGACAGCGTTGGGCTGCAGGTAAATCATCAGAGTGGGCAGAATGGGGCCAGGGTCTCAAATGCCTGTCGGCTTCTGATCCACTGTGTGGTACAATGTGGACACCCATTTTCTTAAGCCTCTCCCTCTCCCTCTCCCTCTTCCTCTCCCTCTCCCCCTCCCTCTCCCTCTCCCCCTCCCCCTCCCCCTCCCCC
>NC_034590.1:18896312-18903721 GCF_900095145.1 Mus pahari | reverse complement strand
TCTGTGTCTGTGTCTGTCTGTGTCTGTGTCTGTGTGTCTGTGTCTGTGTCTGTGTCTGTGTCTGTCTCTGTGTCTGTGTCTGTGTCTGTGTCTGTGTCTGTCTGTGTGTGTGTGTGTGTCTGTGTCTGTGTGTGTGTCTGTGTCTGTGTCTGTGTGTGTGTCTGTGTGTGTGTCTGTGTCTGTGTCTGTCTGTGTCTGTGTCTGTGTCTGTGTCTGTCCTTACACATACTAGGCAAACACTCCACGACTTAACTGGGTGTGTGTGTCTGTGTGTCTGTGTCTGCCTTCACACATAAACATTCCACCACTAAACTCTATCCAGCCCTTGCCTGCCTTCTTGGGTCAAGACGGGAAGCTGATGCTGCCTCTTGCTACAGCCACTGAGCCCCTCTCCAAATCCCCTCCTTCCTGAAGGAGGGGCAGGGTTAAGTCAAGGAGGGCACCTTCAGCTTGCTACGGCCATCTTTTCGTCTAATGCACTGTGATGTGTAAGAACATAGACACTGGACCATCCCATTCAGCTCCTGGCCTTGCCTTCCTTGAGTCGTGAGACTAGTGACGTGACCTGGCCTCAGACCTGGCTTTTCCCCACTGTAAAGCCATCAGCCTGATCCGGCTGTTGGAAAAACAGGGGAGTGAATGAGACAGCTAGCACAGCTTCCCGATACACCAGGGCTGTGAGACTGACGGGTCCATACAGAGCAGGGAACTGGTGACCACCTCCAACACAAACACATCAGTACACATCAGATGAATCAGCCCCACTTAAGAGAGATGCAGAAGCCAGTGAGCAGCAGAGCCAGGCTTTGAGCCTGGGTCTCCTGGATTTTCAGGTCAGCACCCCAGGCTTCTCCCCTGCAGTCCCCACACTTCCGTGTCTGAGCAGGGACAGGCCGGTCTCCAGGTCTGAAGGTTGCTTTTGTCTCTCCAGGTAAAGAGACTTCCAGAGATTTTGTTATCAACATCCCCATCGGGGGACAAGCCAGGGGCTTCAGGGGGCTCTAGGGCTAATGGTGCGAGACCAGGGAGGAGGAGGTGGGGACAGCAAGATGACAGTCAGGGCTTTGTTCTCAATCCCTGTCTCAGGGCTCCCGGTGGCATCTGAAATTTCAACCCCCTCATTGTTCCTTCCCTCGGTGGCACATTTTCCAGCCCAGAAACACAGCCAGAGGAGAGAGTATAATGAGCTCCCCTCTTGGGGACAGCTGGGCCCCCCTTTTTTTTTCCAGCACAATCTCTCCTCTGAGGACAAGCGCTTTCCTGCAGAGTCCCATGAAGGAGAGGGCATCAGGACGCACTCAGGAAACCCAGACATCCAACTTCCCACCTGCTTCTCAGGCTTATGAAATAGCGCTCCCCCTTTCCAGGGCCGTGGGGCCCATCTCCTCTTTGTCCTACGATCCCTCAGATTGTCATGTTACTATGAGCTCCGTACAAAGGCTCTTTTGCAGGGTTCTGTGTAGCAGAAGGGGGGAGAGGGAAGTTGATCCTGCAACCTTATCCAGGGGCCGTGGGGGAATCACTCCGACTAGGGTCCTGTAGTAACAATGCAGGGGACTCTACTCAGGGGGAGCTAGGAGAAAATCGCCTTCATCCATTGACCAAACCAGGGTTCACGTTTCTGGTGCTGGAGGACAGCACAGAGAAGATTCTAGAAGTCAAGAGGGATTTGCTCTGGGATGCTGCAGGCCCCCTGCAGGGGCTTGAACCCTCCAGCAGGTCCTGGTCCTGGGACTTCAGCCACACTACTTCTGTCCCCTCCTGAATACTTAGGTTTTGTACAATACCTTCTTTATGTTTAACTGTGTCCTTTATTCATGTAAGCATGCAACTGGCTGTTTACTTGTGTAGAAAATGATTCTGCCCCCCACCTTTCCCTGGCTCTGCTATAAGATGTACAGAGGAATCCCTGCCTTCTTATGGAACTCTGGGACTCTGAACAAGTGGCAGGACTCCATAGCAGGCAATGTGCAAGGAACTGCAGCCAGGCTTGGCCACATGCCCTTCTTTTCCAGACACCCAAGGGCCAGCATGTGTTGTCTGTCACGGAGACCTGCATCCCAGCAGCCTCTTGGCTCACTGGGTGACTTTGAACAGATCAGTTCCTCCTGTTGCACCATCTCTTCACAGTGCCACAGTGGTCCCTACATAAAGGCCTTTTGGCAAGTTCTATGCAGAGCAGAAACACAAGTTCTTACCCTTTGGATTGTAAAAAAAAAAAAAAAAAATGGTTCAGGAAGCTATCCGGATGTTCTCTTTTAAGTCAGTGTCCTCAGAAACGCAGCAAGTTCTTTGGAGAGCCCTCCTATCAGGACACTGAGATGGGTGTTTGTGTCCCAGACAGAGGTGACACGCCCTTTCCTAGTGGTAATGAGAGGTAACTGTAGATTGTAGGCTGGGAACTGACCTGGAGACTGTGTGCCCTCAAAGTCTAATCTGAACCCCACATGTGCCAACCCTTCTCTACGAGACCAGCCGTAACGCATGGGGTTTCAGGGAAAGTCACAGCCTCCATCTGCGCGACACCTGAGCTCTGTTCCCATATGTCTTCGTGTCCTTGGGCAATACACCATTGTCCTGCACCCCGACCCTGTCTCTTGCCCATTACCAATGCACCTCAGCTCCCCTGTCTTCTCTCAGAGGTTGATGTTCAAGGATCCTTCTGCTTTTTGGTGGAGGCAGCAGCAATGGCCAGCAGGGGGCAGTCTCATCATGCTCTGCCTCTTGGAACTGGCTCAGTAGGCCTCCTTAACCATTTATTAAGAACCTGCTGTGGGCCCCACACTGGCTGACCTTACACACTTACACATATGTTTGTTTAATCCTCAACAACTCCATGGTATTCCCTGCTTTATATATGAAGGAAACTATGGTTTAGAGAATCCAAGAGACTTGACCCATGTTGTATAACTAATAAGAATTTTTAAAAGATTTGAGCCCAGGAGAACCAGAGCACAGAACCCTGTGTTCATTCTCTGCCCTTTGCCTGCTTCCAGAATCAAGACTCAGAAGTCAGTTTGACTTCATTGAGTTTCCATGGGATGGAAGCAAAAGAGATTATAGGTTTGTGTGAGTGATATGAGCTTGGGTCAAGTGTCATGCGTCCCTCTTTCAGCTCTCAGTAATTGGGAATTGGTAGAGACAAAATGCCTGCTTCTAGGACAGGGAGGGACAAAGGCCAGACAGGGATGTTGGATTCCAGAACCTGATTGCACCTCGGTGGGGTGACAGAGGAACCAAGAGACGGGAACAGATTTCCAAATCCTGCCTCAGCTCTGTTACCCACCAACTGTATGCCTCTCCCCAGCCCACATCTTGCTTTCTCCATCCTGGAGCTGAAAAGTGTTGCCTGCCACTGTCGGAGGGTAGTTTGGCTGAGACACAGTACTAAAGCACAGATTAAAAGCTTTTACTTGGTGACAGCCCTTCTGGGGCGGGGGAGCACCTGGGAATGGGCCTGCTCCCCTGCTTGGCATTCTTCCCCCACGCCTGTTGCATCTCTCTCTGCCAAGGTAGGGGATGAAATCGTCCGGATCAATGGCTATTCCATCTCTTCCTGTACCCACGAGGAAGTCATCAACCTGATCCGCACCAAGAAGACCGTGTCCATCAAAGTGAGACGTGAGTGAGGCCGGATAGGAAGGGCGCTTTGGGATGGGGGTTGGGTGGGAGGTGGCCCCAACCCCAGGGGCATAGGAGCTTCCCTGACCTGCTGTTTCCTCCCTCACAGACATCGGATTGATCCCTGTGAAGAGGTGAGCAGGCCTTTCTGTGAGTCTCCTCTAGGCCAAGAGTCGTGGGATCTGCCCCACCCCCGGGCTCCTGGGCTGGGGACATGAAGTGACACAGATCCCAGCTCCCTCTAGTGAGCTCTACCTTCTCTCTTGCCTTCGCCTCAGCTCTCCCGAGGAGCCTCTCAAATGGCAGTATGTGGATCAGTTCGTGTCAGAGTCTGGGGTAAGAGACTACCTGCCATGGGGGCTCGGCAGCTGGCCTTGAGGAAGGGGTGGCTCTGGGGAATGTAACCCTGGGGTTCCCCACAGGCCACTAGGGTACCTGGCCCATGCCTATGGCATGGTAGGCCTTCAGACTCATACCGCAAGGATATGATGTCTCTGGCCTCCATGAATATCGGGTACTTAATCTGTATGTCTCAAGCTCAAAAGGCCACTTGAAGGCATGTGGACCCAGTAACCTGATTCTGTGTCTCCTTCAGGGTGTGCGAGGTGGCTTGGGCTCACCTGGCACTCGAACAACCAAGGAGAAGAAGGTGTTTATCAGTCTAGTAGGCTCTCGGGGCCTGGGCTGCAGGTAGGTAGCGGGCGAGCCTAGGCCACCAGTCTCTAGGTGGGTGGCATGCCCAGGGCTCAGTGACAGCTGGTCGACCCCAGACTCCCTGGCACTTCCTCTCCCTTTCCTCTGAGGACTCTTGTCCACTGGCTGTGGGGCGTGTGCACTGGTGATGGTGCAGAAGGCAGAGCCAGAGATAGAACTCCATTCTATAGGAGCCCTCCTATCACCGAAAAAGTACATTCTCCAGCTAGGCATCTGCCGTAGTTCTCTTGTCACCGATGTTTCTGGAAACCTTCCCATAAGAGGGGCCAGCGAAGCCTGAAACTCTAGCACCATCAGAAAGAGCTCCAAGGCTAGCCTTGGGTCGCTAGACCCTGTCTCATAAAATAAAACAGTAAGCCGCCACACTCAGGAGCTTTGGGCTCTGTGTAGTGGTCTTGTTGAGATGCAGGTTCTCCAGTTGCTGGGAGATATGTTGCAACCTGGCAGTCTGCCCTGAGACTTGGAGCGGTGACTGAGTCCCGGGCCACTCTGAGCCTTAGTCTCATCCTTTATAAGTACCTAGGAGGGATACCCTATGTCACGGTGCTATTGTAAAGAAAAAAGAAATAGCATGTTCTGTACCCAGCAGGTAGTAAGCAGCTGGTAAATGTTAGTTATTATTATTTAAGTTGTTCTTATTACTTATTTTCATTTGCGTTTATTTAACACTTTTATAATTTTTTTATTTTAAAATTTTTACTTACGTGTGTGTGTGTGTGTGTGTGTGTGTGTGTGTGCACGCGCGCGTGCATATGTTTGTGGACTTGAGTGTGGGTGCCCACTGGGACCAGTAGAGGGCATTGAATCCGCTGGAGCTTGAGTTACAGCTGGTTGTGTACTGCTTGATATGGGTGCTGGGAACCAAACTCCAGACTTCTCTTCATGAGTATGAAGTGATCTTAACTGATGAGCCATCTTTCCATCCCCAGAAATTGTTTTGCTTTGCTTTGCTTTGCTTTTGAGACAGGGCCTCACTGTGCAGCCCTGGCTGGCCTCAAACTCACAGAGATCTGCTGGCTTCTACATCCCAAGTGCTGAGATTAAAGGTGTGGACCACCATGCCTGTCTCCATGAATGACTTTTAACGTCTGTCCCATGGGTATGAGGATATAGCTTAGCTGGCGCAGTGCTCACCAAACATGTGCCTGGTTTCAGTCATTAGCACAGTATAGACTGAGCATGGTGGTGCACACTTGTAAATCTAGCACTTGAAAAATGGAGGCAGGAAGACCAGGCACCCAAGGTTAACCTGGGCTACATTGTAGTGCTTGATTTTAGTCTAAGCTAGATGAGACCCATCTCAAAAAATTAAATAAATAAAAATAAAATGTCAACTCCTTTCTTTCTGGGAGATCGTAGCCTAACATAGGAATTAACACCACAGACAGTTACAATGTTGCCTAATATAGAAGTTAACCACACAGATAGCTACAATGGTGTGTGATAAAGATGCTGGTGGAGCTACACCCTCCCTTGGGTCTGTTAAATATGTTTCCTACCTTTCATCAGTTAACAGTGGCATCCTGGAGCACACTTCTGTGAAAGGTTCTAAGTTGGTACTCAGCTGGGTGGGAAAGGGTGCGGTGATTGATTACTGATGTCTGCCACAGACCTGGGAGAAGAAATAACACAAGAGCCATCCTTGCTATTTATAATTTAGAAGCACTAGTAACCTTCAGGGCAATTAGCTTAATTGGGGTCTAGTGAAAATCTTATAAGGAATGAACAGGAAAATTCTGGAAAGAAAACAAAAAGCGTGTGTAATATGTTGGGTGAGGGGCTGAGGAGAAGAAATCAGGAGGAGTTTCTGCCTGGGGCTACGGTGGAAATTGGACTGGGAGGGAGGGTAGAGACAGAAGGCCTTGGGCCTTGAATTTATGACAGAAGGCTGCAGGCTGGTCATTGAGAATGAACAGGGAGAACTTCAGGGGATGAACCGCAAGGGCAGAGCTTCACCCACATCTCTGCCTCCCACAGCATCTCCAGTGGCCCCATCCAGAAGCCTGGCATCTTCGTCAGCCACGTGAAACCTGGCTCCCTGTCTGCAGAGGTGGGGTTAGAAGTAAGTGCCGGGATGGGAGAGGGATGCGGGGGGTCACACACTGACAGATGCTGCGTCTTCTCACATAGCCTTCTTGTGGCCAGCGCTGGCTGGTGACTCCATAGAGCGCTCTCCTGGGAGACCACTGTAGAGAAGTGGTATTAGACCCCTTGGTAGCCTTCTTCAGCTCCGGCAGCCAGTGATCGTGAGTTTGTAGTGATAATAATCAGAGCTGACATGCTGCGTTCTACTCCCTGCCCCAGCTCTGAGGGTTAGGTACTAATGTTATTTCATGACCAGGCATTGTTTCTTCCAAGGCTATGTACTAGAACTTGGGGCTGGAAGTCACTCTCCGTGGTGTCCCCTCAGAGACATGGCTCTTTTTTTCCCCCAAGATAGGGTTTCTCTGTGTAGCCCTGGCTGTCCTGGAACTCGCTCTGTAGACCAGGCTGGCCTCGAACTCAGAAATCCGCCTGTCTCTGCCTCCCAAGTGCTGGGATTAAAGGCATGCACCACCACTGCCCAGCAGAGATGTGACTCTTAATCACTTCTTGAGACGAATTCCTCACCTATAAGATAAGGATCCTAAAACCTTCCTTCCAGAGTTGTTGTGTAAATGAAGTGAGCATTCAGGCTGGATCTATGCCAGGCACATAACATTGATCAATAAATGTCAGCCGTGACTGTTACTATACTGACAGTCCAACATAACCTGCGCTATATGGGAAATCCAAAGCCTCCTGTATCCATTAACTAAACCTTGTAAAGGAAATATTATAACTTAGCAATAGACATTAACTTCTAATAACATGATATGTGATAGCCAATAAGACCACTGTGGGATGGAGGGGTGCCTGGATGAGCTTGGGGTCCTCCCAGAAGAGCCCTATCAGAACCTGCCACCTGGTGTGTTAACTGGAAAAAGAATGTGGCTGTGGGATCACTGGCCTATGTGTTTAGCATGCCAGGAGACCTTCCTGTAGATGAATGTAGGGATTACACACACACACACACACACACACACACACACACA
>NC_034590.1:18855925-18896252 GCF_900095145.1 Mus pahari | reverse complement strand
ACACACACACACACACACACACACACACATTGACCCATTTCTCTTTCTCCCCCAGACAGGAGACCAGATTGTGGAAGTGAACGGCATAGACTTCACCAACCTGGACCACAAGGAGGTGAGATGCAATGTCCTCCCCGGCTGCATCTCCTCTCCCCGCACTTCTTCCAGCCAGTGCCATAATGGCTGAGACCCTTATGCTCTCGGCCTGCACTGCTCCAATCTAAGTGACAGGTCCCAACTGACCTGTCCCTGCCTCCCTCCACAGGCTGTGAATGTCCTGAAGAGCAGCCGCAGCCTGACCATCTCCATCGTTGCTGGAGCCGTAAGTCCAGAATGCAGCGATGGGACCCCCCCCAGGACCCCTGACCAACTCTGTAGCAGAGGATGCCCATATTCCCCAGGGCCTGAGCTTCCTTTCCCACCCCCGACAGGGCCGGGAGCTGTTCATGACGGACCGGGAACGGCTGGAGGAGGCACGGCAGCGTGAGCTGCAACGGCAGGAACTCCTCATGCAGAAGCGGCTGGCCATGGAGTCCAACAAGATCCTCCAGGAGCAGCAGGAGATGGAGCGCCAGTGAGTGGCCGGCTGGGGACCTACATCCCAGACCCGACACAACTGCCTTCTGCCTGCCTGGCCTGGCCCACTTGGATTCCTTCGGTTGCGCTCTCAGTGCTAGACTAGGTGTCCATTCAGTTCCTTAGACAGCCTGGCTCCTTGCTAAAGAGTCTTGGCTTTCAGACACCAGTCCTATACCAGAGGGGCTCCTGCCGGCCACAGTGAGCCCTGCCTATTGTGTCTCATTGTAGTCGGGATTTTATGTTGCTAGTTTAGCTCCCAGGCTATCCCTGGGAGGCAGAGAGCATCAACCCATTAAATAGGCGAGAAGGTTGAGTCTTGATAAGTTGAAGCTGCCTATGTCCAGAATCCTAGGAGGCCAGGCTGGGAGGAAGCAGTCTGGTTCAGGGACCTGGCAGTCACCCTGGGGTCCCCTAACTGTGGTGATAAGTCCCACCCCTGCGTGTTTGAAATAGCAAACTGAGAAAACCAACTGGATAAGCAACTCATACATCAAAACCACCGTCGGCCTACCAATCCTGACACATTCTGGGTGCTTACCAAGTGTTTGGAAAAGGGAAGAGAAGGCCACGCCATCTCCTCCGTCAGAGAATTAGCCTGGTGAGCTTTACCTTCACACAGGAGCTGGTCCTCAGGTGCCCTTGCCGCCTGCCCCTGTGGCACAGGATCCCCGCCCAGCAGTGTCAGATGAAATTACCCAGGATCATGGGGCCTAGACTTCACAGAACCACACCCACAGTTCCAGCATCTCTGGAAGATGGATGGCAGAGAACATTGAAAATGTCTCTCAGATCAGGAGTCAGGCACACAGAGAGTTAGCTCTCTGAGCAGAGACTCACGCTGGCAAACCTCTATCTGTGTTTCAGGAGGAGGAAGGAAATCGCTCAGAAGGCCGCCGAGGAGAATGAGAGATACCGGAAGGAGATGGAGCAGTGAGTGTGTAGGGTCCAGCCCCAGTGCCCATGGCCTGCGTGTGCAGAGCATGTGTAGTCAGAAACAGACACATCTGTCATTCCACGACATATAGAATCACACGAAATCCACAAACTGCATTGACGTCATTGGCTCAAATCCACCCAATAGTTCCAATCTCCCTCTTTTCTCCTGACCATAGTTACTATTATTACACCCACACAGCATATTACATGCCTCATGGTGATGGATGAGCAGAAGCCCTAGGGACAGGTGGAAATTGTCTGGCTGTCAGTCCCTCGATGCGCGTCAGTCATTTGACATACACTGGATGGTCAGATGACCAAGGAATGGAACTGTCACCATTACAATGTCACGTGTCCTTCTCTTTATGGGGTTCAGGTTGGGGTGTTGCTCCCTTCACTATTCTAGTGTGCTAGGTGAGTTTCAGGGCTCACTCTATACACCCACATACCCATATATTCCCAGCCTACTTTGGTAGGTTTATGGGTAGTACCTCTTTACTCTTAGGAGGAGCTACCACGATGACCCTGGACACGTGGTCGTGTCTACAAGCACAAACACATTGCCATTAGCCATCCCACCTCTGCATTTTTACTTGAAACAGAGACAAATGTTGCTTTGCATAATGGACTCCTCGCTCAGGGCAAGGCACAGCCTGAAGCTTTTGTTCCGTAGAAGGTAGAACATCGCTCACTCAGTACAGGGTTCAGCCTGCTCTTAGCACTGGACCTAAGCATGCTCCTGGGAGTGTGGCAAGCCACCTGCAGACCCAGCTGGCAGTGCTGAGATCCTCTCTTCTCACCACCCATCTGTAATTCTAAGCAAGCCCTTTGTCTCGGTGCGACCAGGGCGTATGGCTGAGGCTGTGTGCACACTCAGCTTCGACACTCCACTGCAGTGGTGGTCCTCTTTCACAGCTAGAGCCATGAGGACCCCTTAGGAAGGGAGGTTCTCTGGCAGCAAGAGGTGAGCCCCTGAAGGTTCTGCCACCAATCACAGGTGTGTGTGGGGTGGGTCTCATTTCAGGATCTCGGAGGAGGAAGAGAAGTTTAAGAAGCAGTGGGAAGAAGACTGGGGTTCAAAGGAGCAGCTCATTCTGCCTAAGACCATCACCGCAGAGGTGCACCCGGCGCCCCTTCGCAAGCCCAAGTGTATGTATGACCTGTCGGGGATGGGGCCCTTCCAGGGCCTGAGGTTAAGGGCGCTAGATAGAAATACACTCTTCCTCCGCACGTCGGCACCTTCCCAGGCGACTCTCCCAGGGCTGTCCAGGCCGCGTTTCCTGCAGGAGAGGCAGTGTGAGTGAGCGAGCCTCAGCTAAAGCCCCCTGGTAGGAGAGTCTACTCTCCCTCCTTGACTGGTTCATGCACCAGCTCCCTCACTGTACCGAATGACAGAGATGCTGCAGAGGGGACAGAGAGCTTGGTGGATGTGGAATTGGTTTATAGGATGACTACCGGAGCTTGGTGGATGTCGTGGTGAATGAAGCTGGCCTGGTTCTGTACTTGGGCTGGGTTGAAACCAACATGGAGAAAGAGTAGATCTCTGGTGATCCAAGGATGACAGGCAGCTAGGGAGGAGCTGGTCAAAGTGCCCCATCACCTACCTTCCTGCCCGTGGGCAGCTGTCCTGCCACTGTTACTTTGACAATGGAGGCAGAGGAAGGAGCGTGAGACCCGCCCGCCATGTACCCACTGGAGCCTGGGGGTTGTGCCATGCTGGGCCTAAGCTCCCCCTGTCCTTCCCATCTCCACTTCAGCAGTCACATGTTCTTCCTCCAGCTTCAGCTCAGGCCACCATCAGAAGCTCCCCACCCACCTGCTCCCAGCCCCACCCACCAGGAGGTGGTGGAGGAGAGCGGCTCCAAACAGTGTAGCCTGTGGCCATCACAAGTCCCTCGTGCCTGGCTGGGTCTTCACTCCCGTGCCCTGTCTCTTTCTAATTATAATTGACACGGGCAGCTTCTTCTTGTGCTCTGACCTAGACTATGGGAACCTCCAGGTGGGAATATTCCTGGACCCCAGAACCAAGGTTCCACATTGCGATGGGGGTCTCGCTAACTCACCCAACTCCAAATTCCCACCTGTGCCTTATAGGGAAGCCCCTTTGCCAACAACCAAACAGCCGTGCACGACTTCTAGATTCTTCCATTTCACTCTCCCCCTCGTGTGTTCCTTCCTGGCAGCAGGGCACAGGTCTCATCTCTCAGGGACAACAAAGCACTCTCTCACCAGCCTCCCCCCCACGCTAGTCTGTATTTGCCGAGGATGTAGCCTGAGACAAATTTCCAGAGAGTAATTCGTATTTTAGACAGGAGCTAGTTTCTCTTGTGAGTGAAATGGGAGCTTCAGAAGGAGAGAAATCGATTTTAATTGCTTCTCACAAAGGTAATCTGAGTGAGTGTAGTACTCGTCTAGAAACTGGGTCTCAGCTGCACAGACTCAGGGATTGTAGAAAATAAAAGTCCTTTCACTAGCCTAGGTATTTATTTAATGCTTTTTAATTTTCCTGAATAAAAGGACAAGAGTGTTCCCTTTACTGGGCTAGGCTATCCCGAGGCAGAACCCAAGCTCAATTGATTACTAAGTCCTCCACCCACCTGGGCTGGCTGTGGCAGCCCGCTGTCTTCACACACAGGTGTTAGCCTTGTGTCTGCTCCTTCTCCTGTTGCTGTGACCAAAACAAGTTAAGGAAGAAGTTTGCTTTGACTCACAGTATGAGGTTGCTGGTTACATCATGGCCATAGTCAAGAAACACACACACACACACACACACACACACACACACACACTCGTACACATGCTCCTTTTATTCTGTCTGGTACCCAGACCATGGAATCCTCCCACATGAGAACAGGACTTCCCACCTCAGTCAACCTAATCTAGAACAGGCACACCCAGCACTTTGCCTCCCAGGTGCTTCTAGATCTCACCAAGTTGGCAGTATTTATAGATGACAGTATTCAGGGCTGGTCCACAAATGCAGCCAGGCCTCTGGGTAGCTCCATTCTGTTTCTCACCTGCCCCCTCCACAGAAAGCCCCAGAGGTAAAGGACGGCTGCAGAGCCAGCAGAAACACCTCCAGACAGCTCCTCCGTGACCTCCCTTCAACCTAGAGCCAACAAGTTAGACCTGACTCAGGCTTCCATGCCTGTGAGAAATGGGCTCTACCATTTTGAGCAATGAGAGAAGAGCCTGGAGCATCCAGATCTTAGGACAGGAAGCAGCATAAGTATAGAGACAGCATCGGCAGTTCTCCCAAACCGGGTCCCCATGGGGCTATGACAGCTACCTCAGCCGACCAGCCATGGCTGGTCAGCCACACGCAACACTGCCCAGCCCTCAGAGCTAGGACATACCATCCCAGAGGTGCCTAAAAGACCCTTCCTTAGCTTAACAGCAGGGTGTGAGGGAAGAGAGGGTATTTTTCATGAAGGACTCCTCCCCTTAGCTAGAAGATGAGGAGGGGCTTTAATGAGACATCACTGTCCCTTCTCCCTCAAGGATACCCTCAGTTATTATTGCCCATCCAACAGACCCATGACTTGAAACTTCACGGGAAGATGGTTTTTTCCAAGCCGAGCAATTCTTTGTGTCCTCTCCCCTAAGCATCCGTGTGCCTTTGTCTAGTCAATGTGATTGGAGCTGACAGCAAAGCAACTGAACGCCCAGCCTGAGAGAGGAGACATGAAATATCAAAACAGTTAACAAGCAGGCTTCTGGACTTCCTGCCGGTGTCCCAGGGAGGCCAGGAACCAGGTTGTAAATAACTGGATATATCTGGTTTTTCCACACGATGTTGAGACTCCTGTTATCCTAACAGCACAAGCCCTGTCTATGTCACCTCCTTGGGCTGCTGCCCACATAGCTCAGATAACCCCCTAGAGGATGCAGAGCCCCTAGGGGAGTGAGAAGAAGATCCGTTCTCCCACGAAAAGCCCTTCTCCTCCAGAAGTAGATAATTCTCAGAGATTGCCAGTCTTCTCCCTGCACCCCCAACTTTCAACCCTATTTCCTGCAAAACAGTTCTCAGGCTGATGTCAGATCGGGGGACCCTACTGTTAGCCCATTTTACAGACAGAAGAGTTAAAGCTACTGAGGTTCAAAGCCACTGTGTGTGCACACCAGAGCAAGGAGACCTAGCTGGAAGCTCTTGAGCCCTGCTGCTGCCCCTGACCCCACATCGTCCTCGAGACAACTAGTCACGGGTTCCCAGACACCTAGAGAGCTCCTTTTCTGAAGCCCCTTGCTTCATTGGCTTGCCCTTCTTTTCCCCTGGGTAGATGATCAGGGAGTGGAGCCTGCAGACCGCTTGGATGGAAGCACGGAGGAGCAGAGACAGCAGGTTGGCACCCTTGCTTTGCTCCCTGGCTTGGCTGCCCTGCTTGCTCTGCCCAACTCCTTCGGATATAGTGGAGAGCCGGCTTGAAAGAGCTGGGCCATGGTGGAAACCCCTGGGGTCTGTGACGATGCTCCAGGCTTGGCCCATGCACTGAGAACTAAACTTTAGGGACAAGATTCATGGCTAGGCTGAAAATTTATTGGGCATGTGCCAATACGGAGGAACCACTGGCTCAAATATTTAAATACTACCCACCCAAGTTTCCCACCCTACCTAGGCTCTGGCCTCTACCATAGTACTGACTCTCTAGCCCCTTCCCACTAAACTGGTGTGCCTGCTGTAAGTCTGAGCTCAACAGCACAGACAGCCAAGCATGGGCTATCAACTCTAGCCTTGAGGGCTCAGGGCTGGGGTGTTGCCTCACTGTGCTATTGCCTGGGCAAGGGGACTATGACTTGTTTATCTGCCCTGGGCTGGGGATTTGCTTTCTAGAAGCTTATCTTGTGCTTGCTGTTATCACAACTGCCTTTCTTTGGTGTTAGAAGAGGGGCTGTGGTCTGTGCTGTTAGATACTTCGGCCCTTTCTGGCAGTGGTTACAGGCAGAGGCCCAAGCTGCCTTTTGTTTGAAGCCATTTCTTAGATGTAGAAAGCAGGCATCAGCTTAGGAAGAGCTTTTCTTTCTTTCCATGGGCCTTTGTGTTCTTGGCCGCTTCTGTGATTTGGAAAAGCATGTCTTTTCACAACGACAATCTTGCTGGTTTTCTGGCACGAACTTCAGAAGCCAGTGTTCTGGGGGAGATCATGGATGGTGACCTTGACCCTGGGAATCAGGGCGGTACACAGGTGGTGTCTAGCCGGCTTTGCCCCAGATCCATCATCAGGTGAGGGGAAAGCGGGCCAAAGAGCATGATCTTGGTATTGGGTTTTACAACGCTGCACATTCCTTGGGAACACAACCCCCAACTGTTGCCTGTGGATACTGTGTCTCATCATTTGTCGTTCTGTCCTTGTAGCTTTTGGGTGGTTTTACCGCTACGATGGCAAATTCCCAACCATCCGCAAGGTAGGACAGGCCTGAGCAAAGCCCTGTGTGCTGCCGAGTTGGATGTGAGCTCTGATCCTTTCTGTCCATTTTTTTTCGCCTCCACTTTCAAAGTTGACCCTTTGATCCCTGTCTTCTGATGTCTGGCAGGGGTGCCATGATAGAGGTGTCAGGAGAGGGGAGCAAGCGTTCTTAGCATGAGACTTGCCTAAGCCCTGGGTGGTTCTGATGGCCTTGGTCGGGAGCAAGCAACTTCAGACTTGCTATGCCAAGCAGGACCAGAGCCATCACCGGAAGCCTGGGATAGGTGGGGTAAAACAGCAGGGTGGGTGACATAAAGCAGTTCATGACAACCCTGCCAGATGTAGCTTGTGTGGAATTTGGCACCCCGGTCTGGGAATGCAGCCATATTAATGCCATCTATAGCCTAGACCTATCTCTGCCCAGGGCTAAGATTATGTATCTTTCCATTCTCCGAGACCTTTAATTTTCTCTCTAAATCTCATTATACTATCTCCAGGCCCCATAAAATACTCATCTTTTGTCTTACTAAATTTCATCAGTATTTGATTATGAAAATGCCACGGTTAATATCTGTGCTGCATGTTAGACATTCAAGATGGCTTGGTATTTAGAAATTAGGCTGCTGCCATAAATCTGAGTGAACTAATTTATGACATCACTTGACCCAGCTCAGCTCTTTCTAGCAAGGGCCCTTGGAAGCAGGGCTGTGGCGGCAGCATGAGCTTGGGGTACCGCCCACCACACCCCCTTACACAGTAGCAGTGGTATTCCTGACACACATGTGTGTTTTGACCTGGGGTCGCAGCAGTCCACAGCAGTGAGCAGGCTTAGGCTACAGCTCCTGCAGGACCCCTTCTTACCCTGTTATGATCTCAGAGAGTGTGTGGTCTCCTAGGACTGTGGCCTCTGTGCCTCAGGCTGAGCCCATGGCTTGAAGTCATGTCCAACCTTTTGACATTGTGACATGGCACTGACATCTACAAAGTTCCCATTGAGTTACAAAGCCTCTCAAAAATAATATATTGTTTTAAGTAAGTTTATGGTTTTGTATTGGGCTATGTTTGTGGCTATCTTAGCTGCAGGCTACAGGCTGAGGCTGGACTCTGGGGGGGCATCTCGTGGACTTAGACTGTTAATTCTTCCCATTATAGTCTCTATTAAACCTTGGCTAAAGAAAACAACATATTCCATATATTTATATATCACATGTATGCACACACACACACGCACACACACAGAGATTTTACTGGAAAAATAATTAGTAAAAACAGATAGGGCATGTGTTCTCCAGACATAAATAACTATGGAAATGCAAATGAGCTGGAATGTTCCACACACACACAAAGCCCATTCCTTGGAAGTTGTTCTTAGTGGCGGGGTCAGGCTAAAGTCCTCATTGTTGGTTTCATTGTCATGGTAGAAACAGCTGGTATTTTGGTTTCTGCTCTCACTTCCCAAGGAGAACAGTTGTTGGTCGATTGATAGAATTTCTCCTCACAGCCTCGATGGAAACCTATGAATAGAACTGACGATCGATAAGACAGCACAAGCTCATCCCTCACGCCAGCTCTGAAAACCCATCATCACCCTGACCAGAGCCGCTGAGCATGGTGTGTTTCTCGGTAGCTGGAGCTAAGGAATACAAAGGAGTAGCCATAGCCGTGAGCAGCATCAGTGGTCAAACCCTTTACACGAAAGGGGAGATTTCATGCCTCCTAGCCCTGTGCTGGAAATAAGCATTCTCAGTTCAATGCCACCAATTCATGGAACCCCGGTCTATGGAGAACTCACGATTCAGTCCAGGATCCTTCACAAGAACTACTTGAGTGAGCTGAGGCTGAGGAGATGGTTCAGTAGGTAAAGCACTTGCCTCCCAAGTGTAAGGACCTGAGTTCGGATCCCAGAATCCACATAAAAACTTGGGCGTGGTAGCATGCTTAGCCAGATGTACAGGAGCACCTAGCCTGGCAGGGAAGGCAAGTCATGGGCAGCTAAGTTGTCTGTACAGGGGATACAGTTGCTCACTGGCAACTGTGGCATTTTACCCATCTCCATCTGTCAACAGATACCCTTACTGAGGGTGACACAGGAGCTGTCACTGCCCTTCTCAGGAGCCCACTCTGGCTGTGAAATCATTGTAGGTTTGGTTTTGTTTTCTAATCAATAGAATGGCCATTCTTATCACTGTGGCCCCTGAGGGCGGCATGACCTTATTCAAGCTGGCTGCCACTGAGTAGAGCCTTTCTGCTTCTTCTTGAGGATTGGCATCGGAACCTACAGCATGGTGTGGGCATTTGACTCTGAGCTGAGCTAGGGGCCTGGTGAGCAGGGTAGGCCATGAACTGAGCAGAATTGAAGCAAGGAGAATCTCCTCCTTGAGATGCTGTGGGCCACTCTAGACATGGGTGCCAGAGGCTAGCATTTCCAAGGCATATGGGCCATTATTGGAGGTAAGGTTGTCTTCAGTTGGGTCGAGATGGGTGCACCAAAGGTCTGTAGACACTGACTACCCTAGGTTGACATGAAAGGTTTGCATCCATTGCTGGGAAGTTCAATTCCTCACCCCAGGCCTTGGGCTCTAAGCCGATTCAGAGCAGCCAAGCAGGAAACCTTGTTAGGCAGAGATGCAATTACTCCAGAACTCACCCTGAACGTTGACTTTCTCTGCATCCTCTTCTAAGGGCTGGCTCTGTGCTCCCTGCTGTGTGATGGGAGTGATCTCCCACCTGTGGTATTCCTTTCTCCCCTGATTACCTGAGCTCAGTGGAAACCTGGGGCCTGGAGGACATGGGTCTGAGCCTGCATCACTTCCTAGATGTCTGACTTTGTGGAAGGGACTTCACCTCTCTAACCTTTGACTTTAGCCTGACCCTGCATCTCCCAGTTCCAGAATCTTCATATAATTCCCCAGTTTAGAGGGAACCCTGGCTCTGGACTCTCTAAGTGATGAAGTGTAGAGCATCTAGTGTGCCTGGCTTAAGACCCCACATATAGACCATGACAGATGACCTCTGCACATCAGGTTAACCAGCTCACTCAGGCTTTCTGGAATCTCCCAGGATGCATCTCTGGCATCTGAACAGGAGCCATCTTCCCCCTTTGCTGCCAAGGAAGGCAAGCACCCAGGTCCTAGGAAGTAAATGCGATGCCTTTTATTAGAAAGAACTTAGAGATCTCCAAAGTCCTTTCATAGATGGTGTTTCATAGGCACTAACTGGAAACCTGGATCAGCTGTTTCTCCCACTTTAGAGATGTGGGGAGTCCAGGCCTAGATAGGTTATAGAACTTAGCCAAAAGGTCACACAGCTAGTCAGTGAGCCAGTAAGCCAGTTCTGGCTGACGAGGGAGTATGTCTCCCACTCTCCAATGCGCATCCATGGCCTGTCTGACCTCAGCCTGAGTCTGACGCCCACTGTGGTAGGACAGAGCTAGGAGTGGGGCTCACTTCGGCAGGCAGCCTTGTCTTGTCTGAGAGCTGCATGCCCCGTTTGCTGTCCCTTGCTCGTGCCAATGCCACCTAATCACCCTTACCGCACGCACAATGCTCCATCTGCCCAGAAAGCAAAAGAGAAGAAGAAAGCCAAGTACGACAGCCTGCAGGACCTGAGGAAGAACAAGAAGGAGCTCGAGTTTGAACAAAAGCTCTACAAAGAGAAGGAAGAGATGCTGGAGAAGGAGAAGCAGCTGAAGATCAACCGGCTGGCCCAGGAGGTGTGTGCACTGTCCCGGGACACAGCTCACTAGGGCCTGATGGAGTCCAGAGAGTGAGGCTGCCCTGCTAGCCAGGATCGTATGAGGCCAACTCTAGCTGAAGTGCATGTTTAGACTAACACTAGTCTCCTGGTTTAGGGGCTGGGTCTGAGGCTAGCCTCCCTGCCCCGACTGGGTCCCAGATTAGTCACTGATACATGAATCAGTGAATCTGCCCCCTTTACTCTACCCAACTAAGGTATAACTCTGTGGCAAGGCTCTTCCATCTTAGGTTTGGCAATGGAGCTGGTCTTCTGGCTCACAGTCTATCTGAGGTTAACTAACCCCTCCGCCTCTCTTGAAAGTTTGTTTAGCATTCCAGTCTCCTGCCCCATTCAGGGTGCTCTCGCTACCAAGTCTCACCAAGCTGGCTTGGCTCTTGGTGTATGGTCTACCCTTTCAGTGTAGATGTCAAGTCTGAAACTATCTCCAGCAGATGAGGCTTAGAGTCTGAGGCTGCTCCCATCAACACGGTGTGTCCGAGGCTGGACTTCTATAACCTGAGGATATATCTAAGACTAACCATGTCAATAGTGACCTCCCAGCACCAGCAGTTTCTGTGTCTTGGGTGAGATTGTTGGCCTGAATTTCCTACCTGCAGGCAATATCCCTTTCTGCTTTTCTGCCATACGCACATGCACATGACTCACACAGTGCCAGGCTGATTAGATTATAAAACCAGAGAAGCCCTGGGAAATGCAAAGCCTATTAGGTCTGGCACCGCGAATAGATTAACTTCAAAATGAAGAATAAGGTTGAACTTGCATTTCTAAGGACAGGACAGCCCTGTGGGGAAATAAGAGCAAAGTTAAACCCACAGGGGGGCTGAAGAGGCTAGGGAAGAACCCCAAGAGCCTCGGGGTGATGCGAATCCTGGGGGCCAGCATTGCCAGGCAATGTGTGAACCCTGCAGGTTTTCTGGTCATGCCCACACCCCAGCCTCTACCTCCGAACTTCCGATCCAAGGTCCAGGTGGAAGTAGCCTGGTTCTTTTTCTGTGTGTTGTCACGCCAACCAGTATTTGGTGGGGGAGGGGCTAGAGCAGTGCCTCTGTGTGTGGCTGCCCATGTGACTCAGTGTGCCCCTTTGTTGCCTCCTTTTGACACGGGTCCTGGGTCCCAGGTGTCTGAGACTGAGCGGGAAGACCTTGAGGAATCGGAAAAAACTCAGTATTGGGTGGAGAGGCTCTGTCAGACGCGCCTCGAGCAGATTTCCTCTGCCGAGAATGAGATTACTGAGGTAACAGAAATTTCTCTTCGCGTGGACCCTCCTGACAGTCACCTTCAGAACAATACTCTCTGGGGACAGTGGGAGGCATGGTGGCCATTGGTGATCATCACCAGCCACACTGGTGGACATTTCACTGTCTACAGCCCAGCCCTGACAGCTGCTGTCACCTCCTGTCATGAGAAAGGGAGATGAGTCTGTATGGATGAACTTATCTATTGGGTGACTACAAGTCCCTTCTGTCCTGAGACAGTCCCCCACGGGGCCTGTTGTGCCCTGCTGTAGTTACCAAGGGTCCCCTTACATCTCAAACGTGTCCTGCTTCAGAGGGTAAATGGTCTGACCATGCCCAGATGGCATAGCTCAAACCTCTTGTGTTTAGACTACTCCCTCCCAGCCCTGCTGGCTAAGCTGGGCAGCTGGGTAGCAGTGCCCATGGTTCTGGTTTGAGTGATGGGGATCTAGCAGCAAAAGAAAAAGAGCAGAACATTTCTGTTGCTTTGCTGTGGAGTTAATAATGACAGAACTTCTTCACCCCCAGATGACCACAGGGCCCCCACCTCCCCCACCTTCTGTGTCTCCTCTGGCCCCACCCTTGAGACGATTCGCTGGTGGGATCCACCTCCACACCACTGACTTGGATGACATCCCCCTGGACATGTTCTACTATCCCCCCAAGACTCCCTCAGCACTGCCTGTGATGCCCCACCCTCCACCCGTCAACCCACCTTCCAAGGTCCCCGCGCCCCCTGTGCTTCCCTCATCAGGTCACATGAGCAGCTCATCCTCACCATGGGTGCAACGCACTCCACCCCCAATCCCCATTCCTCCCCCTCCGTCCATTCCCACCCAAGACCTCACTCCCACCCGCCCACTGCCCTCGGCACTGGAAGAGGCCCTGGGCAACCATCCCTTCCGCACGGGGGACCCAGGCCATCCAGCAGATGACTGGGAGGCAAACACCCACAGTGGGAAGCCCTCCAGCTCCCCCCCCACCGAGCGGAACTTCCCACCCGCCCCAAAGGTACCATCTTATTCTGCATGCTGTGCTTGCAAACGAAGTGGGGTGTGGGTAGATGCTGTTTCCCGTGCCCTCCACCACCCCCGGTGAGCGGAGATGGGAGGGGACAGCGTCTTGCCCCGTTTCCCAGGTGTGATGTGCTGTCCTGCATGCGTGTACCTTGTCCTGCATGCGTGTGACTTCTGCTGCTTTTGAAGTCCTGTGTTCACATGGTGAATTGCTGTGACCATGAAATGAGCAACAGTATGTCAGGTCCATGTCAGCAGCCTCCGATGATGTTAGCCCCTGAGCTAGAGAAGGCCGGTGGCCTGCAGGGTAGTGCTCTCTGGTTGTGTGAAATAGCCAGCCGTGTCTTCATAGGGACAGAGAAGTCCTCATGTGTAGGAAGTGAGCCCCTGGTTCAACTGAGAAGGGGTGCATGGGGGAAAGCTGGGGCGTCCCTAGCTCTGAAAATAAAGGGTAGTCTTAGGACACTCCAGTGCCTTTCCCACAGCACAAGCTGGCAGCACCGGCTTGGTGTGTAATCGTCAGACATGTCTGGCAGGGACCCAAGAAAGAAACCCTGAAGATGAGAGACTTCTTAGAAGTTCTCAACTATTAAAAGACAAGGGAGGTTTTTCTTGGATGTTGACAGATTGAGCAGCAGTATTTTCAGAAAGATCTATTTCCCATCAATTGATCTTTATTCAAAGACTGCTTTGGAAGAGTCGGTCCCTGAGCACCCATGCAAGACGTTGAGCCTAGTAGCCAGTGGCCAGGCCCGACTCAACTGAGGAGGCTCTGGCCCACTGAGGGTGAGGGGCTGAGGGCGAGGGGCTGCACAGTGTTGGCAGCACCTCCCCAGTGGCTTTCATCGGCCTCCCACTCAGTATCCCAAAGGGAGCGTGTATTTAGTAGATTAGATCATTCAAGGGCATCAAGGAGATGCCAGGTGCCTGCTGCGGACCGGCTGACAGTCCCGGCTGGAGGATTACAGGGGGACTGGAATCCTATGGACTGCTGGTGGGGGACTTGATTCCTAGAGCTCAGCTCGGGAGAGAGATGTCTCCTCACTCTGGGAACATCTCCCCAGAGCTCAACCAGACATCAGGTTTAAGAGATTGTGTTAGCCTGGCACAGAGGGACCCATCCTTCTCTGTAAGCGAACCCAGAAGACGGGCAGTAGCTTTTCCCTAACACATCTGATTCAGAGATCAGACACCAGGCTCAGGCCTTGCAAGTCTTGGTAGAAGGAGCAGAGCTGAAGAAGTTTCCGTGAGGCTGGCACACCTGAACTTTCCAGGGGTTTAACTTTTGAAGGGAAAGCATCTATAGATATGTGGGTCTTCTCTACGCTAGTGCAGCCTCTGTGCTCCAGCTGAGGATACCTCTGCCTTGCTGGGGCTTCGAGCTGAGCCTTGAGGGGTACAGTACGTCAGGAGCGGAGGAAGGGCACCAGAGCAGCAAGAAACCTAGCGATGGCAGAGGAGACAGTAAAAAGTCAGACCTTGGCTTATGGATCGTATTCTGCCGTTCCCTGGCTAAATGGCTTCGAGTACCTGTTACTCCATCTCTGTGAGCCTGGACACCCTGGTCTCACTGCATAGGAATGCAATGGTACCTATCTATTGTGAGAAGCAGACAAGTTAATGCGTGAAGGTGGAGGTGGGCAGCGTGTAATCTGTCCTCTCAGCACTCCAAGGGCTGAGGCAGGAGGATCACTGAATGTGAGCACAACCTGACCTACACAATCATTTCAGAACAGTATGGGCTACAGAGTAAGATACCAAATAAAACAAAAACTCCCACAAAATAACCATAAAAATAAACAGGATCTGATATTGCCCAGGCTGGCCTTGAACTCATTATGTAGCCAAAGATGGCCTTAAGCCCCTGCTATACCCGCTTCCTCCTCCCACGTGCTGGACTTACAGGCACATGCCACCTGCCTGTGTTATGTGGCACTCAAAATGCCTAGGGTCTGTGCGTGCTAGGAAGGCACTGTCCCAACTGAGCTACAGCTCCACCCTGAGCGAATGCACTCTGAGTTAAGACTTAAGAGTTGCAGGTGCATGCGCAGTGCTCGCTGGATGATAATGGCTGCTCTTTAAGTGTCCCTAGTCCAAGTAAATTAGAACAAAACTATGAATGTGGGGAGGGAAGGATCATCTCAGCAAATTCTGAGTCAAGACTCGAGACAGGCTCCACTCTCTTGAACTCTGCAAGGGATGATGAATGCCACAGTTCGCTCCTGTTCAGAAAAAAGAAACATTAAAGTCCCCACATAAAGTCCCTTAAAGGACTGGACCACCACGAATATCTCAAAAAACCTGGGACTGTCCTTGACTCAAAGCTGCCTCATCAGGCTGGCCTTCATCCTTCATCCCATCCATCTTGCCCAGCCCTCTGCCGGTGTGCCCCTTGTAAGTTCTCAGTGAGTACAGCAGGAAACGCAGGTGACATGCCTGTATAGCTTGCCTCAGGTAATAGAAACAGGTACTGTGAGCCTGCCACCCAGTACCTGCCTGAGGAAGGTTCCAGAACCATATCTGCCAGGCACTGCAGGCCATGCCAACCCTACTGTTGAGTTATTTGTTTAGTCAGTCAATACTTACCATAATGTTAGGCACTGAGACCTAACATTAGACAGCCACAGTCTTTACCCAAGACAGTCTAGTGGGAGGGTCTAGTCTGGGGTCAGTGTGAGCCACCCCGATTCATCAGTCTTAAACTAACCCCTGTAGACATTTTTGTCCAAGTCCACAGCCTCCACGAGGCCCTGGCGCGTCCAAACCTGTCATGGTCCACCAGGAACCCACCTTGGTTCTACAGACCAGCTGAGAAGTCTGAGGTCCTGGGGAGGAAAACGTGAGGAAGGCAGTCATTTCCGAGCCACAGCCTGGACTGGCTAAGTGGAGGAGCAATGGCGTTAGAGCAGTAGAACCTGATGTCTTAGAGGCTGACATTGGGCACTGTGAGGGGTCTGGGACGGAGACAGTGGGAGAATGAAGAATCTCATGAAGGGCATTGGGAGTCAGGACAGCAGTGTTGACAGTCTCTAGGAACCAGTCAAAGGGTTTGGGGACAGGGCTGTGCCCTGAGGAGAGATGCTTTAGCAGGTGACCAAGCGTTAGAGCAAAGAAGACAAGTGCTGTCAGTCCCCGAATAGTCTGGTCTCTGATGTGTCCTCACCCCAGGGATTCTGGAGACTGTGCCCAGACACTGGGAATCAGAGTTGCCTTGTGTCACACTTCAGGGCCTTGAATATATCCAGGGGAAATGGTCCTTTAAGGAAGGGGATATTGGAGGGCCAATGTGAGGGAGCCTTGAAAGTGTGTCCTCTGACTCAACTGTTTGATTCCCTAGAGCCACTCGGCCACACTGAGGCAGTAGAGTTCCCTTTGTGTGATGAGCCTACTCCAGGCCTCCTCTGTCTGGGCAGATGAATCAGGCTGGTTCATGTGCATGGGGATGACTTGCATGTTTGTAAATGTACCATGTATCCCTGGCCACATCCCCTGTAACGTCACATGGGTCTCTCCTAAACTAACCCCCCGGTAGACATTCTGCCCAAGCCCACAGCCTCCACGAGGCCCTGGCGTGTCCACCATCTCCAAACCTGTCATGGTCCACCAAGAACACAACTTCGTCTACAGGCCTGCTGTGAAGTCCGAGGTCTTGGTAAGCCCCTTGGGTCCCTCCGGGGTGCTTCTAGAGCAGCAGACCAGGGTCATGTTACCTGGTTTCTGACACCTCTGGAAGGGAAGTGAGATGTGACACAGTCAGATCCGGGGTCATCTTGTCACCTTCTTATTGGTCAAGGGATGAATCCACACGATTTGCAGTGGGTATGGACCCCGTACAATTCTAGTTCTTTCGTTAAACACACACAGCCTGAAGCTCCGTCTAAAGATGGCAGTGTTGAGCCTGGGGAGGTGGCTGAGCTGGCACAGTGGTCACTGTGTGAGCGTGAGCACTTGAGTTCAGCCCCGGGATCCACATCTTTTTTTTAAAAAGGTTGGGCATAGTGATATAATCCCTGTTCAGAGGAGACAGGCAGGTCCTTGGGGCTCACTGGCTGGCCAGCCTAGCCTACTCTGTGAGTTCCAGGTCACAGAGTCAGTGGCACCTGAAGAATGATGCCCGTGGTTGCCTTTAGCCTTTATGTTCATCCACACACCCCATTTCACTTCTCAGCCCTCACTAGAACCAAATGCGGTGGGGAGAGGAAAGGTTTGCTCACTCCAGTCCCCACAGCGAAGGAAGCTGGGGCTCACAGGCACCCCGCGGGGCTCCGATCTCTGGCTGGCCTCACACCGTGAACGCACAGTCATGGCAGAACTTTTATGCCCTTCCAGGAAACCCTACCCAAATGTCAGGGCAGGGCACTCCGGTGCTTATTTTGAGCTTTAGCTGCTGTCCCGTCGGCTCCCCCAAAGGGCAAAGGTCATGCCCTGGGCCAGCCTGCTGAGTCTACTTCTGCTCTCTGGTTCACGGTACATGGTGTCTGTGCAGCTTCATAGCAACTGCGAGGTGGGAGGCCTGGAGTGGTCCCCTAACATCAGCCTATCTGGGGAGGGACACAGTAGCCTCAGGCTGGCAGCCCCAGAGCCTGGCGCCAGGGGGCAGACGATACCTATTTTTTAACATCCGGTGGGGAACTGTCTTTTTATTCCTGGCAGCCGCAGGAGATGCTGAAGAGGATGGTGGTGTATCAGACAGCATTCAGACAAGTAAAATGAGACCCTTGGTAGTCGTGTGTCTGGTAGTCCTGTGTAGCTGGTTCTACCCCACCCATCTCACTCTGTGTCTGACTCCTCCTCCTCCTCCTCCTCCTCCTCCTCCTCCTCCTCCTCCACTCTAGGTCCTGGCAGTTTCAAGGTAGCCCAAGGACCATCTGCAGGGAAGCCTCAGGCCAGCGCTGTGTCCCCCAACTTAAACACTGACAGAGAAAGCCACCAGCAGGGTCCCCTGCCCCTACCCTCTGGTGGTCCAAAGAGGAAGTAGATCAGAGGGAACTCTCTAGGCTAAGATTATTAGCCCTGACTCCATCCTTGGAGAGAAGGGGAGAGAGGCTGGATACCAACTTGCTTCTTAGGCTATGCTTGCTCCAAACAGACCACACAGCCTTTCTTAGCCTCGGGAGATGGCAGCTCGGCTTCTCCACCTTTCTGGGCTTCACTGGGATCTGGGAGCCCCTGCTGGCATCTGAGTTAGGTTAGGCAGATAGCCGACCATTCAGCTACCCTGCACCCTAGGGTAGAGTTAGCCTCTATCCAGAGCTAACTATTGGATTGACAGTTTCATCCCCATTGAAAGAGCCCCCTCCCCCCATCAAAGGCAGCCTGGCCAGCAGGCTCTCCAATGCCTCCACTCACAAGCCGGGATAGGCAGGAAATAGTGTGGGTAGGAGGCATAGGCGGAGCGTCTGTAAAAGAATCCGCCCGACAGCCCAGGACCCAGGATGGACAGAAGACAGAAGGTGTGCCGGGCACTCCCCATTTCTAAATTCATCAAGGGTCTTAAGTTCACAGCAGTGGGGGTGGGGAGGCTCTATTGTCTTCCCTTCCCTGTGCCAGAGAAGTGGGGCTGTCACAGGAGCCATGGAGCACCCCTGCTGTGTCAGACCCTGGATTTAGATCCAGGGCACTGGCTCTGCTACCTGCTCATGAGCATCACCTGCCTCTCAAAGCACAATCCTTGCCCAGAAGGCCCCGAGGGACCCAAAGCTGAAGACACCAACAACTCTCAAAGCAAAAGGACAATAAGTCAGGGATTATAAGGCTTCAAGCATCCAGTGAAACCCTTGGCCTCCTCCCCCGACTCATGACCTTAGAGATTAATGTCACCTCTCCAGCTTTAGTTTCTCCATCTGTGGAACAGAGGGTGTGGCTCTCTTAAGGCAAACCAGTCTGAATGCTTCAGAAGTCTCAGATTTTTCGGAAGACTTGCCACCCAGCCATCCCTGAGAACAGTATTCAGGTCCCGACCAAAAGGAACACCGGGGATAGATAGATAGGCCTCTCTTAGTGGCAAGGACACGGGTCCCAGATTCTGCCTAGTAACCTCTCTGGTGCTTAGATGTGCTGTGTCCCTTGTTCTGTGTGTTGATTGACATGCACAGACTGACCGCCAGACAGATCCCAGGCGTCGTGGGGGGTCAGCCTGGAAGATCAAAACCTAGGGAGAAGGGGTGCAAGCAGAAATCCAGGGGCCTTTCTGCTGCCCTCATCACGCCCAGTGTCTCATAGCTGCAGTCTGGGCAGGGGCAGGATCTCTGGCCCGCTCACATTGCTGCCTGCAGACCTCAGAGGAGACTTGGTGCAGCCTAGGGAACTGTGTGGCCATCTTTCCAGTGGGGACTGGCTGTGGCTTAATTCAGCACCCTGGCTTCTGAGGCCTGTGGGCGCCCTAGTTTGGCTCACTGTGCATGTGACCCCTGGACCACTTGCCCTGGATTTGCCCGCTTCTTCTCACCATGTTGCTTCCAAGTCCTGGCCCACTTCGCCCCAGCAACCCCACTGAGCACGGGCCCCAGAGCTTTCTGTCCTTCCCATCTCCCTTGGAGAGGGAGGCTCCATAGCTCTTAGATCGGCCAGACCCCTCTCCTACTCTTACCCCCACCGTCTTCTTCCCTTGGTCCACTCTGACACTTGCCTTTCTCAGTCACGTAGTGGCTGTGCTCTCCGTGCCAAGAAGCTCCCCTCCATGAGGTCAGTGTACTGAGTGGAGAGCCATGGATTCACCCTTGTAGCCTGGTCACAGCCTCCAGTGGCGACCTAGAAGGCCAGCTTGGGCCAGCAGAACGAGTCCTTTTGTGAGACAAGGACCAGCGCCTAGGCATACAGACCCCAGTGGTATCCCTGGAGCCACAGTGGCCACCCACTGAGCAGAGCAGGGACAGGAACCGGCTCCTCCAAGTACTTCCTGCAGCTTTTCGCTTGCCCCGCCCCCTCACTCCATCGCTATGGCTGCCAACCTCCTCCCTCTGCCCCCATCCAGACCACAGCTACTCCCTACCCCCTGCTCACTTCTGGTCCCTGGAATCTGTCTCGCTTGCCCTCTGCCCTGCCTGCCTGAGCTTCATATGCAGTGTTCCTCCGTGGCCGCTTCTCACCATCCTAAGACCCTTTCTTTGCTTCCAGGATTTCCGAAAATACGAAGAAGGCTTTGACCCCTACTCCATGGTAAGAGGGAACTCTCCCACCCAGGGTGGGTGGGCAGTGAGAACATGGTGTGTGTTCTGTGTGTGTGTGTGTGTGTGTGTGTGCGCGCGCACGTGCGCGCGCACGCATGCACATGTGTGTGTGTGTGCCTGCATGTGTGTGTGCGTGTGTCTGTGTGTCTGTGTGTGCGTGCCTGTGCGTGTATGTGTATGTGTGTGTGTGTGTGTATGTGTGCGCGTGCGCGTGCGTGTGCGTGTGCGTGTGTGTGTGTGTGTGTGTATGTGCGCGCGCGTGTGTGTGGTGCCCGTGTGCGATGGGTCCATCGTCGAGGCCAGACACGCTCTCACCTTTCAGCTCACAGTTGTTCCCATTTTGGCTTTGTGTTTCTAGTTCTCGCCGGAACAGATCGCAGGGAAGGATGTCCGGCTTCTGCGAATCAAGAAGGTACCTGGACACGGGGCAGAGGCTGGTCAGCAACTCTCTCTGCCCTGCCATCCTGGTTCCCTGATTAGTCTACTCCTAGGTGACCTAGCAGGTTCCTGTTCCTCTCCTGGCTCCCCTGGGGATGCTGCTCCGTGTGGGGGAGAAAGACTCAACCCGGATCTTCCTTCTCCCATGACTCTCTCATGGCCTCTGTACGGCGTGGTCTCATGCCTTCTCCACACTAGCTCTGTCAGACTTCCTAGTGCTCTGCAGGCTGCTGTCCGTGTGGCTGCCTGAGACCTGCTTTCCTCCACCCAGGAGGGGTCTTTAGACTTGGCTCTGGAGGGCGGAGTGGACTCCCCCGTGGGCAAGGTGGTCGTCTCTGCTGTTTATGAAGGGGGGGCTGCGGAGAGGCACGGTGAGTATGGACGGGTTTTGCCTGTTTGGGGGATGGTGTGGTGGCTGTACCAGATGGCCCAGGAGAGCAGACATCCACTTGGCTTCAGATGGTTTCATAGTTGTTCAAGAATGTCAGGTCCGTCCGGCAAACCATCACGCTAGTTTTAGCCATTACCTGAGGCTGTGCCATGGTGCCAGGACCTGAGGTGGCATGCCTAGATGCCATCCAGCCCTCTAGGGACTCCCAGGCTAGTGGCAAAAATGGGCCTAGAGCCTTATCATAGGACTCTCAGCCAAGGATTAATGGGAAATGCTGGTGGGATGGAAGCTATGAGAAACCAGGAAGTGGGCAGGGTACGAGATGCAGCGAAGCCTACGAAGATGACTGGTGCAGCCTGGGAAGGGAAGGAGGACTTCCCAGGAGAGGAAACATCCTCACAGAACAGGCGGTCTGTGGGCCTGGCCACAACCCTAGGACTAAGGATATCACGGTATTCTAGAGTCCCTAGTAATCAGTATAGTATATACCATAGTGGTTCTCATTCTACAGCTTAGAAACTGGATCCCCAGCCAGTACCAGATGCCAGGCAGGACTTGGATCCAGGCAGGACTTGGATCCAGGCAGATCAGTCATTTGGTTTAGTGCCCAGTACAGGCAGCACCTCTAGGTGCTTCCCCAGCCTGGCCCCTCCCACAGGGCCAGAGACCTCCCATCCCTTCCCCATATACGCTGCTGCCCCTCCCCCATGCTGAGGCTGGGGATGCAGCTCAGCAGCCTGAGCTGCATCCCCAGCACTGTATCAAGCAGGATCCGTGACCTGTGTCTGTAGTCCCAGCCCGCAGGAACTGGGAACACAAAGAGCAGATGTTCAAGGCAACACGGTGAGTTTGAGGCCAACCTCAGCTACACAAGACCCTGCTTCAAACATAAATGGAGACCCAGAACCTACCATTTACTGGGTCAGGATCCGGCTGTCTCTTGCTTCACACTGTCAGCTCACTCACCCGACAGCCTTTGAAACCCCACTGTCTGGAACTCCACTGTTACTGCTGCCTCTGCCACCAGCTCTGGCTTCTGCACTCCGCGAGTACTTTGTAGAGCCCGGGTCCCCTTCCATCCTAGGCTAGAGCAGGAAATCCTGGGATCACATCCCCTCAGGCTAGAAAAAGACTGCCCCATAGCCAGAGGGGCTTAGGATGGAGGGGTAGAGGACACAAGCCTGAGACAGGAGTCTGGAATGAAGGGCCCCTAGTCAATGGCACCTGCGCTTCAGCAGTTACGGAGGCAGGCGATGCACCTTGGCTGCCCTGGGCACTTTCTACTCTGCCAACCGTGGCCCTGGCCTCAGCGAGTCCTCTGAGTCCCCCTTGGAGCCCCCCTCAGCTCACGGAGGCTCCTGCTTCTCCAGGCAGTAGTCATAACTTCCTGTGACTGCGCACTCTCCTCTCCCACCCCCGTTTCTGTGCCACCTGAAGGATGCTTTGCTGCCCGTCCCACCCATCTGTCAGGGAAAGATGAAAGAGGACCCGTGCTACTCCCTGAGTCCCTTTGTGACTTTACTGAGTCACTTATCCTCAGTCCCTCTGCACAGGGAAATCTGCTGTATATATGAGATCTGAACCCATGCTGATTTAGACATCCCAGGGCATTGCCAGGAACATTCAAACCTCGCTGACACACACCACATTCCCATAGACTTCACACTTTCAAGGCTTCCCAGTGATTGATTTCCCTGCAAGCCAGAGTTTGGTGCACATCAAAACCAGGATTCAAAAAAAAAAAAAAAAAAAAAAATAGAGGGACATGATGGGCAAAGGTGTAGGAAGTCATACATAATCTGTCAGCTTACAGAGCCATAGTACATATTGGCACTTCTGAGACTCCCTGGTCTTCTTGCCATGAGGGTCTTTTTCAGTCTATACTTGATGACTTCTTACCATCACTAGATCCCAGGACACTTACCCAGCGGCACATTCCAACAGTGTTCTCTTTAATACTCTTCTATTGAGACCCTACTGTGTTAAGTCCTATGAGAAGCGCCAGGGTGAGCATGGAGCCGGGAAGAGTCTCGCCTTCGTGGAGCTGGGAGGATGGCCGGAGGGGTCATCCACAAACATTTGAGTAGCTGTGGCCATACTGTGAAAACATGCTGAGCGCAGGGGAACAGGGAGCTGGGAAGGAATTAAAGGGACTGGTTTCTGATGGAGAGAGCGTGGCGGGCATGAGAGAGGTATAGCTGCCCTTGACAGCTCAGGCTCTCTGAACTGCATCAGAAATGCTGGTCTGTCTAGCTGTAGGGTGCAGATTGGGCATGCCAAGGACTCCGCTGTAGTCTAACGGCTCTGCAGAGCTTAGAGAGGACCTGTGGGAGGGACCTTGGAGGAACTGAGCTCTTGCTTCTCAAGAGCGTTCTGAGCCCAGGATGCAGCCTCTTCCACTCTCCCATAGTAATGAGTCACAGGCAGTCCTGAATCAGGCACAGGTCACAAGCGGTCCAGGTGAACACCTATCTGCTTCTTCCTGAAGGTGGCGTTGTGAAAGGGGATGAGATCATGGCCATCAATGGCAAGATTGTGACGGACTACACCCTGGCTGAAGCCGAGGCTGCCCTGCAGAAGGCCTGGAATCAGGGCGGGGTGAGAGCAAGCCCCTCCCCTATTCCCTTACCACCTCACATGCCTCAGACCCTGGCCTTACAGTGGCAATGGTCAAGTCCAGGGCTGGTACTCAAGGTCCAGACAGTGGACTGGACCTGAAAGGCTGGACATGGAAGAAAAAAAGCCCTCCAAAGTCTTCTCTAAGTGTGTGCTAAGGAAGAATCAAGAGGAATCAAGAGAGTATTGGGGGCTACTAGAGAGTGAGCAGACCAGAGTGGCAAGCGGGGCTGTAGTCTGCTCCACGCTTAGCAGATACCCACATGGACCAGAGCTCCCACGTGGAGTCTCTGAGGATGTGCAGTGCCCAGTCTGAGGGGGTGCCCTCCTCCAGACTGTGATGTAAATGGTACCCACTCATGCTGTGCAGTGCACAACCTGTGCCACTGTGTGCAGGCAGCTGAGCCTGAGGTATTAAGTTCAGTGCCGAGGAAGCTGACCAGATGGGCCTGGGACCCACATGAAAGGATGTGGAGAAGAGAAGACCAACGGGTAACATGATGCGCGTCTGTGGACAGAGGGAGCGGTTGTGCTCTGTTCTTCCTGGACTGGGGAGAGGGAGGTCACAGGGTGGGGAAGGGACAGCTCAATCTAAGGCGCTCTGGCATGGGGGTGGGGACCTGTGATCTTTCAAGACTTGCCACCCAAAGCCAGGGTGGACAGTGATGGGCAAGCCAGCGACGGCGGTGATGCCATCTAGGCGACTGTCAAGATCAGAGAGGCCAAAAGAGCCCATGTTTGCTATGGCTCAGGGTTAGGGGTGCTCCTTGTCGGTCGTAGTCATTCCTTGCATGCACCCAAGACTATAAGGGGTACAGCTATGAGTTCGTAAATGATTCTGAAGTGGCTGCCCAGCCCTGGTCCATAGATCCACAACTGGGGGACTTGGTAGCATCTGAGGGTCTAGCAGCCCCGCTTCTGGGGCTTTTCCTAGAGTGTGGGCCTCCAGAAGGGAACCATAGTCCTCACTGTGCCCTAGCTGGCCCTGGGCTATGAAACCCAGGAGTGGATCAGAACACCAGGCAGGTTCACCATGCATTTCTCCGTGTGCCCTGTGTGGTCACACGGTTTCTCTCTACAGGACTGGATAGACCTTGTGGTTGCTGTCTGTCCCCCTAAGGAGTACGATGATGAGCTGTAAGTGTGAGAAAGCACCCTGCCCTTGCAGCCCATGCCCTCCCAGGATCCTATCTACTTTTCTCCGCCTCATTCAGTGAAAGGGATGTCCTGGGCACACATCTGCTGGCAGTCATGGGGCCTAGAACACCCCGGGCTAGAGACATCCCGAACCATAGTCATGGGTCTTAGTAGTGCTGGCTCACAGCCATCAGCCCATCCTCCCCCGCCTAGACTGGTCCATTCCACACGACTTGAAGATTCTCCTGTGTCTCTAGTGGAAGCAGGGCTGGGGCAGTACTGAAGAGGCAGGCACGGGGCAGGAAGCGCGCCTGCAGAACCTCCTCCAGCAGTAACTGAGCCCTCTTGTCTCCTGCTCCACTCTGCATGTGTAGCTCTTCTCTTCCCTCCTCTGCAGCCGAAAGCCCCCAGCTGGCCCGAAAGCAGCTTGAAGCCTATGAACCCGTGTGTAGACACGGCTTTTCCCTGCAGCTGGAGCCCACGGTGACTAGGCAGGCAGCCGCAGGGCCCTGTCTGCCCATGCTGCGTGCCATGTGCTGCCCGTGATCCTGGAGGTTCTTTGGACTGGTATCTAGAAAGAGACAGAGGCAGCCCGCAGGGGTGTCTCTCTTGGGGCTGCCGTCAATGGCTGAGACACTAGAACTTACGGAGGTGGGAGGTGGGGTTACACAAAGACCAGCTTGGGGCACTGGCTTAGAGTTCTGATGCCCACAGGCCTTGGGACCCGCTCTGGTTCACACGCAGAACCTAGTTGGAGCAGGGTAGCACTGAGCACAATGGCGTCTCCCTGCTGATGGACTAGGCTGGAGGACACAATCTCCTGCTGAGTCCCCTCACAGGGGCCTATCTCCCACCAGGATCCCTGAGGAGCCCCAAGCCCTGCTTAGGCAGAGCCATGCCATTCAAGTTCCTTAAGCTGGTCCAAAGAACCAGGGTTGGTGGGTTCCATTGGTGTGCCCTGCTCAGCCCACACTGTCCTGACACCATGACAGTGGACCTGGCTACCATGTCCTCAGTGTCTGCCTTGTCACCGCTTGCTCTTCTTGACAAGCGACTCCTGTCTTTCCTGCTGCCCCCATCTTCCCACCCCATCCTGACACCCCTTTGACCCCCCCCCCGGCTTCCTGTGTGCTGTGGCTGGTGTGTTTCTACTCGGGGCCAAACTGAGAGGGGGTCCCTGAAGGCTGGAAGGGCTGCGTGCTGCTACAGTGGGGTCAGCCATGGATAGAGGGTCATCTACAAGTCCTGTCCACCCCATCTTTTTCCTCTTCTCCACAGAACCTTCTTTTAAAATCCAGAGAGAGAAGCCAGACAGACCCATCCTGGAGGCCGGCGAGCTCTGCACCCAGCCCCTGAGCTCAGCCTGAGATGTAGAAAGTCTCCCTGGAACCCCCCCCCCGCCCCCAGGCCCTGTGACCTGGCTCCTCCTCTGAAGGCCAGCAAGAGGTGGAGCAGGGACCAACTGCTGTTCTGGAGTAGTCTGTGGGGTTCTAGCTCCCATTTCTTCCAGCTCTGCTAAGTTGGCCCTCCCTGCTCGCGAGTGTTCCTTTCTTGAGACCTCTGGGCGCCCAGGTCCTGCATCTCTCTATTGCCCCACCTCCTGCTGAAATCCCTGATGAAAACCTGAGGGTGAACTCACTAATAAACAAGACTGACTCCTTCTCCAGCTTCTGGGAGTGAATTGCGTGGACCGAAGAATAGAGGCTGTTAAATGAAAACCTGGAAGGTTGTGGCCCCAGGGCTGTGATCTAGACATGATATGCAGAGGACGGGCTGTCTCAGAGCTCAGGAGGAGGTAGCAGGACCCAAGCTGGGCTTAAAGGGGCACCTCGAGGCATAGAGTGGCCCGGCTGCTAATAGAGACGATGCTGTGTCTCCCATGGTTTCCAGGATGGGATAATGAGGGCAAAGGTTTACCACTACACAGAATGTAGCCCAGCAGAACCTTAGGGAAGAGGAAAGAAGGTGTCAGTAGAGACAAGACAGGACCTCTTGGATAGTCCCTGGAGAGAGTTGTCATCTCGCATGGAACCCAAAATACGCAGCATTGATCAGATAAGAACTGGAAAGATCCAGAGAGCGTGTATAAAGTAGGGCTTAGGGCAGGTCCCAGGGCACAGCTGAAGCCAGCATCCACAGAGGGACTGGACCAGGCAGTGGTCAGTCCTGCTGGGGCTGAGGATTTATAGCTGGTCTTAGCAGGGTTGAGATCGGCTGGCTGCACAAAATCCCCGTCTTAAGGAGGTTCCATTTATATAGTTCAACTTTACCACGGAGGAAAAATAGCTATGCTCATTCAACAGAAACCAGACTTCAATCTCAGTCTCTTCCCCGGCTGGCGGAGTATATGGTGTGATTCTCTCTGGTACTGCTCTGCAAGGAAAGAAGCCGTGGCCAAGACAGCTATGAGATTAGGGTGGGGAAGCACCTTCACTCTTCTGTGCGCTGTGGTTGATGTTAACAGTTACAAGCGTGTATTGCTCGCAGTATCTCCCACTTACACTGGTACTATCCTTTGGACCAGGAGGGTCTCCATAAGGCCTGTATGCTCTGTTTGGGACTATCAGGAAGTAGAGAAACTAAAAGGTGGTGCCTACAGGGAACTTCAAGGCCTTTGAGGGTTTACGGGTCGGAATGTCAGACATTTTCTGTTTTTTTTTTTTGGCTTTTGTTTGTTTTTGTTTTGTTTTGTCCCCACTATGTGGGAAGTCAGTAACAGCAGAGTGTCTCCCCTAAGTGAGTTACTTCACAACTGCCTCTTCCTCTCTTTTTCACTCCAGCCCCTCTGCAAAGTGTCCCCACCACGATATCCCGCCTCACCACAGGCTGGAAAGCAACCAACCACAGACTAGACTGAAGCCTCCAAAACTGTGGGCCCAAACAAAACTTTCCTCCTTGTAATTGATATTTTGTTACAGTAACAGAGAGCTAACATGGGTGTGGGGATCTAGCAGCCCATGAGCTGCAGGTCCGCTTGTTACCGGTTGAGATAACTGCATCTAGCATTGTGCAGGAGTCCAAGCCTGGAGTCAGTGCCCTATCCTTGCAGATGACCAGGGGAGGGAGATGGCTCTGTTGTCTTCCGTAGGGAACTGAGGCAGCCTGTATCAAGGCCGGGCTTTCACGGGGAGCAAATGGAGAGCTAGGATGTTAATGCAGACACCACGGCTCGAGGAGTTCTTCAAGTAAATGAGAAAGATGTGGCTGCCATGTGGAATTAGATTTTGGGAGCTTCTGTTTCCCTTGGGTCATCTGTCTTTCCACTGCAAAGGGAGCGAATAAGCAAGCAAGAGAGCAAGCAGCTAAAATTGCAACCAGATCCTGCCTACTCGATTTGAAAGGTCTTCAAGGTCTCTCTCCTGTCCTAAGGACAGAGCCCATACTCCTACCTGACTATCAAAGCCCTATGTCACCTGGTCCCTGGCCTCTCCTCCAGCCCTGTCTCCCATGAGTCATCTCCTTGGCTCTGGCCACGCTCAACTCAGGTTTCCCGATCTGGCCATGTTCTATTGCATCCGTGGATCCCGCGTTTGCTGGCTCTGTTCATTACGTTGCCTTCAAACCCACATGGACTGTCTGTGCATCCTTCAAGGCACAGGTCATCTGTGAAAGGAAGCTCGGGGTTGGGAGTAGCTGAGAACTCGGTGAGGTGCGAGCTAGCTGTTCCTCGGACTTTTAGGGCTGGAATTGACAGAAACCCAACTCCAGAGGACGGTTGAAGTAGCGAGACAGACGACAGGAGTGTTTGGGGAGGTTTTGCTGAGCCAGAGGCTAAGACAGAAGCATTGGGAGTCTGTTCTAGATTCCTGGATTAGCCAAAGTTCTCTCAAAGAATAAGGAACACACACACACCAGGTTAGGGGGAAGATCGAGAAAGCAATACATGTATGTTCCATATATAATTATATGTATGGAGAAGTGTTTAATTGGTCACTGTGTTACGTTCTAAATTTTTAATTTTTTTTTTTTTTTTTTTTTGGTTTTTCGAGACAGCGTCTCTCTTTGTAGCCCTGGCTGGCCTCGAACTCAGAAATCCGCCTGCCTCTGCCTCCCAAGTGCTGGGATTAAAGGCGTGCGCCACCATGCCCGGTAATTTTTAATGTTTTATGTGTAAGGGTGTTTTGCCTGAATGTCTGTGCACCCCGTGCATTCAGTACCCTCAGAGGCCAGAAGAGCATGTCAGATGCCCTGGAACTGAAGTTGCAGACAGTTGTGAGCCTCTCTGTGGGTGCTGGGGAGATCAAACCTGGGCCCTCTGCTAGGGCAGCCCATGCTCATAACTGCTGAGCTGCCTCTGCAGCCCCTGGCAGGTTTTCCCTGTTAAGCCTGAGAGTTGATTCAACAAGGTAAGTAAGGTCCATTTACATCATGGAGGGAAAACACTCAAAGCCCACTGATTAAATGTTAATCTCACCTCAAAAACACCTCCGTAAATAAGTATCTAGGTGTATTTGCCCAAACATCTGGGTGCTGTGCCCTGCAAAACTGACACATGCAATTAACCACCATAGCATTTCTTGGCTCTGCCCGATGCTGGCCAGCTTCATTCTCAGATGCCAAGGTAGCTAGCTGCTGGTATTCCAAACCTGTTCTTATAGCTCAACACAGAATATGGCCGGCCTAATGGGCCAGATTAGGGTTACCTTTACATCCATGGGCCCAAAGGTCAGTGCTGCTCTACCATGTGGACTCCGTAAGTGGGGCGGGGTCTGTTTAGAAGGAAAGGGAAGTGGCCCCGAGCTGCTGCTAAGGGTATCTGCAGAGGATTCTCGCAGAAGAGCCTTCCCTCCCTCCCACCTTTGCTTCCCTGTGTTCCTGAGCCAGGAGGGTGCTGCCTTCCCAGCTTCTAGATGACATGGCCCGTGCTTGGGATGAGATGGGGAGAAACAGGAATGGACCCTGTGACTTAGAATCCAGGACAGGGGTGCTGGGGTTTCCAACAGCCGGTCCTCAAACGCCCTGAGAAGTGAGACCCAAGTCACATTCATTCCCACTTTCTTGGCTTCTTTAGTCATAAGAGAGATTGGCGCTGAGTTGTAGGATTGTGATGGTTAAGAGTCAGAGATGACCAAACTTAGAAGCCTTCTTGCCTCATCAGTTGGTATAAAGTCCTTAAGAATCTGGGATACACGCCCTAGGGAGGGTAGGGTGGGCCCACCTCATCTGAGGATGGAGATTCCTAAAGGTGGGCTCTAGGCCAACGGCAGTCCCTTATGCTGCTCTGCGCCCTTACGTGCACCTACATCAGGGGCAACCTACGCCCCTTACCCTCTCTGTGCACAGCTCAGTGCAGAGCCTTGCACATACACACATGCACGCACACACAAACACATGCACACACACACACACACACACACACACACACACATCTCTCCTTCCTCAAGGGAGCAGGGTTACCACTAGCTGAGTGTACTTACATTCATGAATGCATTTACATTCATGCTCACATGTGTATGCTGGCTTTTAAATATTCATCTCTTCATTAACTTTAGCCCGAACCCATAGAGCCTCTGGCAACCATCACGCACTCTCTGCCCCAATGTGCCCGCTGCAAGTACCTTGTATGAGTGAACTAATACAGCGTTTTGCTTCTTTATGATTGGCTTGTTCTGCTTATTAAAACTCCTCAGGTAGAAAGGAAATGAAAACGAGAGGAAAAAATAGTGAAGAGAATAGAGGACGCTTTTATGTCGCACATCTGGGACCCCGCACTCTGGAGGTCAAGGCATTGAGGCCAGCCTGAGGAACCCCCAAGTTAGACCAAAGCGAACACAAGAAACAGAGGGACTGACTATGATCAAACTGCAATAGATCCATAAAATACAAACCCTTACTTATTCTATATAGTTGATACATGTTCATAAAAATATTTAAATTTTTATTTTACAATTTAATTTCTTTGGTGTACGCATATGTATGTGATGCCCCTGTACCATAGAACATGAATGAGGGTCAGAGGTCAGCTTTCAAGAGCCAATTCTCTCCTTCTACCACATGTGTCATGGGACCCAACTCAGGTCACACAAGGCTTGGTGGCAAGCCCCTCTACCCACTGAGCCATATCACCCGCCCTCATTACAAGAGAATTTTTTTTTTACAAGAACAATTATGCCCTTGTGGTCCACACATTTGTCCCTGTGACGGAATTTCCCTCTACTTTCCTTCTTCCTTTCTGTGGTGCTGGAGATAGTATAGTACTCAGGGATTTCATACACTACACAGTCACCACTGAGTCACCTCCCGTCTGGAATACCCTGCCTTCCTTCCTTTGAAAGACTGGATACTGCATACCCCATTGTGTATGCAGAACACACTTGGTCTAACCAACCTACCCACCATGGGCATTTGGCGGCTCCTGCCCTCAGCTGTGCTGTGGGAACAGTGTGAATACCCACCGGAGCCCCCCTAACTCTTCACGCTGCTACCCAGCACTGGTGCGTCCGCCTAGCTCTTTGCGATTGTGCTTCAGCGGCGGACACAGGCTTGGAAGCGTGGCGTCTGACCATGTTGGGACAGAACCATCGCCTAGACAGACAGCTCCAGTCTGATCCCCGTGACTGCCAAGGGCAAAGTGTCTCCAGGGAAAGAGGATTTCCAGGTCTCTGAGGCCCCAGGGCTCCCTACATGAGCGTGAGAAAGCCAGAGGTTTGATTTCTGCACAGTTCACATGCTCACGGAAAGTGGGCTGGTGGGGGGTTGGCAGCCTGTCCTCGGGCACGCTGGGAAGGCAACCGCAGCAGAGATTCTCCCTCTGCCTACCTGTGCCGCAGGTGCCCGCTCTGACTTCAGACTCTGTCAGGTAAGGGGAACTCGGGCCAGGGAGTCAGAGTCTACTGTGTAGGCTCTGCGTTCAGTTCACAGGTACCACAGAGCCAAAAGCTACCTGATACGGAGCAGCCCCCTGGCCTCCACAGAACTGCTGTTTCCAACTGCTTTCTTTGCAGACCGCTCCTTACTTAGTGCTGCATTTACACCAAGTGCTTACTGTGTGCTGGGCACCCCACCAATTCTTGGAGAAAAACTGGGGTGCATAGTGCATGCGTCTAAGAAGCTGTTTCACCCTGGGGTGTTTTCAGTTCCTCACTGTCTTACTTAGGGTTTTAGTGCTGTGGAGAAACACACTTGGTCTAACCACGCAGAGGTTTAAAGAAGCGTTACAGTCTCAGGAGGGATTGCAAGGCTTTTACCAGATCTTCAAAAGTGCCTCTCACTCACAAGAACTTGTATCCACCATGATAATAAAACAGGATAAACGAAAGCCTGAAGCGTGGGCTGGGCAGACAGCTCAGGGCGTGAAGCACATGCCCTGCAAGCACAAGGACCTGAGTTCGGATCCCCAGAGCCCACAGACTGTTGAGTGGAGTGGAGTGGATCTGTATCTTAGCCACAGTGAGATGTGAGGTGAAGCCTAGTGAATCCCTGGGAGTTTTCAGAACAACCTGGTATCCATAGCAACAAACAACAAAGGTATTTTGTCTCAAAACAGGATGGGAAATGACACTTGAGGTTGTCTTTGGACCCCATATATTTGCAATGGCATATGTACGCTCACGCCTACACATACCTACATATGCACATAACACACACACACACACACACACACACACATGCACACACTACTTTTAAAAAGCCTGAATAGTGAGTGTGGTGATTTGAATAGAAACAGCTGCACAGACTCAAGTGTTTAAACGCTTGGCCCACAGAGAGTGGGTCTATTAAAGGCGTGGCCTTGCTGGAGGAAGTGTGTCACTGTGGGGGTGGGCTTTGAGATCTCCTGTGCTCAAACTAGGCCCAGTGTGGCACACAGTCCCCCGAAGCCTTCAGATCAAGACATAGAACTCTTGTCTCCTCCAGCACCACGTCTGCCTACACACCTCCATGCTTCCTACCATGGTGATAATGAACTAAACCTCTGAACTGTATAAGCCAGCCCCAAATAAATGTTTTCTTTGATAAGAGCTGCCCTGGTCAAGGTATCTCTCCACAGCACTAAAACCCTAAGTAAGACAGTGAGAAACTGAAAACACCCCAGGGTGAAACAGCTTCTTAGACGCATGCACTATGCACCCCAGTTTTTCTCCAAGAATTGGTGGGGTGCCCAGCACACAGTAAGCACTTGGTGTAAATGCAGCACTAAGTAAGGAGCGGTCTGCAAAGAAAGCACATAACGCGTATATCAATGAGAACGCTGAACCGGGTTTACAAACATCAATTTTCCACTTCACTGAGTGAGCGAACAGATGTTACACCTAAGGGTAAACATGGCCCCTGATTGAGTCAGTCACTCATCTGTCCACTCATTCATTCATCCAGCTAACAAATATTGATTGGGATTATTTAACTCCGTGCCAGAGACAACACGTCATGAGTCTCAGCTGCAGTGCTATACACCCAGGACAGCAAGGGAAACCGACCCGTGTGTGAATCATTGCCATGCTGGGTGATGACTGTTGGAGACTGAACACAGGGCTGGGGACTAGGGGGGACCTTTCAGTGGAGTCACTGTGGTGGGGGCTGGGGGGGGGCGGCAAAGAAGCCTTCAGTTGGAAGGGACACTTGAAGCCAGTGTTGAGGACTTAGAAGCTGGTTGTTGGATGACAGGGAGAACAGAGAGAGAGATGCTGTCCTCTCAGAAAGGGCAGGGGCATCTTGGTGTCATAAGTGACTTGTGCAATGGATGCAGGGGCGGGGTCTACATGGGGAGGCCTCAGCTGGACATTACGGAGCACCAGAAGTCTAGCCTCTTCCCTCCCTACAGCATGGCCTTTCTCAGAGTTCCTCATCCTGCCAAGACTCTCACGCTCACTAGTGTGCCTGGAAATGCATCCCAGCTCTATGTGTGAGTGTGTTGTGTGTGTGTGTGTGTGTGTGTGTGTGTGTGCGCGCGCGCGCTTCAGCAATTCCTTCATAATCTCCCTTTTGTCACCTGGACACCTGCCGCCACCATGCTCCCTGAAGCTCCCAGCAAGCTGTATCTCCAAGCTCAGCCAGTTTACCTCCCTTCCCTTCCTTTTCTCTTCTCCTTTTCTCTTTTTTGCCCAACCAGACTGTCTCAGTTTGGGATTTACTGCTGTGAAGAGACAACATGACCACAGGAAATCTTATGAAGGTAAGCATTTAATTGGGGCTGGCTTACAGTTCAGTGGTTTAATCCATTATCATCATGGCAAGAAGCATGGCGGCATGCAGGCAGACAAGGTGCAGGAGAAGGAGCTGAGAGCTCTACATCTGGATCAGGAGGCAGCAGGAGTTAAACAGGCTTGAGTTTCTGAGACCTAAAAGCCCACCTTCCCTGAGACACACTTCCTCCAGCAAAGCCACGCTGACTCCAACAAGGCCACACCTCCCTATGGGCCAAGCATTCAAACACGTGAGTCGATGGGGACCATTCCTTTTCCAACTGTAGGTGCTGAGAGCAGGGACTAACTTCCAGTTATTGTCCCTGTCTAGGGGGCAGTACGGTAGAGAGTTGCCCCTAGAATGGGCACCTCCAACAAAGCACCAATTAATGCTAATGACTGGGGATGCTTTGAGAGCCACTGGAACAGAAAGCATACAGATTCTCAACTCAACCTCAACTCAACCACGCCGGGTTCCACCAGAAGTTCTGTCCCTTACTGGGCTGTGGGAACTATGGCCAGTCCCTTAGCCTCTCTAGGCCTGTTTCTCAAGGACGCAGTACCACTCCCTTCGTGGGTCACAGAGGAAGCCAATCTGTACACAGCAACCACGATGGAATGAACACCTATTGCTGCCCTCCCCTTTACAGCTCATAACACCCACTGGCTGAGCCAAGCTATTCCTCCCGTTAGATGAGCAGGCAGTGTCTCCACATACCCTGCCCTCCCCAGCACCCTAATCCCAGTCCCCCCCCCAGAAGCTTGTCTCTGGAGCAAGAGAAAAACTTGGTGTGATCTTCAAGCTCCCAAGGAAAGGGCAACATGTCTCTCAAAACCGCTGGGGTCGCTCGCTCTTTACCTTAACGTTAAATATATTCACCAGTTTAAATTTTTAATGCCCACAATACAGCTAAAAATAGATTTGGCTATAGGTCATAAGGGAGCACTTCAGCAATACAGTTATAGAACAGATATATGTTAGCTCATGGCTCTGAGTCTGCCTCAAGGTGTACGTCCACTTGACTGGGGGAGCCTTTGGTGACGGGGCTTCCTCCAACACAGCGTCACAGTCATGGGGCTGCCCAGCCTCAATACTGCTGTACCCACACTGCTTTCAGGGCACAAGCATCTGAGTCCATTCTGTCCCCCAGGACAGAGGTACCATGAACTGGCCTGGAATAACAGACTTAATTCTTGTGGTTCTGGTGACTGCAAAGTCCAAGATCAGTGTGATGGTTTGTATATGCTCGGCTCAGCGCAGGGTGTGGCACTGTTGGGAGGTGTGGTCTTGTGGATGTGGTCTTTAAAACCCTTGTGCCAGCCACCTGGGAGCCAGTGTTCTGCTAGCAGCCTTCAGATGAAGCTGTAGAACTCTCAGCTCCTCCTGCACCATGCCTGCCTGGATGCTGCCATGCTCCTGCCCTGATGAGAATGGACTGAACCTCTGAACCTGTAAGCCAGCCTCAATTAAATGTTGTCCTTATAAGAGTTGCCTTGGTGGTGGTGTCTGTTCATAGCAGTGAAACCCTGACTAAGACAGCTAGGAAGAGATTCTATGCCTATTTTAAACCTGCTTCCTCAGACAGCTGCCTTTCTCTGGAACCCACATTGGGAGAACATCAATGAACGTTCTGGAACCTCTTATAAAAACATGAGTGTCATGCAAGTGAGTCCCAATCCAATCCTCTCCTAGAGGCCCCGCCTCCTAATGCCACTTCTTGGGCCTTAGGGTCAGGAGACATAAACATCCAGTCCTTTGCAATAAGGACTTTAGGTCTGTCCATTATGGACAGACACACACTCATCAGGCTAAATAAGAAGCGGGGCTTGCTCTGTGGACACTGCTTCCAGACATGTCTTTACCACCACCTGTCATGTCGCATCCCCTTCCAAACACCTGTCTCCTGCCCTGAGGTTTTACCCTTCCCATGCCAGACACCTGTGTCTCAGAAGAATGCCCCAAGAAGGAAGGCATCTTCTGCTGCCTATTCTGCACAGGGACCTTGGACCACTGACTTTCCTCTCTGCCTATTTCTGTCCTGGGTCACGATGCTCAGACCATCTGCCTCACAGAGGCGGTGATCAAGCCAGGAAGTGTGCTGCACACTAGGTAGGGGCTTAATTGTTTAAACTTGGCATCTTGGGAGTTCAGACATGAGGTGCCTGCCCCTCTGCTGTCGTGGTTTCTGATTTATGAGCCATGTGAGAGAAATCATTCCTCCTGTTTATAGCTGAAGCTTGAGGAGGCTGATGCGCCCATGATCCCATAGCTGGCCAGATAACCTGCTTCCATAGTACAGACTTCCATAGTACTGGAGCCCGGGAAGGCCCAGGAAACCAGAGCTAAGGTCCCTCTGGCAGAGATGTCCTATCTTGGAAATATGAATTGTCACCTATAGATGTGTTGGGCTTCATTCATGGCCATCTTAGCTTTCACGTGGCCACCAAGCCACAGGTCAGGCACACTTTCGAGGAAGGAGGAAAGAGGTGGAAGAAGGCAGGTCACTGCTCTCAGCTCGTCTCCGGGCCAGTCCTCCAGGCTGACAGCCGAGTCCGTGGTAGGCCTACTAGAGGCACACGTCAGGGGTCAGAGGGGGACATCCTCTTCGGCTTCACCAGTCGGCACCTTCCGGGATCTCATATCACTGGGCTAACCTGGGAATTGGATTTTAGAAGAAACAAGAATCTGAACCTTAAGTGTCCTCAAGCAGGCAGGGAACCAGAATGAAGGGTTATTTGGGCTCATGGTTTAAGGAGCTACCGGGTTTCATAGCAAGGACCTTGGCGGTAGGGACATGAGGTGGCTGGTCATGTTGCATCTGCAGTGTGGAAACAGAGGGAAGGGACAGGAAGTAAGGCTAGGTCTCTGCTCTCCAGCACCCCACTTCCTCCAGCTAGGTCCCACTTCCAAAAAGTTCTATAACTTCCCAAAATACATGGGGACCATGTGAGCCTGTGGGGGCGTTCTCCCATTCAAACCGCCCCACGGATTGCCCTTCTCGGTTGGGTGACTGTAGAGAGATTGCCTCTTAGATGGAGACACAAGGGTACTGGGTGTGGTGATATATGTCTGTAATCCTAGCTCTAGGCACAGTGGGGTAGGAGGGTTAGGAGTTCAAGGCCAGTCTTAGTCAAGTGTGGTGGTTTGAATGAGACTGGCCCATTAGGCTCATAGACTTGACTGACTGGTCACCAGGGAGTGGGGCTATTTGAAAGGATTAGGAGGTGTGGCCTTGTTAGAGGAAGTGTGTCACTGGGGGGATGGACTTTGAGGTTTCAAAAGACCTGTTCCAAGCCCAGAGTCTCTCTCTTCCTGCTGCCTGCAGATCCAGATGTAGAACTTTCAGCTACTTCTTCAGCCTGCATGGCACCATGCTTCCTGCCTTGATGATAATGGACTGAACCTCTGAACCTGTAAGCCAGCCCCAATGAAATGCTTTCCTTTATAAGAGTTGCCAAGGTCATGGTGTCTCTTCGCAGCAATAAAACACTGACTAAGGCAGCAAGTTTGGGGCTATCCCGGACTACACAAGACCCTGTCTCAAACAAGCAACCCAACACCCTCAACTGGCAAGAGCAACACTTAATTTGTATATATACGAAGCCCTTATTAAAAGAAGCCAACAGAAAATAATGTTAGCCTTGGTTATTGTCAGGAGTTCCCTCCCCACTTCTCCCATTACATGGTGCCAAGAGACTAAGGCAGGGCGACTCACCAACCGTTCATTTATGTACGATTGAGGATCTCCTGCCCCCATCAGTCTGTGGCTCTTCCTTGAGGTGAGGGAACCTGGCATGATCTATATGGATTAACTAATATAATGCACCTACACCATCGTTGGCAGCTAGGTCTCCAGTCACCTCTCCATTAGGCAGATAGCTAGGCACCAACTGTAGAACTTTCTCTTCTCTTCTCACATAGGGAGAGCGGGTCTGAGAGGGCAGATGCTGTTGCTCCCAGAGTTGCAGACAGAATGTCTCTACCCCAGTCCTCTCATCTATTCCCAGTTCCCCCGAGGAACCACAGAAGCGCTGTCTGTCTGCTTTCCAGCTTCAGTCATGGGGGTAAAGGGAGCAGGAGGAAGTGTCTTTCTTCACCAGTACCGATGGCCCCACGTTGTTCTCCGTCCTTCTGCCGCGATGTTCTACAGCATGGGAGTGACCGTTCAACACCATCTATCTACTTGACAGGATCTAGAATCCCCAAAGAGGAGCTGGCCCCGTGGGGCGTGGTGGCGCCTGCCTTTAATCCCAGCACTCGGGAGGCAGAGGCAGGCAGATTTCTGAGTTCGAGGCCAGCCTGGTCTACAGAGTGAGTTCCAGGACAGCCGGGGCTATACAGAGAAACCCTGTCTCGAAAAACCAAAACAAACAAACAAACAAAAAAAGAGGAGCTGGCCCCTGGGCACACTTGTGAAGGATGTTTGAGAATCGGCTGATATGAAATGTGAAGATGCCTCTTGCGCGTGGGAGGCACCACACAGTGGGCTAGGAGTCTGGATGAATGATAAAGAGAAAGATGAGCACCAGCAGCCTTCTCCTTCTGCTTCCAGACTGCAGAAGCAACTGGACAGCCGCTTTGTGATCCCACTGCCACAGTCCCCTTCCAGTAGTCACTGTGCCCTCAAGCCAAAAGTAACTGTAACACAATGGATACACACTGAACTTTGCTTTTGATTTCAACCAGCCCATTGGTTGGGATTGTTGGAAAGGATCGTTTCCTGAATGGCCACCTATTCCCTGGCTGGCATTATCATCATGGGGAAAGCCCTCTGCCATGGTCACAAGTTACCCAGTTAGCCACACAAAGGCCTGAGCAACATGGACCCCAGGAGAGCCACTCCCACTGTGCCAGCCAGCGAGTAAGAATCCAGACTCTTAAATCCAGGTCGGTTCTTGTTCTGCCACCGGATGGTTGAGAATTCTTCAAGTGGGGTACCCTTGCTTACAGTACTCTCTCGGTGCTTACTGTGAGAGAAGTGGCAGGGTCTCCAGGGCTAGCAAGCCCAGAGGCCAGCCCCTCACTGTATGGACACAAGCAAATCCATTTCATCCATAAAGGATGTCACGAAGCATGTGCTCCTCCAGGCCTGTGTCTGCGTTCTCTGCGCCTGCCTCACTGAAGCCCCAGGAAGGACCACGCCGTGCTGGTTGCTTGTGTTTTCAGTGGCCCTGCACTGATGGGCATTTGAGGTGATTCTAGGGTCCAGCTACAAAGCAGTCCTATCACACATCCTTGGCAGCTACAGAGAACCTTCTTGGGCAGCTGGCACCATGCGTTCCAAGAGAACTCTCCAATCCACGTGTCAGGCAGTGGGCTGTGTGCTTTCACTGTAGAGGCAGATGAGGAGACTTCCCTGGCAGCCACGCGTGTCTCTGAGATAAACGGGCCCTCCAGACTGCAGGCTAAACATGGTCCAGCCACTTGCAGCTCTCCTCACTAGAACGTTACACTGGACCACACCTTTTGTTTGCTGTAAGGACCCAGGGAAGGCAAGTGTAAGGTAGTTGTAGATACTGCATGGGCATAGAGATCCTGCCTCCCCGGCACACTAAGCCCCTTTGACTCTGTGATCTCATCCCAGCTCATATGACGTCCTTTCCCCCCCCCCCCATTTAGAAATGAGGAAATTGAAACTCAGAAAGGTGACTGGCCCAAACCATGTAAGAAGTTGTGTTAGAGTCTAGTCAAATGCTCTCTCAAGATAGGGATTGCTCTGAGGACTGTCACTAGGTGGCGCCACTGAGCACACAGCAGCAGAGCCTCTGGTGACTGTACTGAGATACCTATGACAGCAGAAGGCAGTCTAGTCTAGTATGCCCCCTCCCTCCCCACCCTCAGAATGGATGCAGTCCTCAGTTGTGCATCCATGACAACATGGCTGAGCATGTAACTGCATGAAGAATAATTAAGAAAATGTAGAGAAAACCTAGAATAAAAGAAAACTCCAGCCTAGGGCACAGGAATGTTGTTTGACTCCAGCTTAGGGCAGGAAAGTTGTTGTGAGTTTGAGGCTAATGTGGGCCCCACAGTGAATTCAGGGCTATATAGCAAGATTCCATCGATGAGAAGCAGGAAAAGAAGGAGGGAGAGGAGGAGGATGAAGATGATAATTATGATGATATAAGAAAAAAGGAATGCTAGAGCCCACAGCAGTGGGAGTGGATACATGCATGTGCTTATAGACTCACACCCACAGGCAAAATCAGAATAAGCACCTGGACCACACTTGCTTGCTCTCTGGTCCTCCCTTGCTTGCTCTCTGGTCCTCTCTTGCTTGCTCTCTGGTCCCCCCTTGCTTGCTCTCTGATCCCCCCTTGCTTGCTCTCTGGTCCCCCCTTGCTTGCTCTCTGGTCCCCCCTTGCTTGCTCTCTGGTCCCCCCTTGCTTGCTCTCTGGTCCTCCCTTGCTTGCTCTCTGGTCCTCCCTTGCTTGCTCTCTGGTCCCCCCTTGCTTGCTCTCTGGTCCCCCCTTGCTTGCTCTCTGGTCCCCCCTTGCTTGCTCTCTGGTCCCCCCTTGCTTGCTCTCTG
>NC_034590.1:18841838-18855430 GCF_900095145.1 Mus pahari | reverse complement strand
CACAGCTGGATCTCATGGGGGCATTTCCCCAACTGAAGCTCCTTTCTCTGTGATAACTCCAGCTGTGTCAAGTTGACACAAAGCTAGCCAGTACACTTACACAGTTTAGGGCCCAGTTCATGAAATAGTGTTGCCCACAGTAGACTGGGTCTTCCCACAGTAATTAATAATCAAGACAGTTAGCCACAGACATGCCCACGGGTCAGCCTGATTTAGGCAATTCCTCAGCTGAGGCTCTTAATTGATTCTAGGCTGTGGCAAGTGGACAATTAAAAACTATCAGGCACTGGGGAGAAGGCTCCGTGGTTAAGGGTATTCCCATGCCTTCTCTTGAGGAGACTGAGTTCTGTTCCCAGTAACACCCATGCCAGGCAGCTCCCAACCACCAATAATTCCAGCTGCAGGAGATCCAAGTTCCTCTTCTGGCCTCTATTGGTACCTGGAGAGAGGGAGAGAGAGAAAGAGAGAGAGAGAGAGAGAGAGAGAGAGAGAGAGAGAGAGAGAGAGAGAGATTGAACCAATCTTTAAACAAACAAAACAAAAAACCCTAATCACCACAAGGGAAGAGAGTAGATTCAGGCCACATTCCCACTGGCTAGCAAGGACACCTTGAATCTTTTGGGGGAAAGATCGGGACAGGCTGTGAGGTCATTCTGTGACCCCGCGCCAGAGATACTTAGAAAATTCCCAATCACCCTCCTGAGTTCAAGTTCTTTAGTTTCTTTGGACCGAATCGGGTGCGAGCTTGTGCCACTCTGTTCCCATGGGGACCCCTCTGATCTACATCCAGCTGAACCGAGCTCCAGCGAATCTACATTCGGGGATCCCAAATCCACGCACTCCCGGCTCACCCGGATCATCTTGGTTACTACTCCCACTCAGACACCGCCTCGCCTGCGCACCCAGTGCACGTGCGCATTGGGTGAGACCCCACCCTCGCCCCACAAGAGCAGCTGGAAGGGCGGGGACCAGCGGCAGGTGGGGGCGGGGCAGGCCGGGGCGGGGCGGGCCGTGCGGGAGCCCAGGGTGCTGCGAGGAACAGAGGCGCGGGAGGCGCGCGGAGCCCGAGCCGAGCCCGTGCGCGCGCCACCATGCCCTTGGCCTTCTGCGGCACTGAGAACCACTCGGCCGCCTACCGGGTGGACCAAGGTGTCCTTAACAACGGCTGCTTCGTGGACGCGCTCAACGTGGTGCCACATGTCTTCCTGCTCTTCATCACCTTCCCCATCCTCTTCATCGGTGAGCGCGCGCGCCGCGACGGAGGGCGGGAGGACGCGTGGGGGAAGGACGAGTGGCCGGGGTGGGGGTGGCGCGCGGCCCCGGCGGTCCCGCACCACCGGCTCGCCGGTCTTCCTGGGTCCCCTGCTGTGCGTCTCCTCCCTCGCACCCTCCCCCAGCCTTGAACTCGCGCCAGACAGGATGGGCGCTAGCGATCTTAGGGATCCCCAAGTTTTGCTACCGCAGAACCTGACTCGGGATGGGGCTCGGCACGCGAGTGAATCGGCCTCACCCTGAGTGGCGCTGCGGCCGGAGCCAGGCCATCCTTTCCCGGGCCCGTGCTGTCACCGCCGCAACTGGACTCGGGAGGGAGCGCAGGCTCCAGCCAGGGAGGTTGGTGGTGGAGGTCAGCGAGCCTCGCGCTGTTCCAGCGGCCCAACTTCCCGACTTCGGGCAGAGCCTTTCCCGGGCCCGGGGTCCGTTCCACGTTGCAAAGAAATAGAGTTTGAGTGCCGGTACCCCCGCCACCCCACAAGGCACGAGTTCTTCTCTTGTAACTTCTTCAGGACAGTGTGAGTCAACTCAGATCAGATTTAGGAAACCCTTTGACTCCTGGCGTGCTTGCCTGAAAGTGGTCTACAAAGTTGGGCGCCCAGTCTGGTCCCCTCCTCTCCAAACCCTTGCATCTCTCAGGCCAATCATCTCTGTTCAAAGAGTGTTGACTGCTCATTTACATTAATTAAGAGAAATAGCAAATCTTTAAAACTCTTTAGGGAAGAAGGCCGAGGTGGCCATTGAACTAAATTAGTAAAAAGTTGCTGAGCCAGGCTATACTGGAAATCCCGGTTCTTGGGGGGTGGGGGCAGGAGGATCAGGGAGTTTAAGGTCATCTTCAGTTGCATAGGAAGTTCAAGGCTCTTGTGGGCAACATAAGACCCTGTCTCAAAAAATAAAGAGCTGCTGCAGAAGGAAGCTGCTAGTTACTGACAAAGATAAATGATTACCGGGAACTAGCAAGGAAACATGCAATACATGCCCATATGTCTATCAGAAACGAAACAGAATGGGTAGCCAGTCACACAAGAGGTCAGTGTGGTGGTACCTGCAGGTCCAGGCTTTGTGCCTGGATATCCAGTTCATACGCTCAGCCCTGGGGAAGTAGGATTTTTGTGGTCTCCTTGTCGCCACACTGGGTCTCCAGGTGGGCTTCCTGCCTTCTGTGTCTCTCCCCTCAGGATGGGGCAGCCAGAGCTCCAAGGTGCACATTCACCACAGCACCTGGCTCCATTTTCCGGGCCACAACCTGCGCTGGATCCTCACCTTCATGCTGCTCTTTGTCCTGGTGTGTGAGATTGCTGAGGGTATCCTGTCTGACGGGTAAGTGAGCTCCAGGGGACTTGGGGGGAAGCTGGAGGAGACCCTCCCGGTGCCTGTTCACCTGCCTTCCGTAAACCAGTGCCTGGGCTATTACATCTTGTAACCTGGTGTGAACTGGGCCAGGCCTTAGGCACCTATGAGATGCAGGGCCTACCATCGGTCTGGAGGATAAAGGGGATGCAGATTTCTGTACCAGTTCCCCATGAGACCATTGGAGAGCCCGTTAGAGTGCCCCAGCTGCTGTGGGTCTCTCTGAAAGTGACTGAAGTGTGAGAGGGGATAGTAAAGTCACTTGTTCTTACTGAAAGCCTCCCCTTGGTTCCCATTCATTTACAAGATACAAGGATCTCTGAGCCCTCATTTTTGTCCTGATACGACCCCACCTGCCTCTAGCCCCACTCTTGTCCCCACATTCACCCCTTCCCTCGCCTCTGCTACAGACCGGAATGTGTGTCCCAAGTTTCCATTTGCGAAGCTGTCAGAATGTGAGATCCCGGGTGCCTGACCTCTTTGTATTTACAGTGCACAGCCCACAAAAGCTCTGCAAACATTGACTCCTAGGATGATAAATCGAATCCTAGCACACAGACATGATCTGGGAGGAGCAGAGGAAGGCAGTGTCAGATAGTTTCCATGGTGGAGGGGGCTTTGGAGCTGAGCCTGGATGGATGACAAGTGTTCTGCTGCGGGGTGGGACAGGGGGAAGAGACTACGGCACTGGACGGAGGGGGACGAGGAACAGGCGCGCCTGGGCTGTGGCAGAGGTGACAAGCGTGATTTAGGCTATCATGATTTGAGGCCTAGGGGAAATCTAGGTCTGCAGAGATGAACCTGGGAACGAGGCTAGCCCATGGGGGATAGAGGAGCGGTGAAGGCTGAAGCAGTAGTCACATGGAAGGAAGCCATGACTCTGTGGCTGGGCATCAAATCTGGGGCTAAGAGGGGGACTTCGGCCTGCCTGAGTTGAATTTAACTTGCAGCTTTAAGACCAAGAGAGACAGATGCCTTCGGCACAGCACTCCTGGACGGAAGGCTAAGTGTGTGCTGGACAGAGGGTGGCAGGCAGAGTCAGGGGCTGGGTGAGGGATGACTGCAGTGGGAGATAAAGTGTGTCCTCAGAGACAGACAGAAGGGGATATGGAACGGAATGGAGGAGCCAGTGAGCCTCAGGGACTGTGTCAGTTGATGTCACAGTGTGGGTGGACACTGACTGGAGCATCTGAGGTCCAGCTCCTCTGAGCTTCTATTAGACTGTGCTCAACCCTGCAGCTGCCCCAGGATCCAGGCGTCAGCACTAATTGCATGCCTGGCCTCGACAAGGCACCAGGCTCTACTGCTGATCAAAGCCTCCCAGATCAACAAGAATACCAGAAGGGATATAGTACTTAAGTAGTGGGTGACTAGTCTGTATTCCCCCACCCTGACCCAGGACCCTGCACTATGTACTGAGGAAAGGGGACTCGTGAGCCCTTGGGCCACCAGTAATACCTCTAGGTTATAATTGGCTGGGTGACAGGAAAATGCCCCCATTGGAGAGGAGGGAGCCCCGGGCTCTCTGCTGATCCTTCTGCTCAGTGCCAACTGTGGGACCTGTGTGTTACTCAGCCTTTCTGTGCTGTGTCTTTTCTACCTATGAGCCCTGGAGCTTTCACTTGTCTATTTGAGGGAGGCAAAATGAGAAAGCAGACAAGGTCCAGTGCCCAGCCACAGACCCTGGGGCAGAGGATCTATGCCCACAACATGGGGACTGGCAGGAAACAGCCCAGACGGCCACTTTTGCTACTGTCCACACCCCCGACATTGGTGGCTGTGCCTGCACCCCAGGCCTGCTCGGTGTGTCTCCTCCAAGGCAGGATGCTCGTCTGCAGCTGCATGCTGGGCTCCTGGTCTTCGGGCCAACACCCTGAGTCAGCAGGTGTGAGGAAGGGACATGAAAGGGGGGCGATTGGCAATGTCATAGACCTGATCTGTGGCTCCCCATTTTCACACTGACCTATGGCATGATGCGCTTCTCCATGTGGCGTGACAACTCTGCTAAATAAATAACTTATTCTTCAAAGCCCAGCCTGTTTCCACCTCTCCCCTGGTTGGTACCCACTTCCTTTGTTTTCTCTCAGCCTTTAGTCCATCTGGAGTAGCCCTGCCATGGACTCTTGAGTCAGATAGAAGCTCTGGTCTTTACCTATGCTTAGCTTCTCCAGGGCAAGGGTTCTTGGCCTGCTGGGTCCAGCAGCAGAACAGAACAGAGCAGAACAGAGCAGAGCAGAGCAGAGCAGTATAGCTTTATGATGTAGCAAGGACATTACTGAGGCAAGAGGCTGAAACGGACCCTCTGGGGATGGAGAAGGTTTCCAACATTGCTGGTACAGAAAGAACAGGCTGGGCAGTGCTAGAGAGGTTAGTGGCTTCCCTGCTGCCTAGCCCTTTAGTGCTGGACTGGGCTGGTCTGTGTTTTGCTGTCTGTAGGATGGGTGTGATCAAGAAAGCTAAGGCAATCTCTTGCACTTCTTGGTGAATGCTGAGGTCTAAGAGTAAAGTTGTCCCCACGTGTGGACTGTCACTGTGCCTACATCCAGCTAGCACAGAGGCCTCTGTGAGTCAAAGCAGGGTTGGCACTGTCTAGTAGTCTATGTCCCTCAGCCCTGAGAAGAACAAAGGCCTGGTCTTGGACATGTTGCTTAGCCAATTTGTACCTTAATTGCCTTGATTATAAAACAGCATGACAGGGTGCCCACTTTATGGAGCTTAATTAAACAATTTGCCATTCACCAGGTACTTAGAATCATGCTTGGCACATGGCTGATACTTAGCAAACCTGGACTGCTGTCAGCATCATTAGTACAGTGCCCACAGACACTGCCCGTGCTGACCTGTGCCACATCCACATCCCCTCTCTAATTTCCTCTCTTTCTTCTCCCACCACAGGGTGACAGAATCCCGCCACCTCCATTTGTACATGCCAGCTGGGATGGCTTTCCTGGCTGCCATCACCTCTGTGGTCTACTATCACAACATTGAGACCTCTAACTTCCCCAAGCTGCTGATCGGTAAGGACGGAGGGAGCCTTTCCTTCCCCAGCCGACATTTACCCAGAACTTCCTCCAGGAAACCAGTCCAGGCTAGGGACCAGGGATGAAGAGGGGGTCTCTGCCTCTGTGGAGCCTGTGGTCTGGAGGAGGAGAGAGATGGGCAAAGATGAACCAAGGAGCAGGTGCTGAGGATGCTGCGGAGCAAAGCAAGCTGGGCTCAGGGAGGAGGGTGGTGGGCGTGGTTGTCTGTGCAGGGCCAGCGCGCAGAGGCCTTCTGACCCTGAGACCAACACAGCCAAGCCCAGTGAGCGGGGCTACCTGTGGAAATGTGGAGTCTGACCACTCAGTGAAAGGTGTCCCTGGTCACTAAGATGGCCTCAGGGTGGGAGTTAAGGACAAGATGGGGATCGGGGCTTCAGGCATATTGCATTTGAAACATCACCAAAATGGTCAACTCCGGGGTCAAGGAGACAGTAAGGTAAATGAATTGGGTGTTTGGGGGAGGGTGGGGCGGGAGATGCGTTCAGCTGATGTGGGTGGTGTCTGATGCCTGGATGAAGTCTCATGGGGAGAAGAGAAAGGCCCAGGACCAAAACCTTAGGCTGACTGACTTAGACACTCAGCTTGCAGCTTCTGACATGGGTGCCAGGCAGAAACAGCAGCCATGCTACCTGCCCTTTATGGAGTGTGTACCGTGGGCTGGGCTCTGGGCTCCACACCCTTCCTGCATGGCTCCTCTCACTAATACCCACAGTAGCTCTGTTGGAGCCGTGGCTCCCCTGTGTGGCATACAGTTATGACATAGAAAGGCTTAAGACAACACCAGCAAACACTCATCGAGCCTTTCCTACACGCCAGGCTCATATTAACTCAATCCTTGCCACAGCCCTGTGAGTTGGGTCCCATTATTGTCCTTCTATAGAGCAGGAAGTCTACCTTCATGGGTAGGAGACGTGGTCTAGTCTATTCTTGCACCCAGGTGCATCACCAAACTGAGGCCATGTGAGCAGGCTTCTAGCTGCTTCTAGGGGTCCTCAAGCTGTGTTCCTGCCACCAAAGCAGTAAGTCTGTAGATCTCCCACAGCGCAGCCTACAGTCGTTTGCAATCGCCGCTGATCCTGTGTCAGCAAGCCACTGGCGTTCATGGGTCATAGCATGTAATAAAAGACACTAGAATCAGAAGCTCTCTGTGCTGAAGTGGCATGGCTGCCTCGCCTTGGGGCACAGACGGCATTTTCCTACTGTCTAGTCATAGGTCTACCTTCCTATGGTAGGTGCAGTGTTCCATCGGGACTCTCCAGCCATGCCCCTGCCCCAGGACGCCATGTGAATGAATGGGTATGTCTGGAGTAGCAACCAGAAGGGCAGATGAAGCTCCCAGCTTCAGACAGCAGTCCCCAAGAGGACCCTCTCCCACCTGACCTAGCAGGGCCTGGCTAAGCTGAGTCTTACAAACACCGCCGGCACCTGAAATTTTCCAGTTTTCCCACAAGCACTCAGGATTCCATCTTCCAGTACAAATCAGCACCATGGATGGTTCGGTGCCTTCCAAGAAATCAGTGATGTCTTCCCTTTCCTCAGCCCCCCTGGTTGGAGTTTTGCCCCAGAAAAAGCTCCATAGGTCTAGAAATTCTAGATCAGGCATAAGAGGGAGGGGGCACTAAGCTACAGAGATAGAGGGAAGTCCATGGAAAAGCTGCCTGATTTGGAGGCCTGCCTCTGGCCCCAGGCCTGAGTCCCACAGCTTAAACTAGCCCATGAAATGTGATCCTGGGGCCCCAGAGGACCCCTAAGAAAGGCATGTGCCAAGAAGCAGTGGGAGAGAAAGGAGAAGCGGGTGGGCTTCAGGGAGAGCCGAGTGTGTGTGCAAAGGGCCCCCGAGGACAAAGGGATCTGACAGAGAAAGAACAGCTGGAGGCAGGGCAGCAGGCAGGAACTGGGATTGGCAGACAGAGGGCCGCACAGCACAGGGTACCCCAGCAGCGAGGGGCAGCTGATTGCCTTTTGTTTTGGTTGTTGTTGTTATGGTTGTTGCTTGTTCATTTCTTCCTATTTTGGTAATAAGGTCTCCCTGGATGGCCCTGGCTGGTCTCAGATTTGAGCTTCTCTTGCCTCTATTTAGGTTTCATGTGTGTGTTCATCTGTCTATAACACGGTATCGACCGTGTCAGCCATCATGTGTGCGGTCCTGTGATATTGAGGACAATTACACGCTATGCAGCCATCACCACTGTCTGTCCCCAGGACCTTCTGCCTTCCCAAACCAATGCTCTAAACTCATTAAATAAACACTAATGCCCCCTTCTCCCTTCCCTAGCCTGCAGGCCTAGCATTCCACTCTCTGTCTTTATAGAACTTCATTAAGGACTCTTTAATCCTTTTGTAATTTATTTACTTTACTTAGAATAATTATTCTAAGTTGGCCATGTTGTAGCATGTATCAAAGTTTCCTTCCATTATCTGGCTAGGCCATATTTTGCTATCTGTTCATCTATTGGTGTACATTTGGATTTCCCTCACTATTATTGTTGATGATGATGATGATGATGATGATGATGATGATGATGATGATGATGGAGGTTTCTTTGCTTTGATTTCTTTGTTGTTATTGTTGATTGGTTGCTTGGGTTTTTTTGTTTTGTTTTGTTTTGTTTTGAGGCAGGATCTCATGTTGACCAGGTTAGCTTCAAACTCAATAGGAAGCCAAGGACGACTTTGAACTCCTGATCCTCCTCTTTCCCACTGCCAAATGCTAGGATGACAGAGATGTGCTACAGGCACAGTCCTTGAGTACTGTGAACAACGGTTGTGACCGTGGGTACAACTAGAGCTTTTGAACATGATTCTGTGACAGTCATATTGGAGTAGAGGGAGGGCAAGGGGAAGTGACAACCAGTGACAAAGTTCCTGAGGTAGTCAGGGGAGGGCATGAGAGTGGCTTAGGTGTGGTAGGCCATGGAAGGTGGGGAGCAATGGGCAGGATCCAGATGTGTAGGTGTAATGTGCAGAACCTGGGAGTGGGAGACAAATGGAGAGAAAAATCAAAGGGTGTAGAGCCCAGAACTCCACATATCCCCACTCACACCTACTGCCTGACTCCGGTTTCTCTCAGCCCGATGGGAGCTGCTGTATCCAGAGACATGTTGGAGCCTGGCACTGTGGACCTCACCCTGGCTCCCCCACCAACTTCCTCTGTGCTCCCACAGAAGACAGTTGGGCTCTTTGAGTCTTAGTTTTCCATCTGGGTAGGAACACTAAGTTCTCCTTGCTTAAGTCATAGACTTGGTATAGAATCCGGACACAGAGACAAGACCAAGTCTCTGCCCCAGTAGGTGACCCTCTCATTCTGGGCAAAAGATACTGGTCCTGTGGACCCCTGTGGCCTGGAGACCACACAAGTGAGGGGCCATCGCCACAGTCCTGAGCGAGGCCCTTGCCCTCTCTCCTCTTGCCCGCCCTCAGTCCTGACCCCACGCCGACACCTGGTGTCTTGACCTGCTTCTCAGCCCACAGCCAGGTCAAACAGATCTCATCTTTTTCTGGAACGATGCCCTGATGACTCGGGTGGAGGTCAGAATACAAATCTCATTTCCTCCCTGTGGCCCAGCTTGGGGGGGGGGGCGGNGTGTGTGTGTGTGTGTGTGTGTGTGTGTGTGTGTGTGTGTGTGTGTGTGTGTGTGTGTGTGTGTGTGGCTGAAGCTGGCCTCACTGAATGTGTACAGGACCTCCCTGGCCCGCATCAACACCCCTGCCAGGGCCGCTCAGCTAGCTGTGTTGGGGTTTGCTCTCAGAAACTGATAGTGACAAGTTAGCAGCTGAGGGGGAGGGGTGAGAATTTGGGACAGGATCCACCCAGGACTTCTGAAGCCTCCTGCCCCAAATCTGAAATCTAGCCTTCATAAAAGCATAAACAGCAAATACCCAAAGAGCAGCCAGGCTCCATGCCAGGCTCCCTGTGCTAAATACTTTCTACACATTGCTTTGAATGGCGCTGTCACTGTCTCCAGTGATGGATGAGGACCTTCAAGTCTAAGTGGGTTACAGTGCCACGTGTGTTTGACCTTTTGGCATTACAACATGATCTCCTCAGGTACAAAATCTACACGTGAGGACTCTGCACTACCTACAAAGTAAAATCCATAGTGTTTTAAGTTTATGTTTTTGTGTTGGGCCGCTCTCATAGCTTTCCTGGGCCACGGATTGGATGCACTTGGTGGGACATGGTTTACCCAAGGCCATCCAACCATTGTGTGTAAATCCAGTGAGCCTGGCTCCAGGGAACTATCTCCAATCACTGTACTGCACTGTCCCATGGAGCAGGAAGTCACTGTGTCCTCCGTAACCCCAGGCTTCCAAGTTGGTGTGCTGTGGCCACTGGGCTGTGAGGAGAGGGACTTGGGGTCACTTTCTGGCCATCACGAGTTGTCAGTGAATATGCCTAATTCATCTCTTGGGGCCTTAGTGTTCTTATCCAAAACAAACAGGACAGATTGAATGATCATTAAAATGTCCCCATCTTACTGAGAATTTTGGGTTGGGAATTCCACCTGAAGTCACCACAGACTGGCTAGCCCAGCTCTGCAGCTTAATGTCACTGTCTTAGTTAGGGTTTTACTTCTGTGAACAGACACCATGACCAAGGCAAGTCTTATAAATGACATCATTTAATTGGGGCTGGATTACAGGTTCAGAGGTTCAGTGCAGTAACATCAAGACAGGAGTATGGCAGCATCCAAGCAGGCATGGTACAGGAGGAGCTGAGAGTTCTACATCTTCATCTGAAGGCAGCTAGCAGAATACTGGCTTCCAGGCAGCTAGGGTGAAGGTCTTAAGTCCACACCCTCAGTGACGCACCTACTCCAACAAGGCCATACCTCCTAATAGTGCCACTCTCTGGGCCAAGCACATATAAAACTACCACAGCCACCATAGCCTTGCAAGGGTTACCCAACCTTCAGCAAGGGTCCTTAGTCCCCTTGAGTTGTTGAAAGGGAGGTGACAAGCCTTTTCCCTCTCAAGGTTGTGGTAAGGAAGGAATGAGAAAACTCCTGGCACAGGGCCCGTAGCTTAGCAGAATTCAAGGGGGACATTGCACCACCACCATTGATAACTTCCTGACCTGTTGGACTTGCAATGTCATCAAACATTCTTGGCACGTCTGCCGTGAGTGTTATGACACCCGGTCCGCATCTCAAAGGGACACTGGAGCCAAGTGTGGTGGCTCACACTTGTCATCCCAGCACTTGGAAGGTGGAGGCCAGACCACTGGAATTTCAAGGTCATTCTCAGACATGTGTGAGGCTGTCTGACGTAGTAGTGATCAGCCCATCAGTGGTTGATCAAGGGAATGATGTGATCGTCACACATGCACACTCCCTCCCCCGTGCCTCCTGAACACTCACACGGCTCTCTTCTCCCACATGCTTGCATGCCCTGTAGAGGTACACACAAGTTTGATCAGCATCCTCTCTCTCCTCCACAGCTCTGCTCATCTATTGGACCTTGGCCTTCATCACTAAGACCATCAAGTTCGTCAAGTTCTACGACCACGCCATCGGCTTCTCTCAGCTGCGCTTCTGCCTCACGGGGCTTCTGGTGATCCTCTACGGGATGCTGTTGCTTGTGGAGATCAATGTCATCCGGGTCCGGGTAAGCAGGGCAGTGGGAAGAGTGGCGCTGACCCAGGGACCACTCTGGCTCCTGCCTCTGGGCACTGCCGCCATTCAGCAGAGCTTAATGAGACCTTGCTGTATTGCCTGCCCAAGGCAAGTCACTGAGGTCATAGGTAGGGTTTAGGGGAGCCCTTCTCCCCAGGTACCCAGAGGAGAGGGAAGCTTGAGGAAGGGTTGACTCTCACAGAGAAGAGGAAGTGACTGCTCCTCTCTGCTGATTTTGCTGGGGACAGGGCGGGGGCTGGGGGTGGGGCTCAGTGGTGCACTCCTGAGCGAGCAGAGGCCACAGTTCATGTGCCTCTCGTGTTCTGCTTTGGTCGGTTGGTTTTTGTTTGTTTGTTTGTTTGTTTGTTTGTTTTTGTTTTTGCGACAAGGTATGTAGCCCAAGTTGCTATCAAATTTTCTTCCCTCCTGCCTTAGCCTCCTGTCTTAGTTATAATTTTTACTGCTGTGAACAGATACACGACCAAGGCAAGTCATATAAAGGACAACATCTAATTGGGGCTCGCTTACAGGTTCTGAGGCTCAGTCCATTATCATCATGGAGGGAGGCATGGCAGCATCCAGGCAGGCATGGTGCAGGAGGAGCCAAAAGTTTTATATCTTGTTCCGAAGGCAAACAGGAAAAGACTGGGAATCTTCAGGCAGCTAGGAAGAAGTTCTCAAAGCCCACCCCCCAGTGACCCACTTCCTCCAACAAGGCCACCCGTACTTCAACAAGGCTACACCTACTTCAACAAGGCCACACCTCCTAATAGTGCCACTCCCTGGGCCAAGCGTATTCGAATCACCACACCTCCTGAGTGCCTGGCTGTTTCTTTTGCTTTGCCATCCTTTAGTCTCCTTCCCTCTCTCTTCTCCATCTTAGACTAAGTACCTATCCCTAACCCTGCTGTCCCGGGTAACTCAAACTAACAGCCTGTGTACTTCCCATGTTATTTTTACTAATAGGACATCATCTTCCCTCAGCCCACATAAGTAAAAATGCTTTTCCCTTCAATATTTGTTTTATGATAATAGATCATATTATATACCATGTTCTGAGCCATGGTCTTCTCAGCCAGCATTTCTTAGGGCTCCCTCCAAGCTGCCCGAGGTGACAGTCTAGTCTCTTTGTGGCTGTATAGTATTCCACCGTGCAGGTGAGCTATGGTTGGTGCAGCCACCGTTCTGTGGGTAGACATTCACTTCACTGCTATGTTCTTGACTTCATGCAGCAGTATACGGAGCATGCTAACCTCTCTGTGTATTGCCACACTGTTCTGTGGGAGAGATGCCCAGGAAGGGAGTTGCTTAAGCAAAGGACATGTGCATGCGTTTTAAAGTGAAACCAGTGTCGCAGGCTGCCGGCAGAAGGTTGTGATTGACCCGCACTGAGAGAGACAGTGCTTTGCCTGCCCTCCAGCCCACACAGGGGTGGTGACTCTTGCTTGCTAGGGCCTTCGGCTGGCTGTAAACGGCTCTTGATTTTGCCTGTCAGTCTCTCCTGCTCTTAGTTAGTGGTCCCTGGGAGCAATAACTTCCTTACATTCCCTCCCACAACTGATCCTCACAGCAACCCTGGGTTGTGCGCATCCACTCCCATTAATAACATGTTATGTGAGGTTTGCTACCATGTGCCAGAGGCAGGATTTGAACCAGGGCCACACGACTTCAGGCTCTGCTAACTCAGCAGGTCTTTGTCACTTGCTCCTGCTCTGACAGTGTGGCTGGTAAAAACAACTTAGGGGGGAGAGGGTTTCCTTTGGCTCAGTGTTTAAGGGTAAGGTCACAGTGGCAGGAAAGGCTTGGCGGGCAGGACTGTGAAGCAACTGGTCACGAGAGACGTGTTGACGCAAGTGCTTATGATCTCTCTCTCTCTCTCTCTCTCTCTCTCTCTCTCTCTCTCTCTCCATTTTTTTTTTTTTGAGAAAGGATCTCTCTGTGTACCTTTGATTGTCCTAGACCCACTCTGTAGACCAGGCTGGCCTTGAACTCACAGAGTTCCACTTGCCACTGCCTTCTGAGTGCTGGGGTTAAAAGCATACGCCACCACACTCAGCTTCTTGCCCTTTCTTAAGAACATTTGAAAATTATATTTTAATTATTCAGGCATAGTTGCTCACACCTTTAATCCCAGCACCTAGGAGGCAGAAGCAGGTGGATCTCTGAATTCTAGGTCTACATAGTGAGTTAATATAGGCCAACCGGAGGTACTTTGAGCTACAGTGAGTTTCTCTGTCTCTCTCTCTCTCTTTCTCTCTGTCTCTCTGTGTCTCTGTGTCTCTCTGTCTCTGTCTCTGTCTCTCTGTCTCTG
>NC_034590.1:18836219-18841780 GCF_900095145.1 Mus pahari | reverse complement strand
TCTCTCTCTCTCTCTCTCTCTATATATATATATATATATATATATATATATACATACACACACATACATACACACACACACACACAAACATACATATATCAAATGCATACATGTGTGTCTGGGAATGGGGACATTTTGTACATGAGTACCGGTACCTGCGGAGATAATCAGACCCTGAGCCGGGCCAAGTGTATACAAACCATCACATCTAAGGCGAATTCTCCTCCTTAATTAACCCAGTGTGGATGCATCTTACAGACATGCCCAGAGGCTTGTCTCCTAGGTGATGTTGACAGGCAGCATTAACCATCATGCAATGGTGACCCCAGTTCTTCCCTAGCTCAGCTTAAACGCAGTTCCAGTGAGCAGCTAGCCACAAGGCAAGGAAACCCTGGAACTGGTGCCCAGGGGGTCCTTTCCCTGGAGTAGTTACAGATCGTAGATGGGCACATTTCTTGGTGGTCAAGTGCAGACCATCACACCTAGACCTTTGCTGGGTGGTAGTGGACTCTCCCACCCTCCACCTCTGCCCCACGCCCATGTGCCCCACGCCCATGTGCCCCACGCCCATGTGCCCCGCGCCCATGTGCCCCGCGCCCATGTGCCCCGCGCCCATGTGCCCCGTGCCCATGTTCCCACAGAGGTACATCTTCTTCAAGACGCCAAGGGAGGTGAAGCCCCCCGAGGACCTGCAGGACCTGGGGGTACGCTTTCTACAGCCTTTCGTGAACCTGCTATCAAAGGGGACCTACTGGTGGATGAACGCCTTCATCAAGACTGCTCACAGGAAGCCCATCGACCTGCGGGCCATCGGGAAGCTGCCCATCGCCATGAGAGCCCTCACCAACTACCAGCGACTCTGCGTGGCCTTTGATGCCCAAGCGGTCAGTGAGTCCAGACACACCCACCACCCACTACCTGCCTTTCCATGCAGTCACAGATGAGGATTTCAGAGGGCGGGACGAGCCCCTGAGACCCAGGAAGGGAAAGAGGCCCGCCCTCAGCTGTACAGAAGTCTAGGGCCAAATGTTCATAGGTCATGTTTGGAGTGGCCCTTATAGTTCAAGTTAGCATGTCCAAAGTGCTCACTATCAAAATGGGGAAGCTCAGGCTTGGTAAGGGATGTGGCTCTACATGACTCTCCCATCCATCTCTGGAGCTCTTCCTTTTGAAGTACAGTGGCTGTAATAATGGAAGTTTCCACCCAGTGTGGAGTGCAAGGTGTTGGCTTGGTCTTTACACCATCTCTGCAGATTTATCCAGGCTGGGGTCAGCTCTTACCAGTAAGGAGGAAGCTGAGACCCCCTGCAATACCATGCCCCTGCCCAGCATTCCTTCAGTGTGTCTGCCTGGCACTCAGGGAAACATTGAAACAGACGGTAATGAGTGAGCATGGCAGACGCCACTCTGTCAAGATGGTGCTATGCTGATCACGTGACCCCTACTGGCACCGTGACTTGACGATGCCTCTGGCCTCAGTTTCCCCATTTGACCTGCCCTGTCACACATCTCTTGATACTGTGGTTTCCTACTGAAGTTCGCCTGACCACAGACAGCATGGCCACACGGCTCTCCCCGGGCAGCAGGATCCAGGAGTGACCTGGAAGGAGGGGCTCTCTGTGGCTGAGCCCTCAGCCACTCTGACCTGTCTGTGGGACTCTCTTGGCAGCGGAAGGACACACAGAGCCAGCAGGGTGCCCGGGCCATCTGGAGGGCTCTCTGCCATGCCTTTGGGAGACGCCTGGTCCTCAGCAGCACATTCCGTATCCTGGCTGACCTGCTGGGCTTTGCTGGACCGCTCTGCATCTTTGGGATCGTGGACCACCTCGGGAAGGATAACCATGTCTTCCAGCCCAAGGTGGGTCACACTTGGGGCAGGGCAAGGCAGCCCCTAGAAGGTTCACCCCACAATTCTCTTGTGTAGGTGTATGTATGAGCTTGAGAGGCCATGTTAGCCGTGGCTGACTGGGTGGGAGGCTCTTCAGCAGCATCCAGTTCTGGAAGAGGTTCTGTAACCTGTTGACTGAAATGCTGAGAGGAGAGCTTGGGCCCCGGAGAGAGTCTTGGTGCCTGACTGTCAGCCCACTGCCTTCAGCCCTGCCTCCCGGCTCAGCATTCCACTCCCCCAGGATAGCTGCTAGTGAAGGAGAGCCATCCCAATGCCCACGGGCAGCCCTGCCTCCCGGCTCAGGATCCCACTCCCCCAGGTCTACTAGCTTCTTTCCCTTCCCCACCTCAGTTTTTGGAGACAGGGTTTTATCTAGCCTAGACTGATCTTGAACTCTCTACGTAGTGAGACTCCTCTTGAACCCCTGATCCTCCTGCCTCCACATCTCCTAAACGTTTGATATTGAAGGTGTACACTGTCATACCTAGCCTATTACAAAAGCTCCCACAACTCCAAGATACTCAAAGCCACTAGGCTAGATGATGCTCAGTGGTCTTTTCAATTCAGGAGATGGCACACCTTTGGACAAAAGAGTCAGAAATTATCTGTCTGTCTGTCTGTCTGTCTGTCTGTCTGTCTGTCTGTCTACACACACACACACACACACACACACATATTAAAAACATAAAAACCGAAGGGACCAACCCCTTGTGGCATAGGGGACCCACAAGTGCAGGGAGCAGGACAGAAGAGGGCAAAGGGATGAATATGAGAAAATTACTGTGATGTGTGGTGTGTATGGTATAATAATGTTACAATGATAATGTTACAATGATAGTGTTACAATGCTAATGCTGCAAATAATGTTACAATGATAATGTTACAATGATTATGTTACAATGAAACCCATTTTTTGTACACTAACTTAAAAATGAATTTTAAAAAGGGTTGAAGGGGCTGGCAAGAAGGCTCAACACCTGAGACTGCTTGTTGCTCTTGCAGATGACCAGAGTTTGGTTCCCAGCACTTTTGTTAGGTAGCTCATTGCCACCTAGAACTCCAGGAGCACCTGGGTGGGCGCGCCCCCCCCACAGTAAATCTGGAAGGGGGGTCGGAAGCCTCTTTTAGGTGTGGTGCTCTCTACTTGGGGCAACATCAGCATCGCCCACACTGGGGATGAAGGTACTGCATCTCTGCAGCCACCTGGGTACAGATGGCCACAACAAGAAGTCCCCAGTGAGTCCCTTGTAAGATCCCGGGAACACAGCAACTCTAATATTTCAATCACACACAGGCCCTGGTGACACTGCGAGTAATTAGGGCTCCGGTAGTTGGTGGTGTCCTATACATAATATTCATTCGTCCTGGAGCACTGACCTCCTCAGGAAGTTTTTATAGTTTCTCCAAACATAATTAGCCAGCTGAGCACTTCTGAGTTAGAAATCCCAGACAAGCCCCCATCTGTGGGTCTGACTTACCCAAGAGATGTTTATTGATCCCAATGTGTGCTGGCCCTGGGCAGGGCTGTGCAGTCACGGAAACTTATTCTTATGATCAGGATCATTAGCAACAATGCCCATCTATCGACCACTGGACACACATCTGGCTATGGGCACCATTTCTCATTTCTGTGTTTAATTTGGAAAGGAACCCTTTGGGATGGATAGTTGGGTGGGTGGGAAGCTGTGGGTACTTTCAGATCTAATTCCCAAGCCATATATTTTATGCTGTAAGTATTCTTATTTCCATTTACAGATGAAAACCTTGATGCTGAGCCAGATTAGATAACTTTCCCAAGGCCTCTCAGCCAGCTTCTAACAGAATATGAGCCCAGATCTCTTGCTCTATAGTCTGGGCCTTCAAACCATGACACTAAAATAATGACTACTACCAAACCATCACCCTGGCTCCATGGACCATGAAATCCAATGACGGAGAAATCTAAATAAAATATCTGTAGCTACATATGACTGTGAGGAGGACCACAAGAGACTGTAAAAGCCCAGTGGGGTGGTGCATGCCCATAAGCCCAGCATTCCAGAAGCTGAGGCAGGACGGTGTCAGCAAGTTTATAGCCAGCCTGGGCTACATAGCAACCCCGTCCCCTAAAAGAAGGACTTTTGGATAGGACCTGGATGGATGCATTAAATTAGCCAGGTGGAGACATCCCCCTGTGGGAGGAGACTGGTTTGCTTGTTCACTTGGTTGGTTAATTGGTTAGTTTGCTCCTTTAATCTTTGATGTCTTTGAGGGCCTTTTCTGGATATAAATATTTTCCTCTGTGTGTGTGCGCGCATGCACATGCGTGTACCACACCATGCATCTTGGGGTCAGAGGACAACTTGTGGCAATCAGTTCCCTTCTACCATGTGTGTTCTCTGAGTCATCTCATGGGTCTCCTCTGACCTTTGCCAGGTCCCCGAATGAGAGAGCGAGAGATTATTTATTTTCTCCAGCAATGGCATCTTCAGCTTTAGTCTGACTCTAGACTGAGTCCAAATCCCCCACCTTCTCCATTCTGCACATTGGAGGAACATAGCTCAGGCCAGAGCCCCCATCAGCTTGGGTAGCAATTTTCTTCCTCTATTTCCCCAAACCCTCGTGAAAATCTCCCCGGGAGAGAGCACCCCCAGAGATGCTGAGTGCAGCCCCAGGAAGGTTCCTTCGCCTGAGCCTTGCCTCCCTGGCTCAGCCCTTGGTGCCTACCCAGCGCTGGCTATGGTTTATCACCTTCTTGTTGGAATGCTCTCATCGGCACACAGATCCGTGGGACAGATGGCTCTGCCTCAGTGGCAGCAGGCATTATCAGATTTAATAGTTGTTCCCTGCAGCCCAAATACAATCAGCAAATTTCCGACATAGAGACGAGAGTTGAGAGTAAACACAGTCCCTGGGACTCTCTCGGACTCTCCAGCCCAAGGCTTCTCTCCTGCAGTTTAATTCTCCTGGGCATCAGAGCCCATACTGTGGGGAGAGGTTGCTCAGTGCAGTCACGTTGTCCCTTCCTTTGCCTCCCAGTTCTAGCTGAGAGCCAGTGTTATCAGGATGGGTCGCTGGGGATAGGGCAAGGAGGACACTCTCCAGCCCCAGGCTGCAGGGCTTTCAGCCTGGCACGAGGAAGCCCAGCCCATGCCCAGCCTGCTTCACCCACTGTTGATGCCATCAGCAGCCGTCCTGTCCTCTCTTCCCTTCTAGGACACACAGTTGGCAAGGAACAGAGACCGCGCCCTTGGCACTCAGAAGGATGGGCGGTCTTGATTTGCCATGCTCAGAAGCCCCTGTCCCCACTGTCTCTCTTCCCCGTGAAATCTGGGCTCTATCCAGGATCGGATTCTTTCCAGCCCCACTCTCTCGCCCAACCCCCTCTCCAATCTGTCACCTGCCAGGGATGCCACTGATCTGGCTGGAGGGCAACCGAATTGGATTCATAAGGAATGGCTGGTATCCGAAACCTGCCAGTGCCACTCTGGGCTATCAGCTGAGCCAAAAAAAGACAAACCCAGGACGGCTCCAAGGCCAAAGCTACAACGCTCCTGGGCGACAGCGGGAAGAGCATGCAGGAGTGTTCTGTGTGTGTTTCCGAACAAATTGTGCACAACAAGTGATGGTTCTGTGTGTAATATCTCTCTCTCTCTCTCTCTCTCTCTCTCTCTCTCTCTCTCTCTCTCTCTCT
>NC_034590.1:18732282-18836159 GCF_900095145.1 Mus pahari | reverse complement strand
TCTCTCTCTCTCTCTCTCTCTCTCTCTCTCTCTCTCTCTCTCTCTCTTTCTCCCCCCCCCGTGTGTGTGTGTGTATGTGTCCTCCCCACCCCACTCCCATTCTTATTGCTATTCTTCCTCTCTCCCCCTCCCCCCTCACTGGGTTATTTGTGGCTCTCACTCTGGGTGGCTTGATGATCATTAATGTCTCGCTGTTTCTGTGGGGTTGGAATGTCAGTGTGCCAGTGGCCTCTTTGTGCCAGTGTTCACAAAGTGCCTGAAGTGGCGGCTTTCATGCTTCAGCTTTGGGTCTCCTCCTCCAGGAAGCCCTCCCCGGTTGTGTTAGATGCCCCTTGTCTCTGTTGCCACCATGAGAGCCTCCCAGGTGGGGTGGGCTGTAGCTCAGTGGCAGAGTGTACACTTAGCATACATGAAACTCGGGATTCAAGCCACAGCACCATACACACATGTACATACACTACATACAACCACTGCACACACACTACACACCATATCACACACACATACACACACACTACACATATATACCACAGTACATGTATACACCACACACACCACACACACTACAAACACACTATACACCACACACATTCCACACATACTACACACACTACATACCACACACACACATACTATACACACATATTACACACACACACACACACACACACACACACACATACACACATACCACTATGGGAAATGATACTTCAGTGAAGAATGAAATCATTACCACATGCACTCAGGAATCAGAAGCAGGAGGATCACCACAAGTTCCAGGCCAGTCAGGGCAGAGTATTTGGCTGGCATACACAGGCATTGCGTTCAGTAGCCAGCACTGATTGCAGCAGTGGTCACACACAGACTTCTAATGCTTTGGGAAGCCATTGGCACATGGTTCCACAAGGCTCTGTAGCGGAATCCCTTAACCAGTGTTTTACAGGGGAGGAAAGGGAGACTCAGAGAGGGTGAGGGGCTTCTTTAGAGACACCATGGCTGATAGTCTGGTGTTAAACTCAGGTACGGCTCATCTCTAACATATATGAACCTCCATGTCAGGTGGGGAATGGTGGGTGTGCACATGTGACAGGTGGGGACAGGGCGCTGCCCATGGTGGCCTGAGATCACTTCTAGCTTTTACTCAGGCCCTCCAGGACAGATGATCCACCTTTTAACCTCACTCAAACAGAGAGAGCCCAGGGACCCTCTTTATTCTCCAGAGGACCGGGAAGGACCTTTTGAGTCATGCCCCAGTCGGGCAGCATCAGGATTGTCCCATCCTAGTCCTGCTGCCTCAGCCACCTCTGTAATCAGTCCAGTGCTTTTAGTGGCCACTGCAGGCGTCCACTGCCGGATGACAGTGTGGGACATGGAGAGCCTATGCACTGATTCGTTTAAAGGAATAGTTAGGGCCATAGAGATGGGTAATGAATAAAGCTGCCTGCTGCCAAGTCAGGTGGCCTAAACTTATCCCTGGGACCCACATGGTTGCGAGAGAGAACTAATTCCCCCAGGTTGCTTTCTGACCTCACATGTATGCTGTGGCACCTGTGCGTGCACAAAATAAGTTAAAATGTATCTATGTTTTTAAAAAGACTATTTATTTAACTATCAACTCACAAATAGCTTGCGAAAACAGAAGTCTAGGGCCTAAGATCTTCCAAAGCTTTCGGCTTCCGTCTCAGATGTTGAGCTGTGGTCCTGGTCTCTTCTCTCTGGCCACGGGCCTTTGGGCTGACATCACCAGGGTCTCCCTTCTTAGGCCCCTTGCCTGATCTGGTGCCCATTTATTCCTTTTCTTCATGTTTTGAGACAGGGATTTGTGTTGCACGGGATGGACTCCGACTCACTGTGTAGCAAAGGGTGGTCCACTTGTCCCCACCTGGATGCCACACTTCATACCACAGAGGTGCTTCACAGGCCTTGTGTACCCACGTCTTCACAAAAACCTAGACGTTCTGGCTCCACCCCTTTAAAGCTGCACTAAAAAGATATCTACCCACAACTCTGTGACAGACCTAATGACAGTAATTCTGCTTTGAATAGGGCACAAGTTTCTTTATCCATAGCAATGTGATCTTTAGTCCTAGAGTGTGTGCGTCTGGGGGAGGAGGGCTGGAGGCTCCATCTTCGAGCTACAAAAGGGGTTCTCTGTTGCTTTGTTTTAAAATGTACACTGTGGACCAGTGCGTTTGAGAGGACTCCCCTATCCGGCCAACATGTGTGCTCAGTTGATTGCCCCACTTGTGCCACAGCCTGGGTGTATGATGGTGCTGGTGGCAGAGCGAGCGGGTCATGGTTCTCCATCATGGTGAACAGGGATCTTGGTGCATCATGTTCCCATGAGTACCTCAGCGTCCCTAACAGTCCCTGTGGCTGAACATGGCACAGCTTTTGCACCCTGTCCCATGATGTGATTCAGAAACAGGCGCTCTGCCGTCTTTGTGTGCACAGCCATTACTTAGTTACATTAGTGAGGATGATAGTGATACTGTGCTTGGCTTTAAAACAACGCTTTCTGTTCTCCAGAGCTGGGTTTCTGAGAGGATGCTGGGATATGAAGTGTTGGACAGAGCTGAGTTTCCCTGAACCCATGGTGCCTGGATTATTTTAATCTAGTACCAGCCAAGTGGGCATGTTTCCATCTGCCACCAGCCATAAGTCTGTTGATGACAGTCACCTGTCAAAGTGTGACTCCAGGTCTAGACAGCAGGTCTGGGCTGGTGTTTCAGCATCATGAATGTCTGAGTTCACATGTCTCTAACTAGCACACAACCTTGGGCTAGCCACTTCACCACGATGAAACTCTTTCCTCATGTGGAAAGCAGAGACCCGGATGATACCTTGCTCACAGGATGCCAGAACAACAGGGAATCATGCTTTCTAACGTCTTATCTGTCACCCCTTCCAACCCATTCGGTCAGGTACTGCTGCCTCTAGCGTTTCCCTACCTTTCAGCCTTTCACACACACACACACACACACACACACACACCACTTGGTGATTTGGCAAGTGTCATGTGACTCAACAGCTCTGGACCCCAGCAGGGCCTACCTTAGAGCATCTCACATTGGCTCTCTGTGCCTATTTTTTGCTGCCCACAATCAAGAGGTGTCTGACCTGTGGAGCTTTGGGGAAGTAGCTGTGGACAGGACCAGGTGGCTCCATGGGCTGTGAAGGCCGATACACAAGTCACCTGTGGTACTCTATGGCACCAGTTCTCAACCTGTGGGCCAAGACCCTTTGGGGGTCACAAGTCAAAGATCTTGTATATCAGATATTTACATTACAATTCATAACAGTAGCAAAATTACAGCTCTGAAATAGTAATGGGAAAATGTTATGGTTGGAGGTCACGCCAACATGAGGAACTGTATTAAAGGGTTGAAGCATTGCGCAGGCTGAACATCACTATTCTAGAAAGTGAGGTCTCCCACCATCTTGGCCCCTAAGCCAAGATCCAGAAACTCTTGATTCTCGGAAAAGACTCGTGAGAGCCCTTCCCGAGTTGGCCTGGTCACTACCAAGGTCACGATCTTGGGTTTCTTCTCATTTTGTTCCCATCACTGTCTGCCCTGTAGCACCTCCCACATCCTTGCAAATGTCCCCTGTCAGGGGCAGTGTCAGAAAGGTGAGAGCCCAATCTTCATGGGAAGATTGGAGTAGTCATGCGAGAGGGTGGTGGCCCATCAAGTTCAAAGTCTTCCCGGGAGCCAGGGATGCTGGATTTGGAAACAGGCAGGGTGATGCTTACTGAGCCCTTCAGCACAAAGGCAGAATGTTTTCCCCTGATTATGATCTGGGGTCTTTCTGGAGTGCAAAGAGGATGACTTAAACTTAAAAGAAGGTCCTGGGAGCCCGAGGGGCTAGGGCTGCCCAAGTGTTCTCAGCGGTTGCGATCACTTCCTTCCCATCTTTCCCACAGTCCACACCGGGTCCCTCCCCTCCCCCGGCCCAGAAGTCACTGCTCAGCAGGCTGTTGGTTCCGTTTCAGAGGCAGAGAACGTATTATGCCATTTGCTGGAGCTGTTCCGTTTGGGCTCCCTGTGATCTGCTCTATTTATTCTTGTTCCATTCAGAGAAAACTCCCAGGGGCATAGAGGAAGAGCTGCTGAGAGTCACGCTTGCCTGGGGTTAGGATTGAGCCTTGTTCTGGTCCCTCAAGTGGGAAGATGATGGAAGTAGAGTTGGATTTATCAGTCGAGGAGCATGCCTTCGTGTGTGTGTGTGTGTGTGTGTGTGTGTGTGTGTGTGTGTGTGTTGATCCATCTACCAACTCTGTCTTATTTTATGAGAGAGGATTTCACACTGAACAGAGAGCTCACTGATTCAGCTACTGGCTGGCCAGCTACCCCTAGGCACTCTCCCCTCCCATCTCCCCAGCGCTGGGAATCACACGCTGCTACACCCAGCTTTCTGATGTGGGTGCCAGGAATTGGACTCAGACCCTCACGCCCGCACAGCAAGTCATTGACCAACTGATCCCAGCTCCCTCGTTCCTGGTTTTTATTTACAAAGAATCGCTGCAGGCCTTGCCAGCACGGAGGGAGTACTCCAGCTGTAACAGCGGGACAGGAGTCGCTCCTCCGGGGGCGTGACAGCCACCACTGGTCTTCTCTGTCCTGCAGACACAGTTTCTCGGGGTGTACTTCGTCTCGTCCCAAGAGTTCCTGGGCAACGCCTACGTCTTGGCTGTACTTCTGTTCCTGGCCCTCCTGCTGCAGAGGACGTTCCTGCAAGCCTCATACTACGTCGCCATTGAAACCGGGATTAACCTGAGAGGGGCAATCCAGGTACTGGGGGTCATAACTCTTTTACTCTCGAAGCAGGCCTGCTTTATGCTCCCTTCAGATCAGAAGAGTCCTGCCGGGATGTTTATTTTTGGTGCTCTCCCCCAGATTTAGAACTGACTATTGGCTGTGTGGTGGAGAGTGGGAGGCATCTTGGGGCTTGGAAGCCATGGTAGCTCTGGTTCCGCCTTGGACTAGGCTGACACAAGTTGTCAGCTGCTCAGCGGTTGGTTGCTCCCCACTCTTGAAAGTGGCAGGCATCGCCAGTCGATTGCAGGGTTCTCTCCCACGGAGCACACACTGTGGTCTCAGAATCCATCTTTAATTCTGGAGGCCTAGAAGATAGTCTATTTAGGGGCAGCAACGCGAACCTATCAACATAATGGATCAGCAAGGCAGCTAAGGTCCATTTGAGCTCTTAAATCTTGGGGGCCCTGATGAGAGATTTATGACATATAGATCTAAGCTTTTGTAGAATTGATTGGCAGGATGATGAAAGCCAGAAAGGGCACAGAGCCCTGCAGAGGATGCCAAGCCCCTTGGGATGGAGGAGAGGTGCCCCATGCCCTAGTGCTTCCATGAGGACTTGAGCTTGGGGCTTGCATGGAGGACCCCGAGTGGGGACAGATCACGTGGCCTAGAAGCTTGTCCGTGTTCACACCAATCCTGGGAGGTGCAGCAGCTGTACACTTATCTGAGACCCCATGTCCCCCGATTGGCATCCTCCTTGTGCAAAGAAGAGGGTGAGGCCGATTCTGCCATCCCTGTTGATTTTCACAAAGCTGTATGGAGTCCCAAAGCTGCCTCATCCATCAAAACTATTTTGCAGAAAGATTAGATGTTGGGCATTACTTCCCTATAGTTTTTTGTTGTTGTTGTTGTTGTCATTGTTATTTTTACAAACATATTCTGCGGTGTCAGGAGCACGGGCTGATCCTGTGCAAGTCATTCAGAGGTGATGCTGGAAAGGAGCTGGTGAGAAGAGGAAGGTTGGGCTTGGACTGGGCCCACACCAGCCGCAGCTCTGGACCTCTTGATAGCCTGTATTGATGATGTAGATGTGCAGATGATGCTGTCCAGCTTCAGTGGGTTTCCATGGAGAAAACAGAATTTGCTCAAGGATATCAGCAAGTGGGAAGGGTGATTATGTTCATGATAAACCAAGACCCTCACAGGTTCAAGGGAGATGCAGAGCTAAGAAGAACCAAACCATGTGTAAACCCCAACGTTGGCCCTCCAACAACAGGCGAGCTTGTGCCACCACAACCAATTTTGTGGTTGGATAGTCTTGTCATCAGATCTGCTTCCTATGTGTGTGTCATAAATCACACAGCAGCCCAGTATTTTCCAATTATGCTAAAAGAGTCCCCAAATGGGTTTTTAATATATCAGCCTGTAGTTGTTTTTTTTTTTTAAATCAAACTGAATCTCTTACATTAACCAGAGAGATTAATTCATGTGCCACAAGAAGGAAATGACAGCATACATTATGGAAATGAAGTAGACCTAAAAGACCTCGTTCCTTTAAAAGATTTCCAGAAAGTTACCTACAGAAAATGTGCCCTCATAGATGAAAACCTGTAAGTTACCAAGCAGAATTCCTAAATTACACATACGCGCGCGCGTGTGCGCACACGTGCACACACACACACACACACACGTACATGCACACACATGCACGCACATACACCACCATCACACGTATGTAAGTGTTGCTCTATTTAACAGGTTATTTATGCCTGTATTTCAGTGAAAGTTGCTGGTTAGCCTCTAAGGCTTAATTTCACATAGCCAGGAAGCCCATAGAAAGTGCATAAATTTGTCCAAAAATATCACCATTATTTCCAGCGTTCCCCCTGCTGTGTATAAACCTCAGAAAAGACACAGAAGACGCCCACGCTCTCAGAAAACCTGACCCACAAGCAAAAGCAAGCCGGGCTTAACACAAACTACGGATTAAAGGCTTTGCAGCCGAAGTGCAGAGCAATTGTGTCCAAGGGCAGGCACCCTGTGGCCATTTAAGACAAGACAGAATTCTTCCTTGTTCCAGAGCATGTAGCTGAAAATACAATCTTTCTGGAAGGTGCCAGCGACAGGCACATAAAGCTTTCAGGTCTAAGCCCACGGGCAGCCATTACCCTCCATGTTGCCCTGTGGAGATTTTCTGGGTGGCTGCATTTCTAGGGATGGTGCGGGCGACGGACCCTTGTGACGGATCTCACTTGAGGTATGCTGTAGGCTGACCCTTGCTTTGTTCCAAGGCTCAGTGACTTGGCCCCAGGGTGGAGGTGACACACTAAAACAGGCTGCTTCTTGAGTCCTCATTTTTATGTCTTTAATGTGCTCTGCCCTGGTCCCCAGTAAATCAAGAACGCAAGTAGATGTGAAGACCCGCTTTTAAGATTTAGGAGCTAATTACGTCTCGTCCCTGAGGGAGAGGTCACGCTTGCTGGGGAGGTAGCTGCTGCTGCCTTGGATTCCTGCCCTTTGGCTTATTATCCATGGTGTAGATCATCGCGATGTTAGAATGACAGAGTCCCTTACAGAGCTGCTCTAGGGCCCTGTAGGGATGTCAGAGAAGCCTACATGCGACCCTTTCCAGATGTGGGTGGTGACAGAGATGGCAATGATGACAGATGTGAAGCTCTCTGCTCTCGCTCCTAGACCAAGATTTACAATAAGATCATGCACTTGTCTACTTCCAACCTGTCAATGGGGGAGATGACGGCTGGGCAGATCTGCAACCTGGTGGCCATCGACACAAACCAGCTCATGTGGTTTTTCTTCCTGTGCCCAAACCTCTGGGCCATGCCAGTACAGGTATCAGATTGTGCTGGGGGACCCTCCTGTCAGGGGAGGGCATCGAGGGAGACAGTAGGACACAAAACCAGACGCTACCTGTGTCCGTTGCGTGTTCACCTGCATCTTCCATCCTCTGGGGCCTATCCATGCAGTGTCCCCAGTGTCTCATGCACTGCAGGCCCATCTGTACATCTCTCAGTGATCAGAGCAGGTACCACCATTAAGACATTGGAAAACGTAGCCAACTTTGAATGGCCAGTAGGAGTGTCAAACAAAGAACAGTTTTGTAAATGCTAAAAACTGTGCTGTAGGGATTTGGGGTGTAGCACAGCTGGTAGTGTTATTGCCTAGAGTGTGTGATACCTGAATTCATCACCAGTACCACATAAACCAGGGATGGTTGTGGAGGCAGGAGGATTGGGACTTCAGGCTCATCCGCAGCTATGGAGTGAGTTCAATGCCACTCCGTTGAAGTTATTTGAAACAGGGTCTTGCCCTTCTTTTGCCCAGGCTAGCCCTAAGGTCCTGAGTTCATGCCATTTCTTAACTCAGTCTTCTGAGTGGCTAAAACTATTAGTGCACGGCACCAGGCCCAACTGATATTCATTTTTAATACATCAGAGACTGCGCCTTCATGCTTACGTAATAGACCAGCACACAAAAATTGCTAGTGTGAATTCCTATCAAGAAGTGAAGGCTGGGATGTAGCTCAGGTTGGCATGTGTGAGCCCTAGGTTAGCTCCTAGCCACCCCCAACCCCCACCCCACCTCACACACACAACACACACATGATATAATCTTAGCCTCACGGCAAGGAAACCCCACCTGGTTGGGGTCCTGGGTCCAAATTCACTCTTCCTCATTTACAATCTTTTTTCAAATCACACACATTTTTTTTTAAAGTAGCATTTTGGTGGACTAGTATATACTTGTAGTACACTTGGTGTACTAGTGTACACTTGAGCTCCCAGAACTTGGGAGGCTAAGGCAGGAGGATTGCCTCAAGTTTCAGAACAGCCGAACTGAAGGGTGAGACCCTGGAGTTGGTGAAGGTCCACCTGAAAACCCTGCAAATGATACTGGGTACCCTAGAAGGTTTCTTAGAGTCTAGCAGAACCACACCGACTGAAGGACACCCTGGCTGCCTCCGTGCGAGCACAGCTTATGTAAGAAGGGTTGTGCCTGGCAGGACTCCCAGGAAGGTATTGGTAGAGCAATCAACTAGGAGATTTATCTCTTAACATGGTCCTCTACCCACTGTGCCAGCTTTTAATGCCAGTTAAACAGGGGGAGGAGCGTGGTGACGGGGTCCTTCCACAGCCTCTCCATTACCTGGGAGGCTTTCGGTGGTTAACAAAAAGTGCAGAGCCCCGCCTCCTCTATCCTTGAACTGAGGCACAAGGCCGGCAGAAGTGCAGGGCCAAGACCTGCAGACTTTCTTTTCTCTCCTCTTTCAACTAAGGAGGTCAGCACGTCTGTTCTTCCAGAGTAAGCCATGCCGTTAAAGGTGCTTGTCTTTGACAACAGCTTGGAAAAGTGTCATCCAAGAACTTCGGGAACTCGCAAGAGAGATTTACATCGCCCATGAATAATGATAAGTAGGTAGTCATTTACATAAAGCTAGAAACAGAGTGAATTCTCATTTCAAAGAAAAACCTGCCAGGCTCAATAAAAATGGAAAGATACCAGACTCAGGTATGGTGGTTTTCATCATAATCCCAGCACTGGTGGGACTGAGCAGGACGCTCTCAAGCCCCAGCTAAACCTGGGCTATGCCACAAGACTCTGTTTCAAAACAACAGAAACTAGACCTGTAGTCCCAGCTACTTGGGAGACTAAACCAAGAGGATTACAGGTGAAGGCTAGCCTGAGTTAAAGCGTAATTCGGCACCTGATGCATACGCAGATAACTTAGTGAGACCTTATCTCAAAAAAAAATTTTTTTTAATGGGCCAAGTGGAAGGATACAGAAGAGCATGCCTGGATGATGTAGGTCAGTAATAGAGCATTGGCCTAGCATGTGAGAGGCCCTGAGTTCAATCCCCTGTAGAGCAAAAGGAGATGGTGGTGGGCAAGGATACAGTTCAGTTGGTAGAGTGCTTGCCTAGTGTACTGTAGTCCTAGTGTTGCAGATGGAGGCAAGAGGATCAGAACTTCAAGACTGTCTTCAGCTACACAGCCAGTTCAAGGCCAGTCTGGGATATATGAGACTCTGGATGGATGGATGGATGGATGGATGGATGGATGGATGGATGGATGGATGGATGAGTGGATGGATGCATGGATGCATGGATGGATGGATGAGTGGATGGATAGGTGGATGGACTAGTGGATGGATGGATGGATGAGTGGATGGATAGGTGGATGGACTAGTGGATGGATGGATGGATGAGTGGATGGATAGAGGGATGGATGAGTGGATGGGTGGAAGGGTAGATGGGTGGGTGGGTGTATGGATAGAAGGATGGATAGGTGGATGGATGAGTAGATGGATGAATGAATAGGTGGGTGGGTAGATTAGTGGGTGGGTGGATGGGTGGAAGGGTAGATGGGTGGGTAGGTGGATGGGTGGATGGATGGAAGGATGGATAGGTGGATGGATGGATGAGTGGATTGGTGAATAGGTGGATAGGTAAGTAGGTAGAGCAAGCTACCAGACCATGAATGCATAGCACCTTCTCTGTGCCTGTGCAGCTCTGCCTGGCACAGGGGCTGCAGGTTTGCCCCTTGGTTCTTGGGTAGTTTATTTCCAATGAGATGTCAGTCTCAGCAAATGAGAAATACAGTAAGTGGCGGAGTCTCAGACCCTCCTCGGAAAAGGAGACCCAGAGTGGAAGTCAGTCCTGGAGGTAGCTTTGGTAAACGCCCTTGGTTCCAGCCCAGAGCCTCAGTTGCATGTGTGCCCACAGCTTGCTCTCCCACACCTGCTTCTGTGCCCTACCCCCATCCCCAAGGCATTGTGAAAACCCAGGCACTGAGGAGCTGATGACAGGGTACTGCCGGTGCCCTCTGGCAAGGCAGTCCTGGAGCAGAGAGCTCATCCCTTGTCACCTTCTCTAGATCATTGTGGGTGTGATCCTCCTCTACTACATCCTTGGGGTCAGCGCCTTGATTGGAGCAGCTGTCATCATTCTGCTGGCTCCTGTACAGTACTTTGTGGCCACCAAGCTCTCCCAGGCACAGCGGAGCACCCTGGTGAGTGCACTAGGATATGCATGTTCTGTCTCTGCTGTTCTCCATATCTACTTCCTTGGTCCTCACCTTAGTAGCCTCCTCCCATACTCATAGTCCTCCCTACACTCACTTACAGTCCTCCCTCCCCACACATACAGTCCTCCCCACACTCCTCACAGTCCTCCCCACACAGTTCTCTCCATACTTAGTCCTTCCTATACCCACAGTCCTCCCCACACTCAGTTCTTCCCACAATCAATCCTCCCCACACTCTTAGTCCTCTCCACACTCACAGTCCTCCCTCCCCATACTCATAGTCCTCCCTACACTCACAGTCCAGTCCTCAGTTTCTATGAAATGAACTTAACAGTCTGGCCATAAACATGCCTGTGGTGACAGGAGCTGGGCAGATGGTGAGGACATGGATTTTGTGCCCTCTCCTCAGCCGAGCTAGGGGCCACAAGCGTCTCCCCTCTGCCTCTGAATCCACTCCTGCCACCACTCCTGCCCCTAGGAATATTCCAATGAGAGGCTGAAGCAGACCAACGAGATGCTCCGGGGCATCAAGCTGCTCAAACTGTATGCGTGGGAGAACATCTTCTGCTCGAGGGTGGAGATGACACGCAGGAAGGAAATGACCAGCCTCAGGGCCTTCGCTGTCTACACCTCCATCTCCAGTGAGTGCACCTGCCTGCAAGCCTAGACATCTGACATGGGTGAGGGGCAGGTCACAGAGCACGGAGGTCCCTTGACTGTCGGCAGACCCCCAGAGATTAGTGTTGTTAATAATATCCCCTCCCACTGTTTTTAAGTATGTGTGGGTATTGTGCACATGAGTGCAGGTGCCTCTGAACACTAGTGGTGTGGATCTCCCTGGAGCTGGCGTTACGGGCAGCTGTGACCTGCTTGATGTGGTTGGTAGGAACTGAATTGGGATCCTCTTCAAGTGCAGTATATACCCTTAACCATCCAGCCGTCTTGTCAGCCACTTGTGCAAATGTGCCCTGAGAGCCTGCTGTGTTGCAGGGCTCCATGAATCCACACCAGTAGGCAGGAAAGATGAGCCCTGTTCCTCACGGAGCTGGTGCCGCATTGACAGGCAACAGAGGGCGAACGAACACCAAGGGTAGCAAGGGTTTTCCGAGCCTGAAAAATGTTCAGGGTCAGAAGGAGCTGCCACTGCCCCAGGGAAGCTGTCGTCTCCCTGGGGCGTGCAGAGACACCCGTACAGAGCAGAAGCCCAGGCTTGCCTTCTCCTCTGCAGAAAACCCTGTGTCTCCTGTGTATAGAGATACACACAGGAATCGAGCGCAAAGAACCTGTCCAACGCTGAGCCAACTAGTAGCAAAGAAGTTAAAGCAGCCTGGTCGACAGAGTGAGCTCCAGGACAGCCAGGGCTACACATGTCTCGAAACCCTGTCTCGAAAAACAAATGAACAAACAAACAAACAAAAATTCATCAGAGAAAATTTACTACCAACGAGAGAGCTAGCAGGTTCAAAGCCATAAGAAAGGGCTATGGAGACGGCTCAGTGGGTGAAGTGGCCGCTGAGCCAGAGTGAAGACCTGAGTTTGAGTTAGCAGGACCCACAAAGAGCCACGCAACCACATGTGTCTATACCTGCAGGGCTCCCGTGATGATTGGGAGGGGGAGACCAGAGAATCCCTGAGCTCATGAGTCAGCTAGACGGACAGATGCAGTGGCAGACAGCAAGACACCCTGTCAGGAGCAAGAGAGAAGCTGAGAACTGACGCTAGAGACTGTCCCTTGATCTCTGCACCAGCACCAGCACGTGCACACCATACACACATGCACACAATACACACTACACATACACACACATATATATATATAGACACATGCTCACACATGCACACAAACAGAGACAGGCACACACACCATACACATATACACATACACATGCACACAAAGATGGACACACACACACACACACACACACGCATACACACACACACATTTGTGCGCTTGACCAAGCTATAACAGGAGTAGGAGATGGCTAGGAGGCTCCGAGACACAGTCAGACCTAGAACTCACTATATACCCCAAGCTGGCCTTTAACTCACAGAATTCTCCTGCATCAGCCTCCTGAATGCTGGGATTGCAGGCTTGAACCATCACACCCTGGTAACAGGGTTTCTCGTCAGGGTGCTCTGGGGTAGCGAGTTGGGGGCTGTAATGGAAGACATGATAGGACTGTCTCCTAGAGGGACTCTTTATAGGGCTATGGAGAGTAGAAATGTTAGCCCAGGTCATCTATGTGTTCTGGCATTTGTGCTACCTAGAGGGAGGTTCTGATGGGTCCAAGTGGCCACCACCATCACAAAGAAAGCTTGGCCCTGAGCACCAGGGATGGCCACAGTTCCCCACATCCACCAGGTCTAGCTATATTATTGTACCTGATACCTCAGACAGAACCAGGTCCAGTCAGCAGTGGCTAGGTCATCTACCATAAATGGCATGTGTTCACATAGGAAGGCTTAAGACCCAGTTGTCTCAGAGCAAAGCCAAGGGCACAGACAAGTTCCTGGTCTTCCCTTCATCCTCCGTGGGACGGGGCCATTAGAGCAGACATCTAGAGGAGCCAGTGTCCCAGACCCAGGCCCGCTTCTGCTTTGTCCTCATCAGCTCTGTCTGCCTCTCCAGCCTCGAGCTGGCATGTTACCATAGCCCTACCCCGAGTGATAAAGAAACCGATATGGAGGAACAAGAGTGGTGGTGGGGGGGGAGCGTTTTCCCATAGCTAGGAGACACCCTCTCCCAGCAATGCCTAGATAGTGAGGCAGGTTCCCCCATGGCTGACACAGAAAGGAGGAAGAGAAACAGCAAGGAACTCGTGGTCTGGGTCCCCAACGTTCTAGGCACAGTGGGTATCAAGGTAAAGCCAGCTGCAGTACGTGCAATTGAAGGCAGGTGGCAGTTACTGTTTCTGGGAAGCTATATTTACTTCCCAGGGCAAAAGAGCAACCTGTTTTGTGAGTGTGCAGCAGCCCGGTCCCCAGGCTAGTGCCCGGCCCTCTGAAGCCCAGCTGACAGGTGACACCTATTCCCTCAGGATCTCGGGAGATCAGCCTGGGTTTTGGGACCCAGGGTCAGTAGGATTTGAAGACTCAGAGGAGAAAGGGCCCCTGGAGCTAAGCAGGAGCTGCCCCGAGCCCTGGACCTATCCACAGGCCTAAAGGGACAAGCAGGGTACCACAGGCTGGTCCCTGGAAGAGGAGTGGGGAGGCAATGGTGTTATTATTCTAATTGTCCTTATGTATGGAGTACTACATGATAATTCATGCGTGCATACACGGTGTGATGATTATATCAGAGCAGCTAGCATTTCCATCCCTTTAAGCATTTTGTGTGTAAACGTTGATTGACATAAAATAATCATACATATTTATGAGATACAGTTGGGGTTTCAATATGTGTTCAGAATGTGCATACATCAAACCAGGTGGCTAGTGTACCCACCTCCTTACCATTGCCCCCGTTAACCTCTTCGGAGATATTCTTTAGTCGTTCAGAAAATATATAAGAAGTCATTGTGAGCTGTAGTCCCCAAACTGTGCACAAGAATGCTAGAAAAGCAAGCCAGACACAAAAGACAGCTTGGGCGAGTTCTCTCTCATGCAGGAGCTTCAAAAAGTCAGCCATGAGGCTGGGGGGATCGAGTATTAGTGAAGGACTCGCTGCAGGAGCCTGAGGGCCTGAGTTCAAATCCCAGTATCACATGTAAATCAGCAAGTGGGGCCTGTGCTTTTGAGCCCAGCGCTAGGGAGACATCAAGAGGCGGTTCCCTGAAGTGGGCTGGCCAGCCAGCCTGGCTTAGTCAGCCGGACTAAGCCAGGTCCCATGGAGAGGCCTGTCTCAACAAAAAATAAACAACAGATGCCTCTCAGGGAGCGACACCACATGCACACGTGCGCGCACGCGTGTGTGTGCACATACACACATGCACACACGTTAGTCTCAATATAGAACAATGACTGGGATCAGAGGAGACAGGAGAGTGGTGGGATAACGCAACGCACGTAAAAGCACAGCTCAGTACTCAGCAGAACTCGGAAAGTCAGCACTGTTTGCGTGGCATAGTTGCCCTTGCTTAGGGTGTCTCTTCCGAGAGGAAGTGGTTGGGTGGAGGCGTCTCCTAGCTGCAGACGCGTGCTTCGTGCTTCAAGTGGGTTCTCGCTGTCCTCTTCCTGGGCTCCTGGGCTTCTGTTTCCAGGGATCAAGGTACAGGTCATTAGGCTGAGCTAATGGGAATCTCATGTTCTCACCCGTGGCGCCAGCCATTGAGCCCGGGCAACGTGAAAGAGCCCTGGTGTTTTATCTCCAGATGGGGCCCGTCCTGGGGACGCTGGATGTGTTTCCAGGCTCGTTGTATACATACCCTGCAAGCAGGCTGTGTGGCAGACATGATTCCTTCTGACACTTTGTGATGGTTTCACTGACAGGGTCACCAAGATATCTGGTGTCTTTCCCTGGCAGCTAAAAGGCACTGGAACTCCACATTCCACCATTTGCAGAGGAGTGAGAGTTGCCAGCCAAAATGCCACCAGTTCCTCTTCAGGCCCTCGGCAGAGCTCTATCTGTGCTGAGCTTGACCGAAGCTCGAGCATGAGGCAGGGGTGGGTATGGTCTGCCGAGTCTCAGGGGACATTGGCTATGACGATCAGCAGTGGCAGTGCACATGGTAGAGCCACGAGGCCAGTCCCAGATGTCCCCATCTTCTGCGTTGTTCGTCTGGCCCTGCGGCTTCATTTCTTTCGAGCGCTTATTGACTGTCTCAGTTACCAACTGTCGCCAATGCGTCAGGCCCTGTGTTTGTCACTGGGTGAGAAGACACAGTGGTCCTAGCACTCTGGATGCCCATAAAAGTTATGAGTTGTACCCAACCTGGTCGTAGAGGTGGTGGGTGTCAGCGTGCCTTCTGGAGGTGACGCCCATGGTGGTTTCCCAAGGATAACCATGAGTTCCCCAGGTGAGGAAGAAACATCCAGGTAAAAAGGCCTCAAGGTAGCCAAAACGGTGGTGGATTCCATCCCAACCATCCTTCCTTCCCTCAGTGAGAGACCAATTCTAGAAAACTCTGTGTCATGTGTCAGGCCTCTGGGTTTACTTCTGGGACAGGAAGCCACGGAAGGAGCTTAGGTAGACTAAAGATGTGGTTGCCATCTCTGCCAATATTCTGTGCCTGTCCGGGATCCAGACAGGCAATGTGACAGTCTCAGGTTGTGTCTTGAAAATCAAAAGGCCAGAGAATCAACTCAGCCATGTGTGAGGGCTGGGGACAGCGTCCACAGGGCACAGCATAGTGACTGGCCACACTCCACACACTGCCTGTCTTACTATCCTGTACTAGGAAGCCTAAGACTTGGTTTGTCTTTGTTTATATCTTTGTCTTTTTGAGACCATTTTCTCACAAGTGGCCTGGAACTTGCAATGGAGCTGAGGACGGCCTTGAACTCTGATCCCCCTGCTTCCACCTTCAGAGTGCTCGGATTCTAGGTGTGCACCCCACACCCAGTTCCTGGTCCCCTCCTTTTCCTAGCTCTTCTCCTTCATTACCCGTCCTTCCTTGAGCCAATCGGGGCAGCCGCTGAGGGTCATTTATGTGTACCCTGGCAGGGAGGTTGGCTGAGGAGCAAGGAGAGCCCTTAGCCCTGGAGCAAAGTCAGCCCTGCTGGGAGCCTCCTTGATGTGCTTCTGTTGACTCCAGCAACCGGGTACCAGTTCCTCTCCACTCTGCTGCCTTTGCTGACAGTCAGATGGGATGGAAAATAGCCCCACACACTGCACTACAAAACACATTTCCCTTCCTGCCAGCACATCTTGCTGCTAGCACCAGGCTGAGTGTCTGCCCTCTGGCCTCCCTCTGCAGGAGGCAAAGCTGGAGTTAACCAGTGCACAAATGGCCGCTGTGCCTCCCCAGCACATGACTCCTGAAATATTTATGGTAACTTAGGAAATGAAAAGCTGCTGGTATTACGGTGTCAGACTGGTGCCCGCAAGGTCAAGCTGCGTTCTTTGGACAAAGCCAGGGGAGCCCACGAAAGGCTCTGCTCTGGCTTGGGTGGGATGTCTTCTTAGCAGTGGGAGCGAGTGGGGAAGGCTAACACGTTTGCCTGGGGACCAAGACTGCAGTGGGGGAAGGTACTGAAGAATAATTGTTGAGTGGAGTGGGTAGCTCCTAATGGATCTTTCCAATATCCTTAGCCCTGTACCATTGCAGATAGGCCTCACTTTTAGAGTGGCTTTTAAGGCCTGGACACACGAGATTGATCTTACCCTAACACACTAGGTGTGCTGATGTACACCTGCAATCCTTGTACTCGGGATGTAGAGATAAAAAGTCCAGGAGTTTGAAGTCATCTTTCGTTACACAGTGAACTCAAAGTCAACCTGAAATACATGAGACCCCGTCTCAGTCAAAACCACACACACACACACACACACACACACACACATTTACGTACACATGCTCAAACACACACAGACCATTCACACAGACACAAACACACAGACATTCACACATACATTCATTCTTACACATACGCATACATACATACATACACTCACAGATATACACATACACTCAAACTCACAGTCAAACACATACCGTTCTAATTTACTTTCTGCTACTCAAATAAATTCCATGACCAAAAGCAAAGTTGGGGGGGTGGGGGGGAGATATACTTTGCTTACACTTCCAGGTCACATTTCATCACAGCTAAAGGCAGGGCAGGAACTCCAGCAAGAGCTGGAAGCAGGAACCGTGGGGGGAAGCAGTGCTGCTTCCTAGCTTGCTGTCTGCTCATGCTCAGCTAGGCACATCTGCCTATGGATGGTGCCGCCCACAGTGGGCTGGGCCCTCTCATACAAAACATCATGGAGACAGTCTCAGAGATAAGTCTAGAGCCTTTCAGATCAACAGTTCTTCAGGGGGAGACTCCGGCTTCCGGGATAAGTTTGTGTCATGTGGACAGTGGAAGCAAATCGGGACATGTGATGTCACTCAGCCCACAGTTCATGGTTCTCACACCTAAGATTTGAAAGCTGTCGTGCTTTGTGTTTTGTTTTCGTTCTTTTGCTTTTTAACTGATCAAAGGGAATCACCCACTCTGTGCCAGAGTTAGAGTGAATTCTGATCTTCATTGTATTTCCCACCTCTTCTACCATTGTGGAACCCTGTGGAGCTGTGTGTGGGACCTCGGGTCTTCACCCCACAGCAGTTGCCTGTCCACTTGCGTGTTCCCTTCCCCCCTAGTTGTCTGTCATACTCAGAGGTCAGAGTCCCAGACCCCTAGTCTGCATCCCTGACACCCCCAAGGTGGCCACATCCCTCCCTGGGTGATGGGGTGATCTGAGAGGGGTTTGAAATACAGCGACTGGTGATGCCCCTCCCCCAGCTCCCACACCAGCCACAGGGGACTCGGCACCTCCTGTCGTGGTCATCCTTCTAGGCCAGAGAGGGAACTGGAAAGTCACATTCTCGATCTTTTCCTGCTACAACCAGCACAGCACAGAAAGTAATTCTGTCACACGCAGGCTCCACACTGCTGCATCAGCTCCAAAATGTTCATTTTTTAATTTATTTATAGCTTGTCTCATTCCTCAAAGTAGTTCAGGCATCTCTAGAAATAAAGGCAATAAAACAGAAAAATATACATATTTTAAAAATCATGACCAGGGGAAACATGCATCAGAATGCGATATCAATTATCACACGCTTTCTGCCTGCCAAGTGTCCCCCAGAGGTGCTTACCATCACTTTCTTAAGTGCCCACCCCCATTGGAAGTTCCCAGCCTGCCTCATTCTGGGTGGCTTGCCGCTACAGCTGAGCTGTGTTTTACAGTGATGGTCCTGAGGCTGCACCGTCTCGCTGAAGGTGTTGGCCTTCCTTTCCCTTGAGTGATGGCTCAGGATGAACACCCAGGATGTGGGATACAGGGTCAGAAGGTCAGAACGATTCTCACTTTGGATACACAGCTCTAGATGGCTTTTTCTGTGAGTTGTATCAATCCTTGATCTAAATTGCAGCCCCTGCTGCTGTGAGGATGGAGGGCTCTTGGATGTGGGCAGGGCTGGAAGGGAGAGGCACGGATGCTCCCGCCACCAAGTCCTTCACGTTAGTCTTATCTTGATGGACTGTAGACTGGCAGAAGAGAAGCCTGGGTCCTGAGTGTGCCTTGGAATAACTGGCTCTGACAGCCAGAGTGATGCCACTTCGGGTGTGTGGCTGTGTGGCTGACAGGCGAGGGTGCAAACCTGACAGCTATGTGTTTCCCCCAGACACCAGATAGTCGAGGTTATGCTGTGTCCTATCCCAGACCCTCAGTACCATGGGTGTAACTGGTAATGTTTCTACTCCTGAAATAAACCATAATTTAGCAGTGTGGTGCCATCATATGGGTTGATGAAGGGAAGTTGAAACATGGCTGTAGTTGACACTGGTAATGATTAAATGCCTACGAGTCTCAGAGAAAACCCACCACTACCCGGGAGGGTTCAGCCATAATAGTCGGGCATTGCCAGCTCTCGTTTCAGATTAGAAATTCAACTCAGGAGGCAAAGGCAGGTGAACCTCAGCGAGTTCAAGGCCAGCCTGATCTACAGAGCTACTCTGAGGACAGCCGGAGCTACACCCAGAAACCCTGTCTTGAAAAACCAAACCAAACAAACATTAGAACTTGCCTTCCTGCCGGCTTGATAGCTCCTCCCGGGAGCTTGTCCTCCGTCTTCCTGTCAGTGGCTGGGAGAACAACACTTGTCTCCATCTTCTGAGGAGAAGCCCTTGAGTGCAAGGACTACACGTGCCCTTCCACCAGGTTGGGATTCTCTGAAGTAGTGGCCGCGGCTCCCGGCATCTCTGTGGGAACCAGCTGCTGCAGGCTTCTTGCAGTAAGGGCACAGCCAAGCAGCGTCTAAACTTCAAAGTTTCAAAGACTTTGCTGTTTAGCAGACAGGACCATATCCAGTAGCTAAGCTTTTGGGCTTGGCTAGGGCCCCCTGCCTCCTGGTCTCTGGGCTTTAATAAGGGTAATCGAAGAACCAGCCTTCTCACCCCCCTTCCTCAGGCTCGCCCGAAGGAATGAGAGAAGGGTGGGCGAGAGCCTGAGGCCACACTTGAGTTAGTTAATTCGCGTATGTGCACACACACACACATACACACACACACACACACACACACACACACACCATGGCACACATGTGGCTTTGGAAGGACAAACGGTGGGGATCCATTCTGTCTAACCTTGTCAGCTTCAGGGATGAACTCAGGCTGTCAAGACGGGTGGCACTACCCACTAAGCTATCCCACCAGCCCCTGAGAGAATGAGGCAGGGTCCTCTACTCCAGATACAGCCTGAGCATGGAGTCCAAACCCTAGATCTAAGGAAGAGCCCCATTTGTTCCGTCAGTCTCCGGTTCCTCAGCCTGAGAGAGTTTGACATCCCTCCCAGGAGCCATAGCAGACTAGAAAGCTTCTGCATGGCTCAGGGGCGCACGGGGGCTGGGAGTACAGGCCGCAGCAGCCTTTGGGGCCCCTGAGACACAAGCTGCTCACCGCTCAGCCCTGCTGCTGGGTGCCGGTCCTCCTGTGGGATTTCCTTCACTGTCTCTTCATGGGACAGAAGTAAGAGGAACAAGAAGCCCCAGGGTGGCATGGGACAGAGCTGCAGCTGCCCTCTGCTGATGCACCCAGCAAGCTGGGCCTCCACCCAGATGCGCTACCCTGGCCGTCATGGCCACCTTCTCTCTCTCCTCTCCCTCCTCCCCTAACCTCTCCCCTTGTGCTTCCTTCGCAGTCTTCATGAACACAGCTATCCCCATTGCTGCCGTCCTCATCGTAAGTGGGCCTTTCCCCTCTACACGGGGCTGGGGAGGGGACAGACAAGTGGGGAAACATCCTGGTCCCACCCTCTTGCAGGAGGATCTCAAAAGCTGTGTCCGGGTGTGAGGGTGACTGCGGGTGTGCTCCTTCCTCACTCCACAGAGATGGGGCGCTGTCTCAGGTCCTGGGGGGTAAAGAACAGTAATTAGAGGAAGGAATAAAGCCTTCGCTTTAAAATAGCGAGTGGGGCTGGGGCTGGGGCTCCGTCGGTAGACTGCGTGGATGGTGTGCACAAAGCCCTGGGCTCCATGAGCTGGACGTGGTGGCACCTTCTGTACTCCCAGCACTGGGCAGGAGTGTCAGTTCAGAGTCACTTTTGACTACATAGTGAGTTCAAGGCCAGCCTGAGCTACATAAGACCCTGTCTCAAAAAAAAAAAAAAAAAAGTAGGAGGAGAAGGGAGAAGGAGAGAGGGGTCAGTATATTGTCTGTGGAATTTTAAAGGGGTCAGTATATTGTCTGTGGAATTTTAAAGGGGTCAGTATATTGTCTGTGGAATTTTAAAGTGGCTGTCTACTTGTTAACACATAGAAATGACACCCATCTGTTGTGGAAATTGACGGGGCCATCGGGAAGAAGAGTCAAAACAGAGGAAAAAGCCCCACGCCCACACAGCATCTTCAGGGTGTTTCTTTCTCATCCTTTTAAAAGCAGATGATATGTCATGTCTACAGAAATAGGACTGTGTCGCAAACACAGTTGTATAACCTGCTTTTTTAGATTTAGGAACATGCCACGCACAGTTCCTGTACCATGGACAGCCTAGTTGCGGAGGCAGGTCACAGGCCCTACAGCAAGGCCCGGGGATCCCTGGAGTCCCCCTGTTCCCAGTCTCCCCTCTGCTCCAAGACTGACGCTCTTTTTTTTAAAGCGATTGTTATTTCCCCTGAGGCCGGCATCCCTGAGCAGCTCTGAGTACAAGGCCGCCAGGCATGCCTGGGAATTTACTTTTCAGTGTGATTTATTGAGCTCATTCCTGGCCTGGGCTCTGGGAACTGTGCTACAGAACCAGTCAGGTAGCCAGGGACAGATCCAGGGAGGCGAGGCTGTAGCAACTATTTTTACATTTTCACCAGACTGAGGACTAGGGAGACTGAACCCAGAATTCTAAGTGGAACAGAATTCAACCCCAGGGCCCCTCCCTGATTCTTCCTGGCACAGAGGGGTGGGGCCAGAAGGGAGCCGCCCCATCCCTATCCATGGGGTGACTGAGGAAGATGGCCTGCTCTAACTGAAAGGTTCCCCATAGTCCTGATCAGCTCTCAGGCTTCCCTTCCGGAGCCTTGGGCTTTGGGTGTGTGTGTGGGGGGTGGACACGGGGACCCACACCCTGAGACACCCTGTGCCCCCTATGCTTTATCCACAGACCTTTGTGGGCCACGTCAGCTTCTTCAAAGAGTCAGACTTCTCACCCTCGGTGGCCTTTGCCTCTCTCTCTCTCTTCCACATCCTGGTCACACCGCTATTCCTGCTGTCTAGTGTGGTTCGGTCCACCGTCAAGGCCCTAGTGAGGTGAGAGAAAGACCCTAGTGAGGACATTCCAAGGGCTGTCCATCACAGGACACACCTCCCTGTGCTCTGGGCCTCTTTGAGCAGCTGTTATGGGAAAAGACTCTAATGCCTGTACAGCAGTTAGCACGATGTCTGCCTTCCCCAGGCTGTAGCCATTGTGAATAACTGCTCTTAACCCAAGTGATCTTAACACAGGCAACCTTAACTAGTTTAACTACAAGTAACCATCTTAAACAGTAAACCAACCCAAACCAAACAAAAGTACCTCCAATCCAGACTACTCCAAATGGCAGGTCAAACTTTTTTTTTAGAAAACTGTCCTGAGGACTGTAGAGTGTTGACTCAAGATAGTATAGACAAAGCTTGGGTTTCAGTTCCCATCACTGTAAAATAAATATGTGTGTGTATAAGCCTTGGTGTGGAACACTCGCCTGTAACTCCAAAACCTGGGAAGTAGAAGCAGGAGGGTAAGGAATCCGGAGCTGTCCTTGGCTACACTAGTAAGTTTGAGGCTAACCTGGGCTATAGGAGACCCTGCCTCGAAACAGAACAATACATAAAGAAAAAAGGGCAGAGGGGGGAGGGGGGACAAGATGACGTAGTGGGAAAAGACGCTTGCTGCCAAGCCTGGCGACCTGAGTTCAATTCCCAAGACCCACGTGATAGGAGAAGATCCCGCCTTAAAGTTGTCTGTAGCATGAGAGCCTCCCCAATCCTACCACACAAAATAAATGAATACATATTTAGAAAAAAAAACTGGTAACATCTGTTACCCTGTCCTGTGGAGCTGCCCACTGAGCAGCCCCCTGCCACATGGCTTTTGTAGGGAACATTTAGGACCAGGTACCCACTGAGAGCTGTTTTCTGAGCTCACACCTCCTCCTCCCCCCATCCTCTGCCTCTCAGGGGTAAAGGGTACCTCTTTGCTTCCTCTGCAGTGTGCAAAAGCTGAGTGAGTTCCTGTCCAGTGCGGAGATCCGTGAGGAACAGTGTGCCCCCCGAGAGCCCGCACCCCAAGGCCAAGCGGGCAAGTACCAGGCGGTGGTAAGTGTCCAGCCTACCCCTGCTACTCCCAAGTTTCATCTAAATCGTGAAGTTTGTGCCCACCCGCACTGGGCCCTCACATTTCCGCCCCCCCCCCAGAAGAGGGTCCTCCCAGCCCTGAAGCCCTCACCTCCTAACCACCCACAGCCCCTCAAGGTCGTGAACCGCAAGCGCCCAGCCCGGGAAGAGGTTCGGGACCTCTTGGGCCCACTGCAGAGGCTGACCCCCAGCATGGATGGAGATGCTGACAACTTCTGTGTCCAGGTGAGGAGTCCTCAAGCCAGTGTCCACACCCCCAGCCTCAGCGCCATCTTCCAAGAGAATTTTAACCCCTTCAAGACCAAGAACCTGAGGTCTGAGTCCTCTATCCAAAGGCCCCCTGTCTGGAGGACTCCTGAAGCCAAGCATAGCATTTCCACCCCACTCAGCAGGAAAACTCCCTCCTCACTCGCACAAGGGTACCTCAGACAGGGCTTACTCCCTACTGTCCGGCCGGAAGCACTCCAAGAGTTGGAAGTGATATTTATTGATCTTCATAGGGGAGGGGAGACAGGGACACGCCACACTGAAAACCCTTGCACCTCTCTCCTCTTCTGCACCATGTCGGGGATGGACAATGAAGATCATCGGAGGCTTCTTCACCTGGACCCCTGATGGAATCCCCACCCTGTCCAACATCACCATCCGTATCCCCCGAGGTATGGCTCTCCCCACCCTTCCAGATGTGCCGTCGTGTCCCAAAAGAGAGGACAAGTCAAATCAATGTTGCTAAGCACCCGCTCTCTGCTGCCTACCTGGGCACTCTGAGGTCTGAATTCTAAACAGAAACCGGCTACAGCCAAGATGAGGGTACCTTGATATCAAACTTATCTTAACAGGTGTCAGACTTGAGTGTTCTAGGAGGATCATGGAAATGGAGAGTCTGAACACAGCCGTGTTCCAGTCAAGCCGGTAGCAGAGGGTCATAGATGGGAGCTATGCTGGCACTGTGGGAGGACTACAGGAATCCCAGGAGCACTGAAGGGGGTTGGGGGGGAGGAGCAGAGGATGTCAGAAGCAGAGGACAGACCTGGGAAGCCAGGGAACACTGTCAATTCCAGAAGGAAAAACTCTGGAGCAGAGAGCCTCTCAGGGTTTCCAGAGGAGGAGGGTGGGGAGGAGGGCCTGAAGCTAAGTGTACATGTCCATCTATTCTTCTGGGTGAGAGCTGTTCAGACTCCGTCCAGCTTCCATCCCATCTATTGCCCTCCATTGCCATAGGCCAGCTGACCATGATTGTGGGGCAGGTGGGCTGCGGCAAGTCCTCGCTCCTTCTGGCCACCCTGGGGGAGATGCAGAAGGTCTCCGGGGCCGTCTTCTGGAACAGGTAACATTTGCTTCTCTCCCTCCAACCATGGCTCTCGGTGGAGGGTGTACCATTCATTTATTGAACGTCTAATTGCCTTGAGCAGACACTCGGTAGATGGCTATTGTTTTTCTTCTCCTATCATCATTCGTGTCCATTCAACCCTTGCTGTGTGATGTGTTGGGTCCTTTGCACAATTCCATGCGTGAATGAATACCAGCAGAGTGTTACTACCAATTCTCTTCCTATAGATGCGAGCTGTATTTGCCCTAATTCACACAACTAGCAAGAGGCAGAGCGGAGATTCGAACTTAGTTCTGCTCACTCTTAATTCTCATATTTCTTGGGCTATATTTTCTCTCAGCCAACATTGGTTTCAGGTTTTTCTTCAGCAAAGCAGACTGGGACCATTCAGGGTGTGTGTGTGTGTGTGTGTGTGTGTGTGTGTGTGTGTGTGTGTGTAGGGCCCAGAAGTAACCCGGGCAAACACTGCTTTCCAATGATCATGCTCTTAATTAAAGAGCCAGAACCTTAGGCTGAGTCTGTCATGGATCTATTATTCATGCCCACCTACTAAAGGGCGGTGAAAATTAGCCTCTGAGAGATGAATGTCAAATGGAATCTTTAAAAGGCAGGAGAGGGAACCCTAAGAAATGAGGAAGGTGGAGAGTTCAGAACCTGCACAGATCAGCCGCAGCCACCCCCACAAAGCCTAGCTCTGTGCCCTGCCATCGATGCAGAGGGAAAGAGGTAGTCTAGCCCCACCCCCAAGCTGGAATTCACAGCTCTTATTCAGGATAGTGGGGGAGAGGTGCAGCCAGTTCAACAGGGGGGGCCAGCTTGCCCTACAGGTTTTTGTTTTGTTTTGTTTTGTTTTTAAAGGAAATTAGTTTTCTCTTTTCTAAGGAAATGAAGATGACAGGTTTTGATAAACCTGAGCAGAGAGAATTGAACACAGGCTTTACACTCACAGTATCTTTTTTTCCAAACTGCCCCTGAATGGTGTCCCCCAGCAGAAACCATTCTCCCTCCCTGCTGTGGCCATGGGCTAGCAGGTGAGCCCTTTGGGTTCCCTGATGGGTCTTGTAGTATAGGAGCAGAATGGCCCTGCCTGCCTCCCCTCGCTGTCCTGCAGTGAGGTTCCCCAGCAGTTTTCTGGGGAGGCCCTGGAACTGGTTTGAGCTCACACCTCCGCCAGCTTTGATATCAGCAGCTCCTCAGGGCTCCGGTGAAGCCCTTGTCTTTTAGCCATGTGTCTGGGACAATCCTCCACGAACTGTGAGCTGAAGAAAGCAGTCAATGCTTATTGGGTCCCTTAGTAAGCATGACCTCACCAAAGCCAGCCATTTCATGACAGCAACAGTGGAGGCTCTGGGAATTTGGGCCACTTTCTGTCAGCGTGTTGGAACAGGACCCTCGAGTTGGCCACCTCCCTGGATCCTGTTCCTAGAAAATTAGTCTCTATACTCCATGTTGAAGGCAGTCTGGGTTCAGTTTCTCACCAGGGTAAACCTTTTCTAGAAGAGATTACAGAGTTCAAGCCCGGAGCTGCCCCTGGGGTTCCCGGGACTGTACCCCACACAGCTCACAGCTGAAATGTCTCTGAAGCTGGCTGCCCCTCCCTCTCTTCACCTTTACTCTATCCCACACCCACATCGTCACACTAGCTCCTCTGACCACCGGAGGCAGCAGATGACATTCAGCCAGTGGCCTCTCCTCCAGGGTGCTTCAGTGCTTGGAGTCTAGCTGCTGCCACTCTCCCTTTAGAAAACTCAGCCAAGGGCATGCGAAGGGCCTCTCCATGGTGGCTAAAGCTGGGTGCCTTTCACGTGCCAGGCGCTGTCCAGGACACTTCGGTGTCTCCCTCTGTCCCCTCACCCTGTTCTCCCCACCCAAACAGACGAGAAACCGAAGTGAAGCAGGTTACACCGTTCTTATCGTGGCATAAGTAGAATTTGCAGCCAAGTGGGTACCTGTGAGCCTCCACTGTGAGCTGAAAGGACCTGACAGCTTCAGGAAGAAGTAACTTCTCACCCGATGACCCAAAAGTTAGCAGCCTCTTTGCTGTGTCGCAGGTGTACACACACACACACACACACACACACACACACACACACACTTCACAGAGCCACTACATGAATCCTCAGGCTTTGCGCTCATCAAAACCCACCTCTCTCAGTGGATGTCCAGGCCCGTTTGAAGCCAGGAGGAAGGCTGAGGCACTAAGATTCATGTTCCTCAGAATCCACCTCGCTTTCCTCCATGGGCTAGCTCCCCCTAGGCATACCAGGTTACCTGTAGCCATCCCTAGACTGTGACACGTGCCTGGCTCAATTGGAGTCTTGACTTGTCCATTACCAATACATTAATTCCACCATAGTATATTGACCCCACCGGTGACGCCAGACCCTGTGCCCAGCCACAGAAAGCAATGATAAGACTTGGCTCCTTATTGGACATGGTAGTGGCACATGCCTTTAGTCCCAGCACTTGGAGGCAGAGACAGGCAGAGCTTGGTGATCTCGAGGCCAGCCTGGTTTACAGATCAGGTCTCAGGGCAGTCAAGCCTGTCTCAAAAACAAAAAAGGAAGAGCAAGAAAATCAGTGACACCAGAACACCGGAGGAGGAGGAGCTCTGTGGTCCGGGGCTGGGGGGACTCTGAGAGGCTCCTTGCAGATGGGTATGAGCTCCTCTCATGGAAAAGGCAGGGGTGGAAGAGGAAGGTACCCAGATGACGTCGCTGTACAGGCAAAGGCTTGCTGATATCAAAGTGCATGGCTCCAGGTGCCTGAAGTACCGAGTGTGTGGGATTCAGTGGCGAGGGACGGATGAAGGGAGCCTGCCATGATTAGACGCAGCAGGCATGAGAAAGACCGTGAAGTGGAAAGGCTGTAGAACTGCCTGCTCCTGATAAAGGACGATGGAGTAGGGGAAGGGACCAGGGGAGAGATCAGTTAGAAGCTCGTTAAAATGGCTCTGAGAGAGTCTAAACTGATGTGGCTCAGTTGGTCCCCTTGGTCCTGAGAAGCCCGAGGTAGCCCTGTCTCCATCTGGACACCTATCTCGAGGCAATGAGCTAAAAATCGGAGCTACGAATGTTAAATGCTTCTCGCTCCTGGGAGGCACCCCGAACCCAAGACATTGGCCCCCGAGTCTTCTGAGAAATGGTGCACTTGCAAAGTGAGCCAAGAACAAAATAGCCTTTAACCCGGAAACCCCTCCTGATCTCCTGATAGCTCCTATGACAAGCCTAAAGCCAGAGGCAAGGGCCATATCAGGGCACTTCCTTACCAAGGCCAAACCCTGGTGGCCAGGAGGCCAAAAAGAGTTCCAGGGGAGCACAGGGCCGGAGCTGGGAGATTAGGGAGGTGCAGCATCGAGAACACTCTGAGGAGATGGAGCTTGTTGGTGCAACTGCTCATTTATTCCTGCAAGGACCAAATGAGCTAAGTACGGCTGAGCAGGCAGGCAGGCAGGCAGGAGCAGATGCTCTGGGGCAAGCTGCCTGAGATGAGATTTGATCTGTGTGTTTTGGAAAATTCCATAAGCATCCTGTACCAGTTTCCCCTTTTAACCCACGGGAGCGATGAGAGGATTAACCTAGCATGAAGCAGGAGCCCTAGGAATATTATGATAAAGGCTATTATTCAGTCATGTCCCTCCTCGCCAAGAACAAAATTCCCATACTGTACCCTAGCCTCTCTCCCAGGAGAGACCACAGTAAGCTCCCCGGAGACAAGAACCACGTTTTATTTATCTCTCTGAATCCAAAGTCACTTTAGCAAATGAATTCATTTACAAATGAATGAACCAGGGACAGCTAGGGACCGTATTAATGTGTGTCTCTCCTATAAGCCTTTGCTCAAGTTGCTCCCTAACCCAGGCTTCTGCACCCGCTCTGGGGAGGAGCCAGCCCTGAGACTGCAGCCCCACATTCTGCTGTGATCAGTCTGTGTGGCTCTGGGCCCATTAAGGCTCCAGGCTGTTCTCTAAAAGCCGCTCTTCTTAACTAAGGGGAGGGAAGCCCTTGTCCCCAGGATACTCCAGGCAGACAGGACTATGTAGGAGACCCAGGATGGAGAGTTGTCCTGAGCAGACCCTGGTTCTGGGTCTCAGAGCCACGTGACTCCCACGTGCTCCCTTTCATGAGTCACCAGCCTCTCCCTGGCTTCCTGACTCAGTTAACTGTCGGCCTGGGAGTTTCCAAACTCCCTGCGTAATCTCTAAGAAGAAAACATGTTAACAAAAGTCAATATTAGCAGACACGATCAGGTACAGTTCGTTTCCTGGGAAGTGAAAAATAAGACTGTCAGTCCTTCTAATGTCCCCAAAAGCCATCAGGAAGTAGGTCTCAGGAAAGCACAGGGTGGGGAGAAGGTGAGAATGTACAAATCCGGTTTTCCCAGGATTCCCTGCTGCCTTCTCTCTACCACCTCTTAAAGCACCCACATGTGACCTGTCAGTGTGTCTGTCTATGCCCAGTAATACCCCCACTTGCTGTGGGATTTTCTCAGAGCCTGCCTGCTGATTTGCGGTGCTTGGCTCCAAGTTGCCTGACTCCCACCCTTAGATGTACCCCAGTGTGCTGGGGAGAGACTGGGGACTCGGGTGCCTCCTGAGTCTCCTGGAGGCGACAAGTGGACAAGAGACTTGGGTAGGACCAGGCAGGCGTGGGAACCAGGTGGCCTGCTTAGTTCTGACTGTGCCACTTCCTTGCTCCACGACCTCAGGCAGGTGACATCACCTTCCTGGAACTCACTTTCTTCCTTTTAAGCAATGAAAAATACCCTGCCCTTTCTTTGCATCTCAGAGATCTGGCCTTGGCAGCCACTGCACAGGGGGCTATGAGTGGGAGAAAATGCTTCAGGACACTCACAGGCCTGCAGGAGGGAAGAACAGTGGACTGTACAGGTCCTGTCCTACCGTGTCCTGTCTGAGATTCTTCATCTCACACACACACACACACACACACACACACACACACACACGTGTACTCCAGCAGTCAGTGAGAGAAAGTGCTTGCCAAATGTACCAGTCTTTACTTTTTAGCTTAACATATATACACAAAGCTTTGATTGGGCTCCTGCTAGAAGTTTAGGGATACAATAGAAAGAGGAAGGGAGTGATCTCAGGTTACCACCCCAGCCTCTTCCCCTTTCTGACTCTGTCGAATAGAGCCTATTCTCCAGCCCTGAACCTCAGTGTGCTCATCTGTAAAGTGGGGACAGAATGCAGTAGTAGTGCCAGACTGAGTGCCAACTCTTTGGCACTGTGCACGACAGTAGCCGCTAGCAAGAACTCACCCCTCCTTCGCTGTTCCCCCGTGATTAATACGCCTGTTAGCAAGCTCCATTTATTACAGATCTGTCACGTGCTAAGCACTGTGGGGGCTGGAAAAGATGTTCTTCCTGACTTTCAATCCCACGGGGCACACCAGGTTCGCACAGGCACTGATGGAGAGCAAGGCAGTCCATTAGGAGTGCTAATTGAGCAGCTGAGATCGAGATGAACAGAACCAGGGCTGAGACAGGGCTAGAGGAGGGCGTGCTGGGTCCTCAGGAGGCCCTGGAGATGCAGGCCACACAGCCTTTGCTACTCTGGAGGAAGTCCCCTGAGAGAAACTCACCTGGGCTGTGGCCACAGGGCAGGAGTGTGTCAGCTCCCGTCCCGGGCTGTGGCCACAGGGCAGGGGTGTGTCAGCTCCCGTCCCGGGCTGTGGCCACAGGGCAGGAGTGTGTCAGCTCCCGTCCCGGGCTGTAGCCACAGGGCAGGAGTGTGCCAGCTCCCGTTTCTTCTGTCTCATGTTAGTGTTCTGCCTATGAATTGTCGATCTCGGCAAGCTGATGCTTGGAGAAGCTGGGTTAGTAAGGGCTGGGAGAGCCAGCAGGGACCACACAACCCAGAAGAAAGTGCCAGGGATTGGTGACAGCAAATGCCTCACAACCTCACTTGGTCCTGCCCCAGTGCGGGACGGGGACCCATCGGATCTTTGTCATTTGCTGACTGTGTGACTTTGAACATGTTACCTAGCCTCTCGGAGCCTGATATATGTGCAAAAGAGCACTGAGAAATCAAAATGACCCTCTGGGTGATTATTTTATGGATTAAAAGTGACAGACTTAGCCGGGCGTGGTGGCACACGCCTTTAATCCCAGCACTTGGGAGGCAGAGGCAGGCAGATTTCTGAGTTTGAGGCCAGCCTGGTCTACAGAGTGAGTTCCAGGACAGTCAGAGCTATACAGAGAAACCCTGTCCCAAAAAACAAAATCAAAATACAAACAAAAAAAAGTGACAGATTTTCACAAAGGCTACACACCTACATATAAAAATAAGTAAATAAAAAAAAGTCTAAAACAATAGAGATGACTCTATTACGGTGCTTATCAGAACTTATAAAAGCTCAATAAATGATGGCTGTCTTCAACAGTCTTAAAATAAGATAACTGGGTGCAGTGGCTCAGGTCCACAGTCCCAGCACCCAGTGGGTGCAGGCAGAAAGATCAGGAGTTCAAGGTCATCTTTGGCTACAGAACAAACTTGAGGTCCGTTTGAGCTACAGGAGGCCCTGTCTGAAAATTCTAATTTAGTAATTATAATCCTAAGAGCCTGCATGACTACGGAGAGGGTTGTTTTTCCCACATGTGTATATCACAAGTGCACATTTCATTGGTGGAAGATGTTTCTGAACAGTTGAAAGGTGTTGAGCTGGCGCAGGAGAAAGACCACAGAGAAGCTTGGCCCCATGATTCAGATCCATTTCCCAAGGGCACCTCTCACCTCACCGTGAGAGGTTCACCTCCCTGCGCTGGCAGAGTCGGGAAAACAGAAGGTAGCCCGTCGTCGTGCACACTGACGTTTCCTGCTTTTTAGAGGCAGCTGCTCCAGTTTTTCCTGACCCATTCTCAGGCCCTGCAGACTGAGAGACACTGTGTGCAGTGAGCTCAGCTGTCCAGGGTAGGAAACCCCCTTGGTGCCCAGCCAGCCTCGCTGCTGCCCCAGGCCAATGCCGGGAGCACCAGCTGAGTCCTCCCTCGGGTGCTGAGGTTGAGATGAGCTGATTGTGCCCCGAGGAAGCCACCGAGACCCCTGGACATGGGGGTAGGGGGGCTAGTGGGGACTGCTTCTCCATGAAGCTCCCATGATGGACGGCAATGGGAATAACTGCTCTTTGTCTTTCTGTCCAACCCAGCAGCCTTCCAGACAGCGAGGGAGAAGACCCCAGGTATTGCCTCAGGACAAGGTTGGCATGCGCGGCGCGGTGGAGGCTGTGAGAGAGAGTGCTGAGTGCGAATCCAAGGTTGTGCTGTCTCATGTTCCCAGAGCCATGGGGCTAAGCCGTGCAGTTCTGATGAAGGCAAACTGTGATTTGCAGAGGGGAGAATAAAAGAGCCTTAGATGTGATCATGGTTTTTTTACTCATCCCAAGGTTCATAGCGCATACACAGGTATCAGTCATCCACGGTATTAAAATACCGCGGTGAGAGGAACGTGGTGACTCATACCTTTAATCCCAGCGCTCAGATACAGGAAAAACAAATTGTCTGGGCTGGGAATGTGGCTCAGTGGGTAGAGTGCTTGCCTAGCATGCACAGAGTCCAGGGTTCAATTCCCAGCATTGTGTAAACCAGGTGTGTCTTTGCACACCTGAAACCATATTGCTTAGGCTATAGGGGCAAGAGAATCTGAAGTTCAAGTCCATCTCCATAGGGAATTGAAATCTAGCCTGTGCTACATGAGACCCTACTTGCCACCACCACCCCCACCAAAAAAACCACAAAAAACAACAACAACAACAACTGTCATGTTGAGTAGAGTTAAAAAGTAACTGAGTGGTTGCCAGAGGCTGGAGAGAGACAGGAGAAGGAGTGTGACAACGGTTACACGAGGTTTGTTTGGAGGTGACATGTCCTGGAACTTGGTGGCAGTGCTGGCTGAGTTAGGCTACCCAGGAATCTGAAAACCACCAGATTAATGTCAGGAGCCAGCGCTGACACCCTGTCAACCCAGTGCTTAGGAGGTGACTGCACGAGGATCAGAAGTTCAAGGCCAGCCTGGAACATGAGAATCCCCACCTTTAAACTAAAAAGAAGGAAAAAAAATGTAGTAGGAAACAAGTAATTGGAAAAATGTTTGTTGAGAGGCTCCAGGGGGGAAAACAAAGTCTCTAAGGAGTAGAGATGGGCATGTCTCCTGCTACACAGAAAATTCGGGTGCGCTAAATGTGCTCAATGAAAGTCTAAGAGTTCTAAAGGAAACGGATTGTTGACAAAGACATAGCACAACCTTCTTCTGAGAATGCAGGGGAAACCTGGAGGCGGGCGGGCCAGGCCAGGCAAGGTGGCTCCTCTGCAAATCACCAGCTGACAGAAGCTTCACCCTCCAGCCCCAGAGGCACATCCCTCCTGGGGCTTCCTGCCTTGTCTGCCACTTTGTCCCCAGTGTGGTGACAGTCCCAACCTCTCGAACCTTACTGACTACATAACTTGAGCCAAAGCCTAGACGCACAGGAAAGTCTGCATGTGTCAGACGATAACGCAGTGACAGAGCATTTGACAGTGGGGCTCCTCGGAGCTGGCCACGGCCGAGGGCCCGAGCGTCTCCCTGACTGGCCACTCTAGTGTCTAAGTCTGGGTGCTGTGTGCGGCCACGGCTGATGCTCAGAACCTCTCTTTCAGCTTCCCAACTGTAGGTGGCCACCCAGATGCTACAGGTTCTGTCAACAGCCTGGCCCAACCTGGCTACGGTCAGAGTACCCTGCCCAGCTGGGTGCAACCTTGTTGGCCCGAGGCTTTGGCTTACTCATTTGAACCTAGCTTGGAAGTCTGGGCAGATCTCCTACCTCTCTGACCCTAGAAGGTTCCCCCACCCCACCCCACCCACCCCATCCCATGAGGCCTTTTCCTCCTGTTCTCCCTCTTAAATGAACCAGGTGGGTCTCTTCCCATACCCACATGGCTGGGCTCACCACATCTAGAATCTCATGTGTGCCTATAGACAGGATGCCGGTGGGGCTTACGTAAGCAGGAGGTAGCTGGTTTGAAGGAGAGCTTGGCCCGTCAGGAGTCTGACCTGTGTCTTTCCTCCACTACAGCAACCCAGAGCGGGAGACAGCGGCCGACTCGGATGCCAGGTACTCGTGCTGGGTGTGCAGAGCCATGGTCCCCTGGGCGTGGCTGCGGGTCCTAGGAAGAGCTCTGGGCTCCTCTGTGGCCTGGGAGCTGCCCTATCTCTGAACACCATGCTGGTTCATCCTCAGCAGCTTCTGGGAGGAAGGGAGTGGGAAGGAGGGGTTTTTTGGAAACTACGACACACTGAATGTCACTTCCTTGGCTCTGTATCTGTAAAACATGTCCTTCTGTGTAGAGTCCAGCAGCTGCTGAGGGTGTAAGGAAGCCGGGCTAAGGGATTGCTTAGTTTGGTGAGAGTCGGGGGTCCTGTTCCCTGCCTCGGGGTTGAGGTGGAGCTGGAGAAGGCTCGAGTTAGCAGTGCGGGAGGATTGGGGGGGGGGGTGTGATGCAAGTCTTGAACCTGAGGCTTGGACTTTCTGAGATGTCCTTTGGGCCCTGAGGCCTCAGAACACTGTGCCGACAGAGGCTCTATAGGGTCTCCTTCTCTGACCTGGGAGACTTCCCTCCAGAGGCCTATGTCCCACTGTCCTTTTCAAATGAGTCGAGTCCTAGGTCTCCTCATATTCCCATGTGGTCCAACAGCGAGGTTCCTAAATCTGTCTGTACCCAGCCCCCTGCGTGTGGTTGCAGACTGTGTCCCTGGGTTACAGAGGCCCGCTGTGGTGGTGGAGGAGACTAGAAATCCTTCTGGAGGTCTGAATCCGTCAGGAAGAACTTGACTTGTGTTACCCAGTACCCACCATGGATTCCTGTCATGTGCCCTGGCTACCTCAGTACATCCACCCTCTTGCCCCAAACCTAAGCCATTGATCGTCCTGACAGTTGCTCTGAGCATGCACCCTGGGAAGGCCCTCACACGCAGTCTGTTCCAGGAGCAGAGGCCCCGTGGCCTATGCATCTCAGAAACCATGGCTGCTAAATGCCACAGTGGAGGAGAACATCACCTTCGAGAGTCCCTTCAATAAGCAACGGTAACAGCCTCCAGGAGAGAGATGGGGGGGGGCTGGGTGTGGCCCTTGGCACCTGGGCATCCCACAGTCCAGCTAGCATCTTCTAGGCCATCTGGAAAGGATCCAGATGCCCCTGGGTTCCAGCAGCCCCTTCCCATGTATGAGAGGAGGGAGCAGGGCTGCTGCCTTATCTAGCTAGGACTGAAGTAGAATTGAGTTAGTCATGGTGAACCGTTTCAGTTCTCCACTATGATTTTCGGTCCCCACCACACACACACACACACACACACACACACACACACACACACCCCACAACATTCCCTAATGACTGCCATAGCCAGCACCCATTGATCACTTAGCAGTTGCCCAAGAAGGGTTAGGGTACCAGGCTCTTCATACCTGTGCTCTTACCTGACACAGTAACACTCTTGTGCCCATTTTATGGGTGAGGAAAACAAGGTTCTGAAGCTTAAGTAATTTACCCAAGGCTAGCCAGTAAATTGCTGAAATGGGTGTCAATTCTGAAGCTGCCTAAGGACATGTGTCACCAAGAAACTCTGAATTCTCCATGGACGCTGCCTGGCACCTGTTCAGGCTAAAAGCTGGCCAAATGACAATAAGAAGAGCAAGCTAGGCAAATATTTGATCAGCCATCATCATTACCACCTCCAAACACTCAGCAGTGGTTTGCCCAGATGGTGCCCCAGCATGTGCTCTGACTGCATTTCCCACCGCTCAGGGACCATAAGCCCCCTCCCATCCCTCACTCAGCTTATTTGCCTCCATACAATTTCATCCTTCAAATATTTAACTTGCCCCAGGCTGTGTAAGCGCTGACCTTAGCTCTTTCCCATTCTCATGGTGTTTGCTTACATAAGGCAGGAAGTGCATTAAAGCCATCACTTACTGGGGCCCAGCAACCCACAGGCTAATGACCATGCGAGGACTGAGGCCCCACTCTGACCAGGCCTATCAGCTGACCCACCCATCCCTATTCTTACTTTCCAGGTACAAGATGGTCATTGAAGCCTGCTCCCTGCAGCCAGACATAGATATCCTGCCCCATGGAGACCAGACTCAGATTGGGGAACGGGTTAGTGGCAGCCTCCCCTGCCCCTGCCCATGTTTCCACTGTGTCCTTAGGTCCTTCTCAAGAAGCACGAATGATGTAACAGGACAAAAGAAAGGGATGAAGAGCTTCAAGTAGTATGAAATTGTGAGGACCATTGTCCTGTGTAGTGTGACTTCTCCTGGGAAGACATAGAGAAATCTCTGTTCATCCCAGATAGGGCAGCAATATCGAGCTAAAAGGCAGTTCCCCCTAAGTCTGTCTTAGTGAACCCATGAGTCTGTTAGGGTTAATTACAGGAGTATGAATGACTTAAAGGCAGCTATATCACCCAAAGTCCACTGCAGCAACCTGCACAACTCACTGCAGTTTAGCAATTGCTTCTGCTGATAAAACCATGAATCTTGTAAGTTTCAGGAGCTTTCTGATCCTTGTGAGTTTTCCTTAGTTCCTGAATACCATGTGGTTCCTTAGCTCCCTGAGTCTTATAAAGCTTCTTCCTTCATCCAGGAGAGAACAGTTCAGTTTGGAGGAGCATTAACACAGAATTCTGACTGATGGGAGAGGTCAGCCACTCCAAGCTGAGGGATGACTACATCTCTTCATTGAGCCCCAAGTGTATAGAGAGAACCTGAAGGGCTGAGGGTATGATCTTTTCCTCTCTTTTGATGACAGGGTATCAACTTGTCTGGTGGTCAGCGTCAGCGAATCAGTGTAGCCCGAGCCCTCTACCAGCACACCAATGTTGTCTTCTTGGTGAGTGTCCCAGATGAAGTTTCCCTGGGGTACTCACTTCTGACTGCCTACCTGTTTGGTTCTGTAACATCATCATGGTTCCCTAACATCACTACCACCACCACCACCACCACCACCACCACCACCACCACCACCACCACCATCTAACAGCCTCCCTAACCAGGATCAAAACCTCCTAGAGATACTGCCTCTATCTTACATAGAGAGAAACTGAGGCTGGTTAGAACAATGCTGATAACCCACTGTGGGATTCCCATTGAGCCTTGCAATCACCTTGAAAAGGTTCTTGCACACACAAGGGGAGGCGAGCTGTGGCTAGAGACTGCCTCTCTAAAGGACAAAAGGGCAGCCCCAGCTGTCGACACCCATGCAGCCCAGCTATCAGAATGCAAACACATGGAGTGTGTGGCCCCATTCCCAGCTTGTGCTCAGGCTAGACACTGCTAATAAATTTCCAAGCTATCATTTCAGAGAACTCAAGGGGTCCTCAGAACCCTTTAGCACAACACTCTAGCCATCGAGCATGAGGTAAAACTTGCCTACCTCATGTCAAGTTCTGGGCGAGGTGCCTTGGTTGGTACTGAAGGAATCTTAAGACCCAGCCCTTGACCTCGAAATTTTGAAGTTTGATTAGGGGGACAGACTCACACACATGCAGGAAATATAGCTAGTTCAAAACTAAGCTGTGTGGCCCAGACCATGAGACAGCTTTGATGGCGGGAGAATTCAGGGGGGCTTCCTGGAAGAGAGCCTTGAAGAGTCAATCAAACAAAAGGACCGTGAGGCATTTGGGTAAAGGCTCAGCACAATGAACATCAGCTCTCTGACCCTAGCTTTATCTTCTCCCCACCCCCACCTCCTCAGCACACACAGCACTCCTCGAAGCGATGCTTCACCCATACATTCTTAGACCTGGCCCACGATCAGCAGTTATGAAGTCCGAGCCCACCCAATGTCCCACCCAGATACATAAACAACTCTGTTGGATAAAAGTCCAGCGGCTGCTTTCCTCCGTTCATTAAGGCATAGACTCAGGGTGTGAGAGCTTGGGGGTCTTGCAGGCAGGAGTGTGCAGATGATACGATCTGGCTTTGCCTGGGACAGAGAGGATGGGAAAGTTAGGAACTGGTCAGGGAAAGACACAGAAGGACTCGGGTTAGGGTGAGTGGTGGGTGGGAAGCTGTCACTGCGAAGAAGGCAGAGCAGCACGTCACACGGAAGAAGCAGCTCTGGCAACGGCTAGAAGGGTGGGCTCACTGGCAACCTGGAATGGAAGGAGCTTGGGAAGGTCGGATGAGAAGTGGGGCTAGGAAGGAAGAGTGGGCAGACTGGAGAGGGACTGGGAGACTGTACTGAGGAGTTCAGGCTTCATAGGAGGTGGGTAGCCATCTGTGACTCAGGAGTCAGGGAGCGAATTGTTAAGGTCTGTTTAAATAACTGAGACATTTGAGCCCCAGAGAAGTTAGGCAGGTGGTCCAAGGCCTTGTAGCCAACCTTCGTCAATACCTAGATTGGCTTCATTAGAACTCTCGAGAGTTCAGCTTACCTCGGCCATTCCCTACAAGCCTGCCTCTACCTCCTCTTTCTCAGGATGACCCCTTCTCAGCACTGGATGTCCATCTGAGTGACCACCTGATGCAGGCCGGCATCCTCGAGCTGCTCCGGGATGACAAGAGGACAGTGGTCTTGGTGACCCACAAGCTACAGTACCTGCCTCATGCTGACTGGGTGAGGAGCCTCAGAGGACAGACTATGGAGCTGTGTGTGTGTGTGTGTGTGTGTGTGTTCTTCAAAAGAATCAGTCATATGACCCAGAAGCAAAGGCTGATAGCCACAGCACAAGACGCCAGTCCTACGTGGTTTTGTGCAGCCCAAGAAATACTTGTAGTCCAGCATCTTGGTGTGGCTCAGGCCTGCAGACATTCCCAGCCTGCCTTGGTTCCCTTCTGGTGTACGTTAGAGGAGCACCAGACAATCTGAGGAAAAGTAGACATTCAGTTCTTACCATCTAGATGGCCCTGTCCTGCTTGCTCCCCCTGGCTGTGTATGATCTGTTTAGATGGGAGAGCCGACTCTGAGCCTCTGGCCTTTGGGGATGAGTGGGTTGGAGCCTCTGTTGTATGGAAGATGTGGGAACAGAGGCAGTAGTCCTGTACACAAAAGCACTCCCAGAGAACATGGTGCTGTGAACCCCATGCTGACCAACAGAAGAACTAACCCTGTTCTTCAATAGGTAGAGACATACTTCTCTCCGTCTCATTTGGGGATCACTTAGTGCTAAGATAAAGACGATGAGCCTTTGGAAATCTACACCTGCCTACTCCTAATCCAAAATGTCCCTGGACAGCAGCCACAGTCTGAGACCCTCTCTGATCTTTAAGGCTGAGCCAAATAGGCCTGTTAATTAATTCCTCTCAAAATAAATCTTCCATGTGGAATGTGAACCTCCTCCACTATGATAAACACCAGAAGAAGAAAAAAATTCTGAATGCTATTAAAACAGGTAAAGCGACTTCAGAATGCAAGGTGGTTGTAGTTCAGAACGACCCCGAGTCCAGTAAGGCAGACATGGAGGTGCCTGGTTCCTTGAGGTACCTGTGCACAGGACCCCAAGATGGGATGGGAGCCGGTTCATGGCAGCTATATATGGTGGTGTCATTGGATGCTTCAAATACAGCATTTGCTGGATTCCAAAAGGGTGCAGCCATACCTGCTTGGATTAACAAGCGTGTTACCACCAACTGATAGACTCTACCATCAGGTATAGCTCAGGACAACATACAAATGGCCTGCTCAGCATATGGAAACTGATGCTGATGGGGTCCTGTGGGTAACCTACCGTGCTAGCCAAGGGCCGCTCATTAGCTCTGCAAAGACACCCACTGAGGGTGGTGTTTGGCGAGAGTGGGTTGCCAGACCACACAGGCAGTGGATTAAGGTAGCTATTGATAGAGCATGAAAGATGCTACACCCCTGTCTCAGACTCCTCTAAGGGAGCCAAACCTGTTTCCTGGCTGCCCTGGCAGATCATTGCTATGAAGGATGGCACCATTCAGAGGGAGGGGACGCTCAAGGACTTCCAGAGGTCTGAGTGCCAGCTCTTTGAGCATTGGAAGACCCTCATGAACCGGCAAGACCAAGAGCTGGAGAAGGTAAGAACATAGGGGGTCACACAGCCGCCCCTGGATTCTGGTTCCGAGTTCAGATTCTGCTTCTAGGCTTGCCTGCCTGCCTGCTCTCACCCCTTCTCCACCCCCACGCTCCCCCAGAAAGTCTCCAAATGACAGAGTAGAGTTATACAGAGGCAAAGGGAAAAGCTGGCCCCTGTGCAGGGACCCAGGACAGAATCAGGTGCGCACACGTGCCATGTAGTTGAAAGGCTCCAGAATCAGCTCAAGCTAGCTAAACAAAGGAAAGGGCCAAGGTAAGGAATTGTCAGTTCACGAAACCAAAAGGTCCCAGGATTTTGCCACCAGGATTCTGTTTCTCTCTGTCGCTTTGCTTCACTGCTCTCAAATCAGCCCCATTCCGGGGCAGCAGTGCTGTCTCAGCAGCCCTGGGATTCCTTTCTGCAACCACAGAAAGCTTTTCACACTTCAGTCTGGTCACGTGCTAACCCTGACTGGATCGTCACAGCCATGATGGCGGGGTGTGAGGATTAGCCAGTCTATGGTCATGCGACCACCCGAGTTGCTTGAATCTCAGAGACCAAGAACAGGGGAGACATGGGTGTGGCCGTGCACACTTGTAATCCCAGCACTGGGAGGCTGAGGCAGGAGGGTGGGAAGTTCAAAGCTAGGCTTCTTCCCGCACACAACAGGAGTATACTCCTCTGAGATACTGGGGTGCCTTTAGTTGACAGAGAGAAGTTAATTCTGGTAAGATGAGTGTGTGCCCATGTGTGCCTGCCCTGAGATAGAAACAGCCTGTAAGCCAGTCATCACTAGGGTAGTGGCTCCTAACCTCTACCTTCCCACAAGCACACTGTGGGAAGAAGACATTGGCCAGGCTCCATATGTCTTCCAGGAGACAGTCATGGAGAGAAAAGCCCCAGAGCCGTCTCAGGGCCTGCCCCGTGCCATGTCCTCAAGAGATGGCCTTCTGCTGGATGAGGATGAGGAGGAAGGTACGACCACTAGCCTGGGGGCGCAGTTAACACCCACGATGTGCTAGTTGCTTTCCTTATTGCTATGTCAAACGACTGACAAGAAGCTACCTTAGGAAAAGTCTGTTTGGGTTTGCAGGGATATGGTCTAATGGTGGCATGGAAGGGATGGTGACTGGAGACGGTCACTGTGTCCTCAGGAATCAGAGGGCCATGACGGTTCAGCCCACTTTCTCCTTTTTTTTTTTTTTTTTTTTCAGTTTAGGACCCCAGCTTATGGAATGGCGCCGCCCACGGTGGGCAGGTCTGCCCACCTTAAGTAACCTATTGTAGATAACTCCTCTCTCTGTTTGCCCAGAGGTTTGCCTTATGGGTGATTCTGGTTGACAGTATTAGCCATCACACAGAGAGAAACTGAAGTCCCAGGGTTTCTGGACGTGGTCGAGCAGTATGGTTTGTTTAGGCGTCTTTCTCTCTATATGTTTTCCCGTCTGTAAGTGGGAATAAGATGTCCCCTGGCTCACCTTCAGAGGGTTGCGATCTGTGAAGCTTCAGGGTGGGTTCTTGCAACCTGCAGAGGAGGCGGCCGAGAGCGAGGATGATGACAACTTATCCTCGGTGCTGCATCAGCGAGCCAAGATCCCGTGGCGAGCCTGCACTAAGTATTTGTCCTCTGCCGGCGTCCTGCTCCTGTCCCTGCTAGTCTTCTCCCAGCTGCTCAAGCACATGGTCTTGGTGGCCATTGATTACTGGCTGGCCAAGTGGACGGACAGTGCCCTGGTCCCGAACCCTGCCACCAGGAACTGCTCCCTCAGCCAGGTACACCTGCAGCCCGTGACAGGGCTGGTGGAGAGGATGGGGGGAAGGCTGAACCCACACACAGCCACAGGACACACTTGTTCTTCCCGCTTAGGAATGTGCTCTGGACCAGTCTGTCTATGCCATGGTATTCACCGTGCTCTGCAGCCTGGGAATCGCACTGTGCCTTGTCACCTCTGTCACTGTGGAGTGGACAGGTCTGAAGGTGGCCAAGAGGCTGCACCGCAGCCTGCTCAATCGCATCATCCTGGCCCCCATGAGGTACCCCAGACCCAACCACAGCAGGGCAGGTTGCTATGCTCTGCGTCTTAAATCCCCCCTCTGTCACAGGCTTGTGGGGGTGATTCGTGTGTGTGTGTGTGTGTGTGTGTGTGTGTGTGTGTATGTGTGTGTGTGTGTGTGTAAGTGTCCTTATACAAGAAGCAGGGAGAACTGGCATTTGCCCAGCAGACCCCTGTGAACATCTTACATGGCTGGCTCATCGGACGGTCCCATCAGCCTTCAACATGAGCATCTATGAGCTTCTGATAAGGCTTAATTTCCTTCCCTAGGTGATATATTCTCTCTGCCCACAAGTTCCACTGCCTCCTCTCCCCCACTCCCTCCACAGACTGCATTTTCTGACACTGGGGGGTAGGATTAACTGTTCAAATCACCCTAATGAGATGCCAGGTGATGAGAGGCTTTAACATCATGCCCAACTGGCTGGTCAGACTGATTTGGAACCACATAGGCATGCTGGCTACCCGGCCTCATGGCTTCCAGACCTCCATAACTTTACCTCATAGCTACCACTCTGCCTGGCTACTCTTTCCCTCTCCAGCTTTGCAGTCTCTGTGGCTGGGGGACATGGTGGCCGGGTTAACTTACCCTCTATGTGCCCCCAGTCAGAAGTTCAGAGGCTCTCTGGCAGGGTTGGGCCAACTCCAGGTCCCAGCCAGAGTGCTGACAGCTGGCATAGCTTCTCACTGTCATCCAGTTGACAGAATGTCCCCAGGGAACAGCTCTCCTGGGAGAGGGCTCTGTGTCTCAAGGGAACAGTTGCCAAGAGAGTGAAGCCAAGCAGGCTCTCAGTGGTCACAGTGAGCCTGTGAGTCAGGAAGGCTAAATGGAGACCAATACCCTTTTGAGTGGCTGCAGGAATTCTCAAAGATGCAAGCCAGATATTTGCAGACCCACAAAAGCAACTGCTCCTAGGAAGTGAGACCCACAGATGGTTCTAGAAATATTTAAATCAAGCAAATAGCTGCCCTCGTTTCAGTCAATAACTAATGGTTCTGCTTGCCTCTTAGGTTCTTTGAGACCACGCCCCTGGGGAGTATCCTGAACAGATTTTCATCTGACTGTAACACCATTGACCAGGTACTGACTGACTGCCATGCTGGCCCATTGACCCTGTACTGACTGACTGCCATGCTGGCCTGAGAGCCTGGGAGCTTTTCCTCTTAGAGGCTAGCCTCCACATAGATGTGCAAGGCCCTTTGTAAGGAGCCCAGTGTCCCTGAGTGGGGAGCCCAGTGTCCCTGAGTGGGGAGCCCAGTATCCCTGAATGGGGAGCCCAGTGTCCCTGAGTGGGGAGCCCAGTATCCCTGAGTGGGGAGCCCAGTGTCCCTGAGTGGGGAGCCCAGTGTCCCTGAGTGGGAAGCCCAAGTGTTCTGCTCTGACCGACACTGCCTTGGGGTCTGCAGCCTCCCCTGAGAGCTTTCCTAAGACTGAAGGCTGTTTGAAGATTCCACTGGCTCACTTAGAAAGGTTCCAGAATATTCTGAACATTCACATGGGCTCAACTTATCTCCTTTACTGACATCTTACTAGATGGTGAGAAAACAGAGTCTGGATTCCTGCCCCCAGAGAGTTTGCAGGGCAGCCAGACAGATACACATGAGTCTAGAATAAAGTGAGAGACAAACATGGCGGCAGATGGTACTCCAAAGAGTCTAACATAGCAACATCCCCACTGTCTCCCCCTCGTCCCCAGCACATCCCGTCCACGCTGGAGTGTCTGAGTCGATCCACCCTACTCTGTGTCTCCGCCTTGACTGTCATCTCCTATGTCACACCTGTGTTCCTCGTGGCCCTCTTACCCCTAGCCGTGGTGTGCTACTTCATCCAAAAGTACTTCCGAGTGGCGTCCAGGTGACACGGCATTTCTTGTCTGGCAGGCGGGCGGGCAGGGGTGTAGGAACAGGGATGCAGGGGTGTAGGAGCAGGGATGCAGGGGTGTAGGAGCAGGGATGCAGGGGTGTAGGAGCAGGGATGCAGGGGTGTAGGAGCAGGCATGTAAGGGTGTAGGAGCAGGGATGCAGGGGTGTAGGAGCAGGGATGCAGGGGTGTAGGAGCAGGNCAGGGATGCAGGGGTGTAGGAGCAGGGATGCAGGGGTGTAGGAGCAGGCATGTAGGGGTGTAGGAGCAGGGATGCAGGGGTGTAGGAGCAGGGATACAGGGGTGTAGGAGCAGGGATGCAGGGGTGTAGGAGCAGGGATACAGGGGTATAGGAGCAGGGATAGAAGGTCCTTTGCGATGGCGGTTTGGTACACTTGCCAGACTCATTATTATAAAAGTGATAGCCATGCATCTCAAAAAATGAAACTAGAAATAACCGATAGAAATGGGGGAGATGCCCATCCTAATGTCTCATCTGTAGGCGCATGCTCTACAGTTCATACCTCAGTTGCTCCCTGGGGAGATGTGTCAGGAGCGGGATTGCTAAGGCAGGGGTAACATTATTGTGCCCTCCATTCATTTGTCCCAAATGCTTCCCATGAGGACTGTGTGATCCCAGGAGCCAAACTGACTTAGGAATCAGCACTGGTCTCCATTGGGGGTCGGGGCAGGGACAGATGGCACCTAACAGGAGAGGTGTGATGAATTAGCTCGCTTGTAAGTCCACAGGGGTGCAGAACATGACTGGGAACCTCGACTGCACTGAGGCTCCTGCAGACACTCTCATGGATCATATTTACTCTTGTGTGATTGAGACTCATCACACAATCTCTCTCTCTCTCTCTCTCTCTCTCTCTCTCTCTCTCTCTCTCTCACACACACACACACACACACACACACGCTCATACAAATACACACTCACACATATGTACACGCTCACACTCACACACATACACACACGCACATACACACATATGCACACACATGCTCACACATACACACACACAGTCACACANNCACACACATACACACACACACATACGCACACGCTCACACACACATACACATGCACACATGTTTCCTACTCAAAGTATTCTAATATATTCTCTAGAGAGTTCTTCCTAAGAGTGATTCTGTTAAACTCATTGATTCAAAAAATTAGAATGAAAACTTAAATGACCCTCTAGGCCATAGTTACTCAAACTGCCAATTACAACCATCATTAAATCAGATCCTGATTCATAATTATCATTTTGAAAACAGCGAGGTAGAACCAAGCCTAGGAGGAGTGAGTTATAGCTCGGACAGAACACTTGCCTATCATGAACACACGTTTGCACACACATATATGTGTCTGTGTATATGCGTTCTATTTTGATCTATAACATAAATTATCACAACATTTCACAACATGAAACCTATGCTTCGGCCCTGTAAGCATGGGTCCTTATTTGTGATACACAATGTACTGCTGTTATACTTCAGGTCATGGTCGTAAAGGCTAAGTACCTTTCCTGAGTGCTTACAGTTGATAAAGAAACAAAATACTGCCTGACAACGATGATCATTACGTTTAAATGCACTTTATATCCTAATTGCCTGCCTGGAAGACTCAACGTTGATATAAATGGCTTTTTGTTTGAATGGCCCAGAAGCTCCAGGCACCCTGGGGGCGGGGGGGGGGGGACACTCTGCATTGGCATTAGCAAAATGGCAATGTCTTTTCAAACATACTGTGGTATATACACCGTGGTACAAGCTGTCCTGCAAACTTCACCTCTCTGCCAAGGAGGGCATGTTCGCCCCATTCCTCTGATATCTGGCTCTTGCAACAGTGTCTAGGAACACTGCTTCTTGTTTTCCAGCTGGCCTACCTGGCATATGATATGTGGCTGTGGGGAGCAAGAGGCCCCTTGTTGCCATGGAAACCTGTAGCCTACTCTCCCCACCCAGGATCCTGGCCAAGGATGCCCTGAGGCCCGCTGTGGTTCTTAGGCAACAAGGAACTGAGAATCTGGCCTTTCTGTTCCTTTGACCGCTGTCTTATATAACCTGTGAAGTGGACACATATACATACATACATACACACACACACACACACACACACACACACACCACCCCTATCTCAGTGCCAGCTGTGAGGTGGACATTTCCCAGGATGGTTATCCGGCTCTGTTGAAGCATTCCACATAAGCATTCTCTTTGGCACGCCCAGGAGCATCCCGGTGTTGCGGCCTCAGCAAGCGAGAAATGGAGACTGACAGAGATGAAGCTGCTCAGCCTGGTGCATCCCGGCTGAGGCTGAGCACAAGCTGCCGTCCTAACCACTCTGCTCCTACAGGGACCTGCAGCAGCTGGATGACACAACGCAGCTCCCTCTGCTCTCACACTTTGCCGAAACCGTGGAAGGACTCACCACCATCCGTGCCTTCAGGTACAAGCCCAGAGTCCCCCGAGGTGGGAGTGGCATGGAGGGTGGTGAGCCTCAGGCTCACAGGTAGGATGACTTCAAAGGACCCAAAGCGTGCCTCAGTCACGCCTTAGGCCTGCACAATGTCCACTAGCAGGGACAGGCCATGTGGACTCCAGATGTGAAACCCTAGCCTTGCAGACAAGCTGAGGGCCTCAGAAGTAAGGTGGGACATAACAAGAAACCAGGCTGGGACAAATCCGTCCACACCAGAAAGGCCCTAACACCTGGAGCCAACCCCAAGGCCTTCCGAGGCTAATGTCACCAAACACCAAATGGGATGCTCACTCTGCACTGGGACTCTAAGTGCTGAGCATGAATTGTTCCCACTGCACAGATGGGGAAACTGAGGCACTGAGCAGTCACGAAATCTCTCTGGGAAATGCCCCCCACAAAGCGCGGATTTGAGCCCACTCACCCATCTGATAACCACTGAGCTCCTCCTGTACTGAGCCAGTGCCAGGCACTGGGGATGTGTCACATGTCCCCAGAAGTATTATCAGTCCCCAAGGCCATATGACTGTTGCTTTACTAGACCTGGGGATAAGGCTTTGGGAGCACAGAAGGGAAGCAGTCTGGGAAGGCTCCTTAGAGGAAGAGTTACAGAAACTATGGCTCAAAGCAAGAGTTCTCTCACCCTGAGGAGTTTCTGAAAGTTCAGTGCCCCTGGCACCTTGTCACCTCCTTCAGTGGAGGTATTGGGCGGGGAGCATCCGGTAATGGGGAGTAGAGAAGACCCCCGTTCTCACAACCAGGAAGTGGTTGGATGGCCTGGAGCCTCAGGCCCCTCCTAGCCAGACCAGAGACCCCCTGACCCACGACACTGGCTTCTCATCTCAAAGCTAACCCAGAGCGGGACAACAGGTTATTTTTAGAACGGCACAGCTGCATGACAATCACCATGTGACACCAAGCCCTGTGTCAGGAGCAACCCAAGGGCTTAGGGCTCAGCCTAGGGCCCAAGACCTTCATCTCTTCCTCTACCACTAAGTCCCAGATCAGCCTTAGGAGAGGTGCCCTGGGTTTAGGCACAGACCATACTCGCTCCTGGGGCAAGTGCGCCTGTGGGAATTCACCTCTCAGATGTCATCTGAGGAAACCAGAACAGAGCTGTGCCTTAGCCCAGGCTATATTCCCTGGATACCCCCCTACCCCTCACAAGCCTGAACCTCTCCTCGCAGAAGCCCTGAAATCCAGCACAAGGCTCCAGACTTCGCTCCCAGCCACCCTGGGTTGTTCTAGCTTTGGGCCTAGCCTCTGCTCTAAGTTTTAAAACTGGTGTCCAGAGCCCTTGGGCGAGGCCTGGCACTGCAGACTGACTTTCGTAAGTGGGCTAGGCTTCTGAGCAGATTCCAGCTTAGTCTCTTAGCCTCAGAGCAAGGCCAGGGCTCCGAACAAGCCTGTGGTCAGCCAAGGGCCTTGTTCCCCACCTCCCCACCCCCATCATGCTGAAGGATTCATAAATTTGAAAAGACTTTTACTCACTGCTAAACGTGCCTAATTTGCTGGCTTGAGCCCCGGGGTCTACCCTGGTGGAAGTTAACTAGCCCTCATTGATTTCACACTGGTGGAGTGCCAAGGGCTAAATGTCACATAGGAGTTATTAGCAGTCACCCTCGCAACAGCCACGTGACATAGGTGTGAGCTTAAGCCCGACTGCTCTGCACTGGGCAGTGGGGTCAAGGCTGCTGTTCAGCATTCATCATCCACTAAGCATGCACTTCTCAGAGCCAAGTCTGGGGAAAGTGGCTGTGAAGCTCCGCACCTCCCCACCCCGCCCTCAGAGGAGGCAGGGCTGTGGACAGTGATACAGTGGAAGTGTGTTGAAGGCATGAGGGTGGACAGGAACAGCAGTTCCCACAGTGGTGCCCTATACTGGGCTTGGTGTAGCTCACAGGCTCTCCAGTCATGCTGACATCAATGTCGCCATTTTGCCCTTGAAGAAACCATCTTGATCCCAGCATGCTCATGGTCCCTGGATGCCAGTCTGGGTTTGCACGGCTATGCAGCTCTTTCCCAGTCCCCTGGCACATGTGTCAACTGCCTCTACTTTGATGGTGTGCACACAGGCCCTCAGACTCCCATACACTCACCCTCACCTTCTCTCAAGCACACACACACACATACGTCAGCATGCACGTCCTCGAGCCCTTCTCATGCTGAGATTCACACTCACCTCAGACCCGCCACACCCACACCCACACATCCACCACTTGTCTGTGCAGCACATACTCCCCCACCACACCTTAGAGATGCTTTGTAGCATCCTCGGATGCATGTCCTCTGCCCAGAAATGATTCAAGCAAAACAAACAGCCTCAGAGGTAAGAAGCGCATGCCCAACATGGCATGGGGTCCCTCTGAGTCCCTGGATTTGGTGTCCCCACCCTTAGTTTAGTGTCAAGATGGCTTTTCATTGGTCCCTTTGTTCATCATTAAGCAAGTACTTCCATGCCATCTCAGGGCCTGGCTGATGCCAGCAGGGTCTGAAGGAGATGACAGAGGAGTCCAGACCTCAGAGGAGGCAGGTCTGTGGATAGTGGTGCAAGAGAAATGTGACAAGGGCCTGGGGGTGGGACAGAAAGCCCAGAGATCCTTGTCCAGCTAAGTCCTACCTGCTGGAGTTGGCCAAGCTAGGAGGGTCACTGTGTTTCTTCCATTGAGATTTTTATGATGGTGTCAAGCTCTGGGAGCCAGGCAGATGCACTTCCTACGCTCACACATGCCCCAGTCTGTATTGAGGTGGATCATAAATGGCTAGAGAAGTGAACGTTTGAGCAGATTCTCAGCAGCTAACAAGCTGCAGAGAGAGAGTGTGTTACAGACTTAAGGGATGGCCACTGGAGGGAAAGGGGGAGGTGGGGAAAATGTTTCTGAGCAGGTGCAGTTAAGGTCAGGCCTGGAGGCTGAGAAGGGAGCAGATTTATAAAGATCAAGGGAGAAAGCCACCAGGTGCTGGAAAGAATGCAAGTGTTTGGGGGCGGAGGATGACGCCATGGCCCAAAAGGGATGGGGAGGCTACTGCGTAATGAGTGGCAGAAGATAATGCTACTGAGGAAGTAATACCAGACACCATTGATGTTCTGAGGGGCACACACTGCTGTAGAAAGAAAGCTAAGCTGACACCTGGTAGTAAGAAAACCAGACAGGCTGTTCAGGATCTGATGTACCCTGGTAAAGAAGGACAAAGCTCTCTAAACCAAGGAAGCCCTAGATGAAGCAGGAGAGAGGTGGACAGAGGCAGGGACCACATTTGTGATCAACCCAAGAGCTGGCCTGTTTGGGAGCTGCTGAGAGCCCGCTGTAAGTCCCTCCCTCTTCCTCCACATCCTGCTCATCCTCCAGGTACGAGACCCGGTTCCAGCAGAAGCTCCTGGAATACACAGACTCCAACAACATCGCCTCCCTCTTCCTCACGGCAGCCAACAGGTGGCTGGAAGTCCGCATGGCAAGTGGCACCCCCACAGTGGGTCCCGGGACGGGGGTCTGATCGGGAGCGAGGAGCTGGAACATGGGGCAAACATAGATGCAGGACAGAAGAGGGGAGAGCTGGTAATGGGGACCCAGAGCCTTCCTGTCCTCCAGCCCTGGTAGTCTTCCCACATCTAACCTGCATCTTCACCCCATACATCCCAGGGGTGTTCGAGGAACACGGAGAGTGGGAGAGTGTACAGGATGGAGACATTAAGAACGGTGGAGGTTGGGACTAGGAGTGTAGCTCGGCTGAGAGAGTCCTTGCCTAGTATGCCCAAAGCCATGGGTTTGATTCCCACATCATGTCTATAATCCCTGCACTCTGGGGATAGCAGCAGAAGGATGTAAAGTTTAAGGTCTATAGATCCTGTCAGAATGAGGAGGAGGAAGGTGGCAATACGTGCCAGCAGTGGGCGTGTGACAATACGTGCCAGCAGTGGGCGTGTGATATGCACACAAGGGCTCATGGGGCGGGCTGGTGAAGCACCCTTCCTTGGAGAGTAGGGTGCATAACCTTGGAGGGACATGAGCTCCCGGACCTCAGCTTCTGCCAGCCTCGTGTGTGGCGGCTGTGTGAGTGTGGGCTGGAGCTCAGGCTGGCTGAGGCAGGATGAGGTGCCTGTGGCTCTGACCCACAACAGCCCGGGCCAGCTGCTCTCCTTCCTCAGGAGTACATCGGAGCATGCGTGGTACTCATCGCAGCCGCCACCTCCATCTCCAACTCCCTGCACAGGGAGCTCTCTGCTGGTCTGGTGGGCCTGGGCCTCACCTATGCCTTGATGGTGAGTGAGTGCTGGGAGGTGGGGCACGGGGACTCAGATGCTGCTCTCGGGCATCGGGGCAGTTTCCTCAATGAGATGTGGGAGAGATGGTGCGCCCCCACCTAGGCTTGCCTGGCTGGATAGCAAACAGGTGATGGATAAGGAGCCACTGTAACCCCATCATGGCTCCAGGTTTCCCCTGTCCCCAGGCAGTGGGTGGGCAGCAAAAGGCTCACAGGGGCTCCTAATCCACCCCAGAGTTAGGAGAGCCATCATGAAGGCTAAGGGGGAAATGGGCACTTCTAAGACATTGTGATTGGCTGCCTCCCCACACTCCACGCAGGTCTCCAACTACCTCAACTGGATGGTGAGGAACCTGGCAGACATGGAGATCCAGTTGGGGGCTGTGAAGCGCATCCACACGCTCCTGAAAACTGAGGCAGAGAGCTATGAGGGGCTCCTAGGTGAGACCCTGCAGGGGGTATCCCCGGTGGGGGCCGGCGACCTTTCTGGATGCCGGGGTGGCCTGTGCCTGGTGGCTGACCCCCAGCCTGGCCCTCAGCACCGTCATTGATCCCCAAGAACTGGCCAGACCAAGGGAAGATCCAAATTCAAAACCTGAGTGTGCGCTATGACAGCTCCCTGAAGCCCGTGCTGAAACACGTCAATGCCCTCATCTCCCCAGGACAGAAGGTCAGCTGGGCTGGGAGCCCGTCGGGTGGGCAACGGCAGGCCGCGGCCCTCTCCCTACCCCCAGCCCCATCCACCGCAGAGACAGTCATCTAGGACTCCCTTGGTTTAGAGAGCTTTGCCAGGCTCTTTCCCTGGCTCTCCCTGCTGTATCCTCTTGAGAGCAGAGGACTCAGGCAGAGAGGGACGCGGCTGCCGCTGTCCAGCACTCTGGGTCCTCACATCCCTCATTCAGCCCATCTCTGACACATCCCTCTTTCTCGGCCTTTGTCTCTCTGTCCCTCTGCCTTGGGGAATATCTGCCCCTGCCTGTCTCTTCCACCCCGGCCCTTCGGCGCCACTATTTCAGTCTCTGTATCAGTTCTTTATGCAAATTTCTGTTGGGACTCAAGAACGGGGGAAGCAGTGGGATCTGGCGTGGCCCTACAGCAGGTGGAGAACTCAAACGCAGGCCCTCATGGCGCACTCACGGTCCCACGGAGTCCCGCCATACACTTGCCCACAGAAGCACACCAGGGCCTGACAACTACCAAACAGGATGAGGGTCTTCCCTGCAGACCTGTACCAAGGCCTGTGCCACTAGCCACCTACGCTTGTACTCTACTCTGGGGTTGCCGAGAGAGCCCTCTCTGAACCCACCAAGGAAACAAGCTCAATGAGCCTGGCCAAAGAGAAGCTGGTCAGGAGACGGAGACTGGAGGAGGCGCTGTGACCCCCACACCTGTGCACACCCCAGGGCCACAGCGACGCGCCTGCTTCTCTGCTTTCAGATTGGGATCTGCGGCCGCACAGGGAGTGGGAAGTCCTCCTTCTCTCTCGCCTTTTTCCGAATGGTGGACATGTTCGAAGGTGATTTGTGTGTTAGCTGTCACACACGCAATACGTGTGCCCACGGCTACCAGGCAAGACCCAAGATACCCAGCGGCCTTTCCGTAGCCTCACTGGGATCCACGTCCCAGGCTGAGCCCGTCCCGGCACCACCCCCACCTGGTGGCCCTTGACCTGTGACATCATCTCTCTACAGGGCGCATCATCATTGACGGCATCGACATCGCCAAGCTGCCGCTGCACACGCTCCGCTCACGCCTGTCCATCATCCTACAGGACCCTGTCCTCTTCAGCGGCACCATCAGGTGAGACCCCGAACCCCTCCCGCCCCAGCCCCAGGCCAGCTCTGCTCTCTGCACATGACGTGGGGCAGAGTCTCCCGAGGATGGTCTCTGTCACAGCCTTCCTTATTAGGCATAAGCCGGCATTTGTGGCTCCCCCACCTCCATCTTCCAAATACTTCCCTCACTTCCCCTCTCAGCACCAGATTCTCCATCGCTGCTTTGGGGATGAAGGTGAACCCTGAGCTCTCTGTGCCTCTCCCCAGATTCAACCTGGACCCAGAGAAGAAATGCTCAGACAGTACACTGTGGGAGGCTCTGGAGATCGCCCAGCTGAAGCTGGTGGTGAAGGCGCTCCCAGGAGGCCTGGGTGACTGCTCCTGGCACCAATGGGTTTGGAAGGGAAACATCACACCCATGGCTAGGATGAGCGTTGAGCTTGGAGCCCCAAGTCTAGCTAAGATTCAGTGACCATGCAGTCCCACCTTTTACCATACAGGGGTTCAGAGGTCAAACAATTTGCCTAGGGTCACACAACGCACCTAGCTCAGCATCTAGCACAGGAGGATATTCAGGGTCCCTAGGAGACAGACTGCAAGTCCCCCAAACCACAGTGTACCTTGAGCCCTGCCTTGCTCTGTCTGCCTGCCCTGTGAACAAGGGTCACAGTGGACATTGGTACAGAATGTGCCCGTAGGGAAGGCTCTTCTGCAGTCCAGGGTCAGTCAGAATCATGGTGGGGGCACTGTGAGGCTAGACAGGCCTTGACATCGCTGGTTCACCTTCCAGCCAAAGCTTCCACCAGGACTGCCCAGGGCCCCAGCGGTGCAGAGCACCAGGATGACCGGTGCACACTAGATCCATATGATTGGAAGCCCTGGTGTGTCAGACACATCATCCCCACACACACACACACACACACCAAAACAGCGCATGTGTTTACCGTGCACATACATCCCCTTCCATGGGGCTCCTCTGCTCGCAGGCAGGATTTAGTCAGTCCTGCCCTGTCCCATGTCTGCTTCCAGATGCCATCATCACAGAAGGAGGGGAGAATTTTAGCCAGGGCCAGAGGCAGCTGTTCTGCTTAGCTCGGGCCTTCGTGAGGAAGACCAGCATCTTCATCATGGACGAAGCAACTGCCTCCATTGACATGGCTACGGTTGGTCCTGGGGTGGCATGCTAGGGAGCAGTTGGCACAGAGGGGTCTTAAGCCTCAAGTTGACCTTCATATCTAGGGTCTCATGGCAAAGGCAGGTCCAAGCCACCAAGTACTGGGCACCTGGTCAGTCCTCTGGGAATAGAGCCAGAGAGAAGACAGGCATCGAGCTAGGAGTGGGTGTCGATGGGAGCTGGGCCACCTGGGCCCCACGTCCCCAGGACCCTCCCAGACCTGTCCATGGAGCAGATGAGCCACCAGCTGTTACCTCTACCTGACAGGAAAACATCCTCCAGAAAGTGGTGATGACAGCCTTCGCAGACCGCACCGTGGTCACCATCGCGGTAAGGGGCCACCATGTCCTGTGGGGAGGTCACCAGGAGGGAAGCTTACCCTGGGACCCTACCCAGCCGACTGATCCCTGTAGTCGGGAAAAGATCCTAGAGTGTCCATGACAGGAGTCTAGAGAGCTGGCAGGAGGACAGAGCAGGATTTGGGGGTGTCTCGAGATTTACACCTTTACTTGTCCTGGGCTTTGCCCCTATGCTCTGGATTCCAAGATACGCCCTTCCGTAAAGCCCTGGAGGCTAGGCTAGGGGCCGCTTCTCAGAAAGAGTGGGAGCCTGTGGAGAAGTCTGTAAGTCTTGATGCCTGGGGGTCGAGGGAGAGGCTTGATAGAGAAGAGGGGGCAGAGGGCTTGTACCACAGCCACCCCAAGCTGGAGCCACCACCCCAGAGGACACAGTTGGGCCGTGTAGAGGGAATGAGGCCATGGCTTCAATCCCCACCCAGCGCTGCAGAAACGGATGTGGTGGTGACACTGGAATCCTAGCCCCCCCCCCCCCCGGGGAACTAGAAGACGGGAGAGCAGAGGTTAGAGGTTCAGGGTCGTCCTTGGCTACATAGCTTCGGGTCTGTCAAGGCGACATGAAAAAGGGAGGCCTGGGAAAGAGAAGAGCCAAGGTGGTCATGGACTCCTCCAGGCTGGGGGAGGACGGCGGTCCTCGGCTGTCCCGCCCACCACACTCACCAGCCCCTCCTGCCCACGTAGCACCGCGTGCACACCATCCTGAGTGCAGACCTCGTGATGGTCCTGAAGAGGGGAGCCATCCTGGAGTTTGACAAGCCGGAGAAGCTTCTCGGCCAGAAGGACAGCGTCTTCGCCTCCTTTGTCCGCGCGGACAAATGACCTGCCAGCGCCGGCGTGCCGCCCCCCGCACCTCACTTGCTTGCCTAGGGTTTCGTCCTATAAATCACTTGTAAATAAAGAAATTAATTCTTTGCTGCTGGAAGTCCAGGCTCTGTGGAAGGGGCAGCGGTGCCCCCCATGGGCACAGGCAGCCAGCCTGCCTTTGGCACCAAGCCAACTCGAAGATGCCCATTGAGCAGAGGCAAGCCAGGGTCCTGATCTGTCAGGCAGTTCCCACGGGCTGGCTGGCTTTCCACAGCAAAAATCTATCTCTCCCCGTCCTGGAGGATCAAGGTGTTGGTTAGCGGCTTTGGTGTCTCCTGAGACCTCTCTCCTTTGCTTTTCGCTGCGCCCTCACAACCTCTCAATGTCCCCTCCCCTCTCCCCATCCCTCAGTGTTTTTCCTCTAAGTCACTGCTCATATTGGATTAGCCACTGCCCACACCACCACTGAACCTTAATAACCTCCCATGGGCCGCAGCCCCAAGTACATGAACTAGAGGCTGCAACCTGTGAATGTGGGGAGGAATTCAGTCTGCAGCGAGGGTAAAGACGCAGGAGCAGCGCCATCAAATAAGGGAGCAGTCTCCTCCAGCTAGGACTCATTCGGGCTTACCTGGGTTATAACCATGGGGTCTGGCACCCGTCTCCAGTAACAGGCACTCAATGTGGCTTACACAAGCACATTTGAATTCACTGTGGCATGTGACAGGCCAGAGGGACCTGGGGGAATGCTACTTCAAACAGGGGTGACTCCAGGTTTCTGACATCAGATGGGGTCTCCATTTCTGAGTCCTGCTTCCTTCTCGCTGTCCAGTGACAAATAGCTGGCAGTGGTCTTCTTTAACTTATACCCTGTCCCAGAATGACCGGAGGGAACATGAGGTGTTCTTTTCCAACACTTCCAGCAAAGTCCTAGGACTGAATTCCAGTGGACTCATCGGATCACACGTCTGCTCCCACCCAATCAGGGATACTCTGCCACCTAGGCCAGGATCCCATGCCACGACCTCCGCTCCCTCCCCCCAGCTCACAAACATTCAAAAGTGGGAGGCGGGTGGTCCCTGAGCAGTCCCTGTACAAGTCAACCACGTGGTAGCTCGAAGATGCTAAGGATCAGACACCATACCAAAACAGCAACTCGTTCTGATCCCATTTGCATCTGGGGACCGGAGTGTAGCCCTCTCCTCAGCCAAGAAATGGCAGATGCTCATTTGCATAGCATTTGCATAGCATTTGGTGATAATTTGCATAGCACCTGCCATACTGGCTTATGAGACCCTGGGGTTGCAGACCTAGGAGTCTTCATCTCCCAGAGCTGCAAGAGAGTCAGAGCTCTATAACATAAGGAAAGTTCACAGTCACCAAGGGAGTCCAGCACAGGCCGCTCTTGAAGTGCCAGGAGCCAGAGCAACTCAAGGCAGAGCTCAGGGAGGCCTGGCAGGCTGCCTGGGAAAGGCAAGATTCGTGTCCGGTGTAGGAGGGAAGAAATTAGATAATCAGAGAGACAGAGGGGTGAGGAGAAAGGCAGTGGAAGTGAGCCTATGGAGTGCCTCACGAAGGGGTGCGGAGGGAACGAGGGCAGCCGCGGGGTATCACAGACCCTTAACACTAGGACAGTGAGTGTGGGACAGGCCTCATGGGGAAAGGACAGTACGGTGTTTGGGGAGATGGCTATGAGCCACTGGGGAATCAACCAGGGTAGGAGGCTATCAGCCTAGGGTTTCATTGCTGCGAAGAGACACCATGACCAAGGCAACTCTTATAAAGGACAGCATTTAATTGGGGCTGGCTTACAGGTTCAGAGGTTCAGTCCATCATCATCATCATGGCAGGAAAGGCAGACATGGTGCTGGAGGAGCTGAGAGCTCTAGATCTTGATGGGAAGGCAACCAGGAGAGACGGCCTTCCTCGGGCAGTCAGGAAGAGGGTCTCTTCCACGCTGGGTGGAGCTGAAGCATAGCAGGAGACCCTAAAGCCCACCCAACAATGAAAAGCTTCCTCCAACAAGGCCACGCTATCCCAACAAGGTCACACCTCCTAATCATGCCCCCCCCCCAGGGGCCAATTGTTCAAACACGTGAGTCTATGGGGACCAAATCTATTCAAATCACCACAGAGGCTGAGCCCTTTGGGCAAGGCACCAGCCTCCTCTCCCCTGGGGCAGGGAGTAGCTAAGGCTAGACCAAAGGGCAGACCCCAGCCTCTCACCCTGAAGATGCCTATGTAGGCCCAGCAGTTCCTTCCACGCTGGACTCCCAGGAACAGACACACGGAGGGTTGGGGGACTCTTTCCACCCCAAGGGAGCAGCAGAGGGAGAGCAAGGACGTCTTCTAAGAATGGCTGAGGCCATCCTGACCCAAAGCCCTCCACAACGATCTAATTAGTGGTCCACCAATTCAGACCTGGGTCCCTCCACCAGGTGGGCCATCTCTGGCTACTGTCATCAGAACAAACTCTGGCGTATGTCAATCAAAGCCTGTCCTCTGCTCCACTCTATGCATGGGCCAAGCAAACCTACTAGTCATCGCTCCTTCACCCCCAGGGACTTCTGCAAAGATGTCCAAAATTCCTGGAGCCTCTCTCCAAGGGTCCCTTTCTCATGGCTAAAAGGGACCTCTCTCCAAGGGTCCCTTTCTCATGGCTAAAAGTTGAAGTCAGAGATTTTTTGTGTGGCTGTGTTTTTAAACGGCCTACCCTTGACTCAACCTGTCTTATTCTCCCTGCCTTGGGCACAAACGCCCCTATCAGTATAGTCCAGCCCTCCCTCGCTCTTCATCGTAGCAGGGTCCACAATACCAACCAGCAGATCTGGAAACAAGAAAATGACATTTGAAAGTCCCCTGCTCAATATGAAACCATCCCCTGGTGGTCTGCATTCCCAGTGGCCTATTACCCTAGCTCCAGTCTCACCTCAAGCCTTCACTCAAGCTACACAGCGGGGTAGAGCCCCAGGGCAGGCCATTACAGCTCCATCAACCTCCAGGAGCCACTCTAGGGTGGCATCTGCAATGGAAACATCACTACTGTTCTTGACAATAACCTGGGTCACCTACTGTGTACCCAAGCTAGCCCTGAAATAGCTGCTCAGGCCCAACCCCCCCCACACACACATACACACGCACACACACATATATACATGCTCACACACACATACACACACATACACACGCACACACACATATACACACGCACACACATACACACACATACACGCGCGCACACACATACACACACATACACATGCACACACACATACACACGCACACACACACACACACACATACACACACATACACACACATATACACGCACACGCACACACACACACACACAGACCACAACCCCCCAGGCTAAGGGGAAGAAACCAGGCTGAAGGTCTACAGAGTGCAGAGCAGACCCTGGCAGAACAAACCCTCTTAAAACTCAGGGACGACAGCCAGGGCCTTGTGGTGCACTTGCAATCCCAGAACTCTGGAAGTGGAGGCAGAAGGATCAGAAGTTCAAGGTCAACCTCTGCTACATACCAAGTTTGAAGCCATCCTGGGCTACAAGAAATCCTGTCTTGAATAGGTAAATAAGCAAATAATTAAATAAATAAATAGATGTAGGATTAAAAATGATCCTCAAAGGGAAGAAGAATTGTCGGTTGAGAAGTTCCGAGACAAATGTTTCTCTCACCCCAGCCCCAGCATTGATGGTGTAACCGTTCACTGCCTTCTTTCCCTGGGTATCAAGTGCTGTGTGAGAGGCAGGTAAGACCTAACTGTGGACGGGGCAAAAATAAAAGTCAGGGGCATAGGGGCCGCTGAGCCAGCCTAAGAGAATTCCACAAAAGCAACTTCTTTAGAGCCATCCCCAGTTTGAAAAAAGCCCCATGGCCTGGCGGAGGACAGTGAGGACAGTGAGCAGGCGAGGGCGGGACGAGAATCCTCTGTGGGCGGGGCTTGCGCCTAGGCCCTCCCCTACCCCCCGCTCGGGAGCCGATCTGTCGCCCTCTGGCGGCGGAGGCTGCACTCGCTCTCGGGAGCCCCCCGCCCGCAGCCTCCCACCCACACCGCGCACGGGTCGGTGCCGGAGGACCGGCTCACAGACACACGCCAGGGAAGCCGGCCGGGAGTGAGCACCCGGAGTGGGAGGGGGCAGGGAGGTGGCCGCAGCTTTGAGCAGCACGAGCAGGTGCGGCGGCGACAGGCGGGGTGGGGACGGAGCGGCGGCGGGGGCTGCGGGCGGGCGGGCGGCAGGGCAGCAGGGAGGCCGCGACGCGGAGCCAGCGGGGTCTGGGCGGCGGGGGGCGAGGGGATCCAGAGCGTAGACGGTTGCGGGGTGACTCGAAGGGCAACGGATCCCAAGGAGACTAGAGGACAAGGGCTAGAGAAGGATCGGGCGAGCGGCGAGGGCGCTAGGGGAGGGGTGGGATGGGAAATCCGGGGCACACCTGGAGAGGAGACTGGGTCAAGAAGTAAGCCTGGTCCTTGGAGGGGACCGGGGACAGAAGTGGGTGAGGTCAGAAAAGAGCGGGGTTCGAGTGAGGGCTGGTAAGTTGGGAGACCCAGAGGTGACAAGTTCTGAGGTGGTTTGAGAAGAAAGGCTGGGCCAGGGAAAGGGAGTTAGAGGCGGGGGGGGGGGTGTCCTGGGACGGTGGATGAGAGCTGAGCAGGGGGGGATCCAGTACCAGTTAGAGCACAAGCTGGGTTGGGGGCTCGGTAACCAATGAGCAGGTGGCGCCGGCATCTGAAGCTAGTAGTATAAAGAGAAGCAGGACCCAGCTGAGGGGCATGCCAGCCCAGAGGTTGGTACAAGCTTAGGGTAACCTGAGGAGAGGGCTCAGAGAGGGGACCCTACAAAGAGGCCCTAGGCCAAGCCAGTGTAGTGCCTCCCCCCATGGGGGAAACCCCTTCCCGGGGCCAACGGAGCCATGCTGTCCCGAAAAGGCATTATCCCTGAGGAATATGTGCTGACCCGGCTGGCAGAGGACCCTGCAGAGCCCAGGTACCGAACTCGAGAGAGGAGGGCCCGCTTCGTGTCCAAGAAAGGCAACTGCAACGTCGCCCACAAGAACATTCGAGAGCAGGGCCGCTTCCTGCAGGATGTGTTCACCACGCTGGTGGACCTCAAGTGGCCGCACACTCTGCTCATTTTCACCATGTCCTTCCTGTGCAGCTGGCTGCTCTTCGCCATGGTCTGGTGGCTCATCGCCTTCGCCCACGGTGACCTGGCCCCCGGAGAGGGCACCAATGTGCCCTGCGTCACGAGCATCCACTCCTTTTCATCTGCCTTCCTTTTCTCCATCGAGGTCCAGGTGACCATTGGTTTCGGCGGGCGCATGGTGACAGAGGAATGTCCCCTGGCCATCCTCATTCTCATTGTGCAGAACATCGTAGGGCTAATGATCAACGCCATCATGCTGGGCTGCATCTTCATGAAAACGGCCCAGGCCCATCGGCGAGCCGAAACCCTCATCTTCAGCAAGCATGCTGTGATCACCCTGCGCCATGGCCGCCTGTGCTTCATGCTGCGCGTGGGGGACCTCCGAAAGAGCATGATCATTAGCGCCACCATCCACATGCAGGTGGTGCGCAAGACCACCAGCCCCGAGGGCGAAGTTGTGCCTCTCCACCAGGTGGACATCCCCATGGAGAACGGTGTGGGTGGCAACAGCATCTTCCTGGTGGCCCCACTCATCATCTACCACGTCATCGACTCCAACAGCCCGCTCTACGACCTGGCTCCTAGTGACCTGCACCACCACCAGGACCTGGAGATCATTGTCATCTTGGAAGGCGTGGTAGAAACCACGGGCATCACCACCCAGGCCCGCACCTCCTACCTAGCTGACGAGATTCTATGGGGGCAGCGCTTTGTCCCCATTGTGGCCGAGGAGGACGGCCGCTATTCCGTGGACTACTCCAAATTTGGTAACACCATTAAAGTGCCCACACCACTCTGCACAGCCCGCCAGCTTGATGAGGACCGAAGCCTGCTGGATGCCCTGACCCTCGCCTCATCGCGGGGACCCCTGCGCAAGCGCAGTGTGGCTGTGGCGAAGGCCAAGCCCAAGTTTAGCATCTCTCCGGATTCCTTGTCCTGAGTTGCAGTCCCTCAGTCCCCCACTCACTTGTGCGGGCACGTGGAGAGGGAAATATGGTATGTAGAGTGGTGGGGTGTGAGTCTCTTGGCCAGACGAGGGTCTGGTGTGGGACAAGACCCTGATTGGCTCAGCCTCCCCGCTGCTGTGTGCCTGGGGTGTTACAAGACACTTGTCACTATGCTATTTCTGGCCCCGGCAGGAGCCTGTACCGGGTTATTTTTGTTTCTGCTCCTCCCAGGCTCAGCTCGGGACTGGCTTACCCCTGTGTCCCTGCCCAACGGTGGGGAGACCACAGAAGGTTCAGGGCTCCTAAAGCTAAGGTCTCAAAGCCCGTCTTGGCCCTCCATGATTCATCTTGCCACAAGCAGACAGGTAACTGGGCAAAAGCAACCCCCAAGTTGGCAGCCTATTGCTGTGTCTGTAGCCACTGAGAAATACCTGGCCAGGCCCCAGCCCTGTTCGTGCCATGCTGAAGTATCCTGCCAGCCAGGGAGGAGGCGAGTGTCAGAGCATGGGAGCTGAGGGGCCCACACAGACACGGCACGTTGAGTCTACCTAGGTTCGCCTCCATAAGGCAGGCTTGTGTGACGAAGGGGGACAAGACGGAAGCAAATGATTGGAGACCTTGCTGGTCCTGTGCAGACACGTGTCCCTGTCCTCTAGCCTTGACTCCAGCCTTCTGCTGACAGTCAGGAGTGCTGCCTCCTTTTGTCCCCTTCCCGAGAGGCTGGGGAGTGGGGTGTTGGGCAAACACTGATATACCTGTCTGAGAGGCCATAAGGGGTCCTGTGCTTGCCATACAAGATGCACTTCAGGCAAAACTCTGCTCCCGGCTCCCCATGGGCAGCCGTGAGTCACTTTGTCTGGGGGACGCTGGTGGGTAGTGGTGCCTTGTCTCAGTTACTAGAAAAAGAAATATTGGAAAGTTCAGCCTGGTGAGGAGAAGGGAGGTCCCCAAGGCAGAGAGGCCCTTGGGTGTGACCTGAGCCTGGACTCTCAGAGCAGTGCAGTGTCCTTGCCCAGAACTCCACTGCCCCATTATCAATAAAGCCTCCCACCTGTGACCTGAACTCTGGGCTTTTCTTGCTGGGGAGGCAGTGGGCATGTCACTGGAAAAAAAGGGGGGGCACTACTAGAGTCTGCCACCCAACATGGCCCCGGCAGGCAAGAGGCCAGCAAAGCTACTTAGACCAGCTCTGTTTCCCTCACCTCTGGAGGCCGCCATCCTTCCACCTCAGGTCCCCCTCCCCCACCCACTCTCCGTCTGTCTGGCCAACTTGGCCATTTGACATCCACCAGACATCGTAGTCAAGGGGCCTGGCCTCCCTCCCGAGACTCTGCTGGAAGGCTGAGGTATACCCATGGGGAGGAACAGGGAGGTTGTAAACTTTACAGCGCTGATTGGTTCAAATCCTGGCTCCGGCCGAACAGTTCTGTGACTCGGTTGTCTCCTTCATGTTAATAGTCCCTACCTCATTAAGCTGAGCAGGTGAAAGCACATGTATTCATGCTTCAGAAGTGCCTGGTCTATAACAAGTACTCAATAAACGTTAACTGATCGCTGCTGAGCTAGCCGCGTGATGGGAAAACTAACTAAACTGGAGACAAACAAGGTGTTTTTACACTGCCTCTGAGTGATGCGTTGCTCTGTCTGGTCTCACGCCCCACACGTTGCCCCTCCCAGCTCAGACCTGGTCTGCAGGGGCTGCCCTCCCTGTCTTTGCCCACCCCACTGCGGTCCGCCTGCCCATCAGGCCCCACAGCCACCCAAGTGGGCTGAGAAGGGTTGTGATCATTCCTGCCGTGTGAAATACGTTGTCGCTCTCTATCTCCTGAGTCAAGGGTGGCCTTCTCTATCGATGCCCATAAAGGCTCAGGCCAGGGGTGCTCCTTGGACCATCCCTGGAGAGAGATAGCCTTCTCCTCGACGGGCCCGTCTTCTTTGCCTGTGTTTAAGGGTCTCTCTCCCCATCTCTATGTTCACGTCTCCTCCAGATCGATGCCAAGTCGGCATCTGGGACTGAGTGGATGTTCGATGAAAGAATGAATAGGCAGATGGATGGACAGATGGATGGACAGATGGATGGACAGATGGATGGATTGTGCACATGACCACAAACCAGGGCTACGGTCATAGTGAGGCTTGCAGATGGGCGAGCCAGGAAGTTCTGCTACCAGTCTGACTTATAATCTACTCTCTCCTGCCCTCCTCCGTCTACACATAGTCCCCAGTGCTGACTCCCTCTTAGCAGACTGGAATGTTTCCCCCTTTAGCCCCTCAGAATCTCCCTAGTGCTGGGGGCAACAAGTTGGGTGCAGTGTTCATTCTCAGGACTCACTTAAGCTCTCCTTGAGGCCACAGGGAGGAGCTAGAGTCACTTGTAAGACTTGCTGAATGACAGCATCCATGATGTCCCATGCAAATAACCGTACAACTCCCAGATAAGCAGCTGGTGCTGTCTGAAGCCGGTAGAAATGAGGTTATGGTGCCACCTGCTGGCCGCAGAGCCAGAAAGACCAGAAGAGCCCAGAAAATCCTGGGCTGCTGGTTCCGTAAGAGAGATCCCAAGCCTTAAAGTTTAGCTCAGGGAGAAAGTAGAAAACTCCAATCCTGAAGAGATAGCCAGTCACCTCACTACACAAGAACTGGAGAAAAATGTGCCCAGGGGAGCACATAATTTCCATATTTGAAAGTGGCATCAGGGTCACTCTTAAGTGACATCCTCGATTAGGTCTAAAATACCCTTGCAATCACAGGGACCTCCCGGCTTGGATCCACTTGCATGGAGACCCCTTTTTAGCCTTTGAGTCTACTGTGTGCCAAGCCGAGCAGTGACAGTGTAGCCTGGAGAGGCACACATCCCACCACCCTGCCCCCAACGCATTATAGTGGTGTGACATCGGTGTGACGTGCCCCAAGCATCAGGTCTGAGCTGCACAGGGGAGGGGAGCCAAGCTGCTCTCTTCCTCTTGGGGACTGTGTGTTGGTCTGAAAATGAACTGGTAAAACACTAGAAACACATCCAGGCTGGACACCTGGGGACTGACATCTCCAGCAGGTGTCCCTTCCTTACATAGGACCCACTCTGCCCCCAACAGGTGTCCTCTTTCCAGGGTTGTCCTTCCTGACATCTTCCCCGGGGATCTGGCTGTCACTGGAGGGGAAGCATTGGTTTCCCAGAGGTCTTCATGTCCCCAATCTTCCAAGGTGACAATATCTTACAGCTTTGAGTTTTACTGATGACTGCAAGCAACTCTGAGAAAAGGGTGAATTCCACACATTAGCCACTTCCCTAGGCTGCCGCTCGTCCAAAGAGCCTGCTCTATCCCTGCTCCAAAGGAACTCCAGAGAGGAAGGACACGGAGATCAGAGCCAAAACTGTAACCAGGGTGGAGGCTAGATTGACAGCCTCTCTACCAAGCCCACCTGCTTGGGCCATTCTATCCCCTCACAGGAAAGGAAATGGTTTCTTTATACTCCCTCCTACTCCTGCTATTGGCCGGCCCAGCACTGAAGTGCCTTGAGGACCAGGCTACCTAGACCTGAGTCCAGGATGTGATGATCTGCCTTTCCCCTGACCTTGATTCTTCCTAAGTCCTGTAATAAACAGGATGTCAGATCCCAGGCCAGGCCCTGCCCATTTCAGCTCCCCCTCCCCGCCACTGTAGCTTTGTCTGTGCCTCTATAATCCCCCTGCTGCAGCGATCCGCTGTGATGCCTTAGCTCCTGTTCCCTTAAAGAGGCACCCAAGGCTTCCTCGGAGACCATCCCATGTGACTCATTAAACACATCCATCCTTAGCAACCAGACGACCAACCTGCAACTACGTCCTATGGGTTACTTGTGTGACGTGGGACCTTGCTTCTTTCTCAGAAATTTGTAAGAGAAAAACGCCACTTTGTCCCTTCCTAGGCCCCACCAGGCTGTCTGTCCACGGCCTCAATAGCAAAGTCCATTCCTTCATGGCGTAGAGGATTCCAGTGTATACTGAAGACCATCAGCCTCGTGGACTGAACAACTTCTGGACTCTTGGACCTTCCATACATAGGCAGCCATTGTTGTATTAGCTGGACCACAGCCTATAAGGCATTCTCATAAATACCGACCCCGCCCGTGTGTGTGTGTGTGTGTGTGTGTGTGTGTGTGTGTGTGTGTGTACTCTGCATTCACTGCATTCACACTGTTAGGAGTCCCACAACACCAAGCTATACAACCATAGTGTATATGCAGGGTCCTTGCTCAAACCCATACAGGGTCCATGATTGTCACCTCAGTCTCTGTGAGCCCCCATGAACCCATTGATCATAGTTGATTCTGTGGCTCCTGTTCTCATGGTGTCCTCGACCCCTCTGGCTCCTGGAATCCTTACTCTCCCTTTTCCACGGAGCTCCCCTGGTTTTGCCTAGTGTTCTGCTGTGGGTCGGGTGTCGGTGTCTGCGTCTGCTCACATCAGTTGCTAAAGGATGCCTGTCTGATGATAACTGGGCTAAGCGCCAATCTGCGAGTTTGGCAAAATCATTTGACTCTTTTTTTTCTCTTTTTCTTTTTCCCTTTTCCTTTTTTCTTTTTTTCCCAGTCATATTTGGTTCTACCCTGGGCCTCTGGACAGTCCAGGCTCTTTATTCCAGGCTTCCTCTCCTGGCGTGGGCCTCAAGGCAGATCAGTCATTGACTGGCCACTCCCATACATTCTTCACCACTACCCCAGAACATCCTGCAGGCAGGACGTATTGGAAGTTGAAGGTTTTGTGGCTGGTTTGATGTCTCAGTCTCACAGCTGGGCACCTTACTGGTTATAGAAGATGGCCATTTGATGCTCTGTAGAGTCACTCTCATAGATCCTGGGGAGTTTCCACTGCATATTACAACCCCCCCCAAAACAAAACCTCTCAATCCCAATCATCTCTCCCAATACTCTCTCCCTCAACCCCTCAAGCTTGGACCCTCCTGTTCCCATACCCCCCCCCGTCCACCTGAAAAATCCATTCTATTTCCCCTTGTTCAAAATCAGGTGTGTGGATTATGTGGGGGTCCCCAATCCAATTCCATTGATCAACCTGTGTGTTTATGACTATACCATGTGGTTTGTATTACTGTAAATCTGTAGTATATCTTGAAATCAGGGATCCCCATTTTTCTCATCATAGAGGATTTTTTTTTTAGCTATCCTGGTGTGTTTGTTTGTTTGTTTGTTTGTTTTCCACCTAAAGCAGGCACTGTAGGTCCCTCTGATCAGTGACCGTTGTTACTGTTGTCTGGGGAGTACTCCTGTCAGCTGACACTCCATTCAGAGTGTATGGGTCTTTTCCTGGGTTATTAAGGGGATGGAACTCTGAGAGAACACCGCCTCCATCTGTCTTCCCTGCCGAGTCAGTGAAATGCTTTCTCACCCAGAAACAGTGCATGCTTGCTTAGGCTTCCCCTTGAGCCAGATTAGCATGATGCGGACACACACTGCAGAAGCCTCCATCCCATAGGGCATCACCTTCTGGGTCTTCACAGGGTCGGGTGTCTGTTGCTGCTTCACGAGATTAGGAGGTCTGGGTCAATGAAGGCTTGCTCAACGGGGTCTCCTCAACGGGGTCTCCTCAACGGGGTCTCCTCAACGGGGTCTCGGGCAGCTCTCTCAGAGATAAGACAAAGGCTGAGCTGGAGAGTTTTATTCAACTTATCACAAGCTAAAGTCGTCTAAGAGGGGTGGAACCATAATTAAGAAAATGACTCCAGGGAATTAGCACAGGGTGGGCCTTCTGAGGCCGTTTCTCAGTGTCTCCAGAGCCCTTCCCTCCCCTCAAGCTGGATAAGCATCTCTGCCCAAGGGTCGTGCTCATCGTTCCCGTCGTGGGCTCGGCAGTCTCCATGGTTACACCATCTTCAACCCCCAGTACAGCTTCCTTCAAAAAGAATGCTCGGCTGCCAGTCTAGGAGCCGGCGTGCTGAGAAGTAACTCCAAGAGGCAGAGCATGCTGCCACACCCGCTCCTGAAGCTTGAGGTGCCAAGTCTGCCATCACAGGCAGGGCGTCCCTTCTGGACGGCACAGATGTCAGCGTGGACTTGCCGAAGAAAGCCAAGGACAAGACCTGTTTGATCACATTGCTTATCACCTGGACCTGCGGGAGGGGTGAGGATTTGGCGGATCTGCGACCCATCCCTGACACGGCAGGTGTTGCTATGTTGAAAGGGTGTGCACACCACGATGGCCTGGGGAGGGGTGTCATGATCTTAGCATTTAACACATCCCTCAGAGCATCTGTCAGGGGCTCATGTTTATGACAAACATCATTGGTCATGTGTCATCTTCCACATACCATTTAAGCAGACAGTTTAAGAACAAGACACAGAAAACACAACCCAAAGGAGCCATGCTCAGTCGTGGAGTGTCAGCCTTTGTGGTGCTATAGACACATTGTCCTCACATACTACCTTCCAAAGCGACCAACCCATGCCTAATTTCACCCAAGGACCTGTGGTTTTAATAGAATTTACTATAGTTCACTTTTAATAAACAGATTGTGTTACCTCCATTCTAGAAATTGCAATGACAGTGTGACTCACACACAGAAATAGGTCTGGGTGACTTCTTCAGATAGTTAACCGATAGTTAACAGAATGGTTCCATCATGAGCCGGTAGTTCTACTGATGGCAAGATGGAAAACCATCTTAGCACATTCCTCTTTTCTTTCTCATTGAAAATCCTTGACAGGTCACCCAGGAGTGTAAAGCCCTCACCATCACCATCTGGCCTTATACAACCTTTAAAATAATATTAGAAGAGAGAAGAGGAGAGGAGAGGGGAGAGGGAAGGAAGGAAGGAAGGAAGGAAGGAAGGAAGGAAGGAAGGAAGGAAGGAAGGAAGGAAGGAAAGGCAGGCCTGCATAAAACTGGGCTGCAGGCAAGGCTGTAAGACATTCTCATAATTAGTGAATAATGTGGTGTGGGTCAGGGTAGTGTGCCACCAGACAAACCTGGTAAGGTTGAGCAGATTCAGGAAGCCTGGCAGTTTTCATGATTGAGAAAGGTAGACATTTAAATCTACTCCTGACCCTCCTGACCAGGTAAGTTCCTGTCCTGGAACATATGACCACAACACCCCATGGAGAGGACTGTGACAATCATTCAAGTAGGGACAGCATGAAGTCTTTTTCCACGTGCAGATGAGGCATCCCTAACATCTCAGACCAAGCCAATAGAAAGCATCTGCCTCTCAAACCCAAACCAACCCCCCCAAACCACCACCACCCCCAAATGTTTACGAGGCCCTATCCACAAGGAATAAGGTGCACAAGGTGTCTCACCAAAGATCTCCTAAGAGTGCCTGTCTTATTGCACTGTAACTCTTCAGGAAAGAGTTTTCTCTCACAAAGCTTTCCTTGTTGGATCTCCATCTAACTCAACCAGCTGTGCCTGGACCTTGGCTCCAGGCTGTCTGCTGTATCTCTCCACCTGCCACTGACTCTGGGGCAACAGTGGCTGCAGAAGAGGTATGACATCCTGAAGGAGACACAACCACAGTAAGTGGGAACCCATCAGAGCTCACCAGGGAATGGCAGGAGCTACAGCAGCCTCTCCCTCTTCCTTCCCATTCCATCTGCATCCTACCTGCCAAGGGCAGGCACCACAGAAGCAACAATAATAAACTCCACAAGCCAGCCAGACTCATGTGTTTGAATATGCAAACTGTATTCTCTCAACATCTCCCAGTTTATGTTTTTCCACACACACAAAAAAATAAAATTGCAAGGCATTATGGATAAAGCTTAATGGATTGGGCAGTGCCCTGGGTTCCATCCTCAACAGTGCTGGGATGTAAAGAAAAGGATGATCTGAGGAGATGCTCGGAGCATAAAGCCTGAGGACCAGAGTTCAGATCCCGAGCACACACATAAAAGCCAGGCATGAGTAGAGACCAGCCTATCATTCCAGAATGCTAGAGTTGGAGACAGAATCTCTGGAGATAGCCAGACTAGTTGACTTGATGAGCTCTGGGATCAGCAAGTGATCCTGCATCTTCAAACGAGGGGGAGAATGATTGAAGAACATAGCAGCCTCTGCTTCCACAGTGCACCACACATATACATCTGCACCTTACATGTGTGCAACGTGTTCAAACACATGCAAAAAGTAGAAATTAGAACTAATGTGCATTTAGTCATTTTAGTATAGTTTAAAATGAACACGAACAGACATTAATACCAATAATATAGCCAGTAGTATTCTGGGAGTGTTGTAACATCCTTAGATGGCTTCATGACCACAGGAAGGTTGGACAGTGGCTCCTGCAGAGGGAGAACTTGAGAGCTCAGAGCAGCCAGGAAGGGTAATGGAGAAGCAAGCAGTTCACCAAGCGCCACCTTCATAGTTAGAACCTGCGAGGGTCCCATCTTGGTCTTTCAAAAAAGCCACAGAGCAACAGACATGGCAGTGGGCAGTGCCCAAACTGAGAACATTCCTCACACCAGACATGGCAGTGGGCTGTGCCCAAACTGAGAACATTCCTCACACCAGACATGGCAGTGGGCTGTGNTCACACCAGACATGGCAGTGGGCTGTGCCCAAACTGAGAACATTCCTCACACCAGACATGGCAGTGGGCTGTGCCCAAACTGAGAACATTCCTCAGACCAGATGACATCTCTGGCAGGCTCTCAGTTTCTTCGGGATGCCCTGAGTGTGGTCACACTAAATATCCAGTGTCCCCAGTGTCCATATGATAAGTACAATGTCTTTATGATCTGACCTAAGCAATGGCTATTCTCACCCCTCGATCATTCTACTGGTCACAGGGGCCATGCACATCCTTGGATGTTGGGATGGCTCTGCCGCATCTGGGATGAACTACAATCCAGAAATGGAGGGTGTATCTGCGGTCCAGATCTTGAGGCTGGAAGACTCGGGCTTCTGACCCGGATCTTGACATGGAGATCTTGAGGCATAGCGGCCATGAAGCATAGTGGCCATAGTGGCCCAGGCAGGGTGGTGCACCCCTTTGATCCCAGGAGACTGAGGCAAGCAGATCTCTGATTCAAGGCCAGCCAGAGGCAAAGCAAGTCCCAGATCCAGGTGTGGTGGTACATACCTTTAATCCGAGCTGCACCTTCAGCTGGAGGCCTACATAGGGACATTGGAAGAAGGAAGCCTGCCTCTTCTTCACCTGCTTGCACTTACTTGCCAGCACCTCTGTTGGAGCCTACTTCTTCAGGATTCCAGCTTATACAGAAGACCAGCTAAAACAACTAGCCTCGTGGGACTGAGCAATTACTAGATTCTTGGACTTCCCATTCGCAGCTGCCCATTGTTGGGTTACTTGACCTACAGACTGTAAGTCATTACAATAAATTCCCTTCATATATAGAAACATTCCGTAAGTTCTGTCACTCCAGAGTGCTGGACCCCATTTTGGCCCTGAGGACAAACCCGAGCCTGACTCGAGTTTCTGCAGCCTTGTGGGAGATCCTAAGCCTGGCTGAGTTATGAGACCTGTCTCAGTCACTTCCTTACGGGGTGACGCAGCAAGATCTGTTTGGCCCTACCTCTGCCTTTGCCATTGGCCATCAGTCACTCCATACCTTCTGTCACCCTTCCCTGTTTCCTGCATCATCTTACCCAACCAAAAATCCCCCTCCCTATGTTCTGAACTTATATAAGTGAGAGGCTGACATCATAAAGTTGAGTTCCTGCTTTGACAAGACTGCCAGCTCGGTGTGTTTCTTTTGGGCCGTCGACACTCACCATCCCGCTCAGCCCCGGGGAGACCCCAGCAGGGCCAGGACGCTGACCAATACAGAAGTGGAGGCTATCCAGGGCAGTGTGGATTCTAGGAGACACATCCTGAGCCTAGTCTGTCTCCAGTACCCACTGCAGCCAAGAGGCCACAAACATCCAAATGTTTCTATCTTATCAAAAAACCAAAGCTAATAGAAAACACTTTATAAAGGACGTGTCCTGAAGCTCAGTGCTTCACGGGCTATGGAGCCCCACGGAGGGAACGCATAGCAGGAGTGTGTAGCAGCTGGTCCTGCCACATCCCCAGTCAGGAGGCAGAGACGTGGACTCTGCTCAGATCACGGTCTCCAACCCTAGCCCATGGACTGGGACCACCCACACTTACGGTGCATCTTCCCATGTGGATAACCTAATCTAGAAAATCCCTTACAGATGGACCAACGATTTGTTTCCATGGCGATTCTAAATCCCATCAAGCTGACGCTAACCATCACTGGAACAAGCAGCCTTGTCCCCTGAGCTTGACCAACTCTTCTCTCAGGCTACTATAGGGTCCTATAGGGACTGGCTTGTTCCTGGCTTTGGGTGCTGACTCGTGTAACAGCAAAGACCAGGGGGAAAGCGTGTAGCTTGGATTGAAGAGCTATGGCTACAAGTTTCGAGGCATCATTCCCTACTCTGGTATTAGGCTTATTTCCTTGGCATTTTCTCATGTTGCCCAAGCTGGCCCGACACTCATTATGTAGCTGAGGATGACCCTGAGTTCAGCTGAGGATGACCCTGAGTTTCTTATCCTCCTTCCTAAACCTGCCAAGTACTGGATCACGGGGTGTACACCTGCTTTGTGTGGGACCGTGAAAGGCAGCCTGTTTTCTGGTCGAGCTAGGTTTAAACCCCCGGAGACCCAGCAGGTAAGTCTGCAAGGGACGGAAGGCCTGTTTGCCATGCTCCCAGACACTAGGCTCCTGACACAGGCCCCAGCTCCATAATTCTGTGGCCATCCAGTCATGTAGGGCAACACCCCAAGCTCCTGGTGTTGTCTGGACTCCACCCCCAGTTACCTGGCAACAGCCAGATAGGCTGGCCCACTATAACCGGGCTGCTTGCCCCTCCTCTTCTACTTCCTGCTTGCTTCTCTCCTGCCCTCTTGCTCCCCTTCTCTCTGCATTCCCTTCCCCACTCTCTCCATGTGGCCACAACAAGCCTCTACTTCCTCTCCCTCTCCATCTCTCTCTCTGCCTTTCTACAATAAATGCCTTAAAACCAGTCTCTTCTATCTTTTCTCATCAGGATCTGCTATGCTGGAGCAATGGAGCAGGTCTTCCTGTAAAGAGCCACACATCTAACCGCCCACAGGAAGGTCCCTCAGCTCTCCCAGTCACGGTCTCCACCAACCCAAGCCACCGACCAAGCAAGGCAAATAAATACTCTCCTCCCTGCGGAAACCAGCTGGAGCGCCCTCCTTCTGCCCTTTTCCCATTGGCCCCGGGCCAGAGCCAGCCCCACAGGTCCCCACTCTGTTCTCAGCTCAGGCCCCCACTCTGTCCTCAGCTCTTGCCACTGGCGTCTGTGGTATCCAAGAGCTACAACCTGCCATCCCTGTTGTCTGTGTGGCTCAGGGACCCTAGAGCCAGCTCTTCCACAGCAACCAGAGGTGTCTGTGTGCCCGAGAGTCAGAGCCTGGCTCCAGCACTTCCATGAGGACCTCAGACTGTGCTTGCCCACCCCTGGAGCAGGGTCCCTGCAGCTTCTCACAGCCCAACACCCACCTGGCGGCCACCTGGAATACACAAAGTCCTATGGCTACCTTTGCAGCAGGACAGAGCCCACTGACATATAGTTGTCTCCCACAAGCTTTCAGCCTTTATACTATGTCAATTAAAAGCCCCATTAATACTTAAGGGGGATGTTCACTGTGGTGTCACTTGGAGAGTTAAGAATGGATACCTATATCCACACACCGTATAGAGATTATTTCTCATCTGTTCCAGAGGCTCATGAGGCTCACCACCCCTGTGCAGCAAGCAAACCCACATGATGGTCCGTGTCAAGTGGCCAGTTGACACAGACATACACAGATGGACAGACACCCCTCCCCAAGAACTGAAATACTTTTAAAGCCCAGCACACCAAAGTTCTTCTGGCTTCTTTAAGATACAGGATGTACATCCCAGGGACCACAGTGAGCTGAGCTCAGCCACAGGTTGGCTGTGCCACAGTGCAGTCCCCACAGCCTCCATCACTGGGGCTGAATGCCCACCTGCTCTGTATGCACCACACAATATGCCAAGTTACAACACAAACGAGTGGCTGACTTTATTCATCCAGCTCTTGACAGATCCTTCTGGGATAGACAGATGTTGCTGCAGTTTCCAGCACGGGCCTCGAGTGTAGGGGGCAGTTTGGGGAAAGTCCAGAAGGCACAGCAGACCAACGCCATGTTTCCTGGACTCTTCTTGCAAACGAATGTGGAAGATTAGAATTATGTTCTCACGCCACCAGCTCAGCTTAAATACTTCTCTGACAAAAATAATAATAATAAATTATCTTCAACTCAGAAAATAAACTGTGTTCAGCAGGGTGACAGGAGGGTCCATTCGTCGCATTGCACCACAGGGCTACACAGGAGAGGACAGACAGGCAGGACACCAACACAGGAGTGACAGGGCCCAGGGCCTGCCTGAAGTGAGTGAGCATGTGCCTTTGTCTCCAGGCAGGTGGCAGCCCCGGCTGTGTCATCCGCAGGAGACGGGGCCTCCTTTCTCCTCACGTGCGCCTGGTCTTCTGTTTCTTGGTTTGTCTCTTCATGTCTTCTGGGCCGCTGCTGTCAGAGGCCGCCTGGCCCAGGGCTCTGACCCCCTGAAGACGACTCGTCAGCTGCAGCAGCAAGGGGATGAGCTGCAATGAGAGAGACCATGAGCACCTCCTTATGGGAGCCGGAAGACGACTCGTCAGCAGCAAGGGGATGAGCTGCAATGAGAGAGAAGCCCCCGCCCGTGCCTGCAGAAGGCTGGCGGGGAGGTTTTACAGAGGCTGTGACTCTCTACAGGCAACACCTCCCTAAGGATTGGAAATGACATCAATGGAGTTAACACCCTGGAAGAAGATGTAGGAAACTGCCTAGTCCCCTCCAACCGTAACCTTCTACAACTTCTGTGACACCGGGCACCCTCCCATAGCCCATCTCCTGACCCCCGACTTCCCATGAGGCCTTGGCTTCCCTACCTTGTCATGGTTGTAGCCCGCCAACAGGAGCAGCAGCGTCAGAGGCAGGGCGATATAGGACCCCTGGGCAATGTCTTGCTCAGGTAGCTTCCTCTGCAACAAGACAGCCGAGACTCCTTGTAAGTTATCACTCATCGACCACTGTCATCCAGAGCTTCAACCCACTCAGCCACCCACACTGGCACCCAAGGTTACCCACAATCCCTTGATATCCAAAAAGAATCTAACTGGGGTGTTGGGTGTGAATCACCGAGTCCTCCAAACCCCTGAGACACAGGTCTGGAATTCAGGCACAAGGAGACTCCAGTGGCTTAGAATTCTCTTACTATCACAACTACGCTCACTCTGGCTGAGACGACCTTGAGCCTGTGACCCTCCTGCCCCTACCTCCTGAGTGCTGAGACTGAAGGCATGTGCCCATGCCTGGTTGATGTGTGCTAGGGATCTAGCTCAGAGCTCTGTGTGCTAGACAAGGGCTCTACACCAGAGCTCCAACCCTGCTCTGCAGATCCTTGACTCCGCAACTCCCCCGTCAGTTCCAAAGACAGATTGACAACCACTCACAAGCCCGAATGCCAAAGCTAAAAGCCAGCAGCTAGCTGTGTGCGCACCACCTGGGAAGGAGCTGGATGCACCGTGCTATGTGGTTATGAACACTGTCTTCCCCAAATTCCTCTGTTGAGACCTGTCCCATTTGAAATCAAGATGCCATACTGACAGAAGGGTCTGGGGACACCACTTTTAGAGGTGATTAAGTAATGAGAGAAGATCCTTCATCAATGGGGTCAGCACCCTTTGAAGTCCAGCTGAGGAGCTGGTTCAGTCACCTGTGGTTCGAGGCACGGCCACTGACAGAGCGGAGTGGAGCTGGCACTCACTCACTGATCTGCCGGAGGCATCTCCAAGCTCAGGTGCCAGAACCATGAGGAGCAGATGCTGCTTGAAGTAACCTGTTCTAACGTGGACTTCTTAGCAGCCTGAACAGATTGAGACACATGGTGCCTCCATATGAGAACAGTACAGCCTCAGAGCCTAGTGCTCCACAGACACCTCAAAGAAACCTATATTAAATTCTTACTTTCCCCAGAAGCAATGAGCAACTATAGCTGCAAAGTAAGTCTTTTCTTTTTCTAAAAGAATGTTTTACACTGTGTGTGTGTGTGTGTGTGTGTGTGTGTGTGTGTGTGTGTGTGTATGTGTGTATACATGCATGTATGTGGTCAGAGGATATCTTGTAGGAGTGCCAGGTCTGAACTCAGGTCATCAGGCATGGTGGTGAGTGTCCTTACCTGCTGAGCGACCTCGATGGCATGGCTTCTCTTTTGTAAGGCAGTCTCTGGGGCGCCACTCTCAGCCCTGACCATGTTCAGACTCCATGATCCTAAGCTTGGACCTGGAGCCTACCTCTTCTACCAGAGACGTCTCTGTTAAGTTTACAGTGGTTCCACCACACACAAGCTCCCAGAAGCAACCGAAATGATCTCCTGAATGTGGAATGCACTGGTTTTTGATGGCAGCAGTGAAGGGGCCTACTACAGGGGCTGACAAACTGACCAGGTTCTTTCCCCACGGCCATCTTGTCACCTGCTTCCTGTTTATCCATGCCTGCTGACACTTACACACTCCTGTGTCCTCTGCATTGCTACATGTTCCTCCTCATGAAAGAATGTAATGCCACAGGTCAAAGGGAAACGGTGTCCCTCCTCCTCAAACCCAAAGCCAGTGACCTAAACCATGACTAGTTTGCCCAACAGCAGGTGTCAGTGCACAGAGGAAGAAAGGTGTCCACGGAGATCCAACATGGGAACGTGATGTGGCAGGAGCAGATGCTACGATCACGACCTCCATCTAAGGATGTTTTTTAACTTCCCACTCGTACTTACCGTGGGACTGAAAACCAGAGTGATGTGTTTGTGGTAGCCCACTGCAGTGAAAGAGACTTGCGGCAGGACGTAGTCGTACTGGGATCTGGGGAGCGTGGAGTCCAGCAGCACCACGTAGTTCTGTGGGTAGAGGACAGACAGTTCAGGCAAAGCAGGGGACACATGGCAGCCATGCACAGCACTTCACATTTTCTAAAGACCCCACTGAGTCTGTACATCCACCCCTGGTCACCAACTTTCAGGCTGTAAGAGACACGGGTCTCTCTGGTGGCTCTGGGCCTGCATCTTCTGGGTAGACTGTCAGGGCCCTGGTACTTCTTTATGAGCATTATTGGGCCTGGGTGATTAAAGTCCTTAAGGACCAGCTTCAGGAAACACACAAGTTCTTACAAGGCGGTTCTGATGAAAGACGGTATGATGAGCCATGGGAGCTGGCACTGACAGAAAACGAAGCTGACTTAACTGGCTCCTAAGCTGGCAAGTTCCAGAAAAGTAGAACCTCTACAATGGTCCTAGGGAAGATGGAGGTCTGCATCCAACTCTGGCCCCCGGCCGTGACCGTGGGAGACCTGCGGTGCTCACCTTATCTCACGGATCAGGGGTAAGCATTATAAATAGCATGTGGATGGACACAGTGGACAGCAGCCCCCCAGGGTAGGAGGGAGCTCCAGGAGAGGGCGTTATACCCTAGATTCACAGAGAAGAGCCCCAAGCTAAAGCCATCAAAACCAAGTTCTCTGGCATGCCTGTCAAGTGAATGGACAGTCAATAACTGACGATGACAGCAGTGCCGGAAACCACCGGACTCTGGGGTGGAGGACAGATGGACAGTCAACAACAGACGATGACAACAGTGGAGGACAGACACCCAGACTAGAGCTCAGAAAAAGCCAAGCAGGAGAACTTAGAGACACTGTGACTGCCAGACACAGAAGGGGATGTCGCAACAGAGCTTGCCAGACATATGTGAGATCCTGGTCCTAGCCTTAGCAATGGGGAAACACAGAGTGGCAAGAGACTTGCCACACAGGAGAAAGCAGCACATCATGAGACCCAGGAAGTCCAGGAAAAGGATGCACAGTGGTCGGGAACGCTAAGAGTAAGGGATGCCCTGGTTCAGTTACCACGCTTCCCAACAGCGGAGCCACAGGCAACCAGTGGGCGGCTTGTAATGAAAGGGCCGATGACAGGAAGCAGGTGAGGGACAGACCCATCCCTGAACAGCACTGACTGCAAACAGTGGACAGAGCAGGGCAGCTCTAAATCTGCATGGTAACTACACTTCTTAATACACGCGCGCACGTGTGCACGCGCGCGCACGCGCACACACACACACACACACACACACTACATACATACAAAGACATACTACACACACAAAGGCACACACACGCACATACATGTGCATACATACAAACACATACATACACTACATATACACACAGACATGGGCACACATAAACACTATATACACATGCATATGCACATAGACACAAACATACATACAAACACATACACAAGCACACGTGCACATACATACAAACACATACATATACTACATACATACAGACACTCTATACATACACACAGACACAGGAACACATACACACCATACACACACACAAACACAAATATACATTACACATAAACACACATGTATACATACATACACAGAGACACACACAAACCCATTCATACATACACTACATACACACACAGGAAGGCACACATGCACGCTCACACACACTGAAAAAGACCCAAAGGAAGCCAATCAACAACCTCCCACTCCTTAGTTCTGGATGTGGCGTTATGTCTGACGGTTTCAATTTGTTTCCCAAGCCTCCTGCTAGGAGTATGTACTGCTTTTGTAAACAGAAAGGCAGTGAACTGAGAGATTCATCCTTCCCCCCTTCCCCTTTGACTTACAGGCGCTCATTTCTACAGAGCGGTATTAAGACTAAGAAGTGAGAATCATTCACAAAGCTGGAGTGCCCCAAGCCTGGCTTACCTCCCCATCTCGGAGCAGCGGTGGGAAGTGGAAGAAGAGTGACTGGCCCAGAGACACCGTCTGGATGGGGTTGTCCAGACTCTCGCTTTTGTACAGCTTCACCTGGGCACAGAAAGGAAAGGGCGCAGCTTACGATATTGAGGTGACTTCATTGCACATGGGGCGGTGTGGCTGATGAGAAAGCAGCCATTCCCCTCCCGGCAGGTCTCAGGATACAGTCCTCACCCCCACTGCTCCAGTGTGAGCAAGGCCAACAGTCAGTCATGCCTTGGAGGCAAAGAGGGAGAAGGACAGCCTCCAAGTGTCATACGTGCAGTGAGCACTTTCTCTACAATGTCACCTGTCCTAAGGACAGCACGCCATGTCTCCACAGAGCTCCAGAGAGCTAAACACACCCGGGGTCACACAGACTCATCCTGAGGCAGTGTCACCCATGTGACCTCACTCACTGGGACCTGAGCTACACGTGTACGCAGTGGCCTTTGGATCTGCAGCACTTCCTACAAACTCCAGTTCTGCACTCATCGACAGGAATAGAGGTCACCCTCTCTACCATGCACCAGGATGCAGGAGAGAGCCACAGACCAAGACCACGGCAGAGGTATGAGGGCCAGACTATGTCTGTGCTCTTTGGTCACATACAGCTTTGCGGGTAAATCTTAATTCATCAGCTACGTGGAAAAGGATATGATTTCAGCTGACTCTGATTTCTAGCTTTTCTAGAAAATTCAAGTGATTTGAGCCAAAACTCTAGCCCAGCACCAACCAGGCGAAACCAGGCCACAGTACCATCCTCACCTCTGCACCCTCCCCCCCACCACAGGAGTGTGGCTACTCAGCCCATTCTCACCTTCATGACACTCTGACACTATCTACCCACCTGACACCGATGCCATCCAGGTCCCAACTGAGCGTACTGAGAGCAAGTCAGAGGCCAAGCACATCCTCACTGGCCTAACCTTTCGCTGTGTTCTAAGCATACTGCCCAGACCCCGGGGACAAACCATTAACCTCTCCCAGAGGTCGCAAGCCTTTTTATAAAAGCTCTACATTTTCCATGGACTTGGTCAGAGCTAGGAGAAAGGTTGGGGTCACCGTGTCCAAGGTTCCAGTTTTAAAGGCGAGAACAGAGAGATAAGGAAGTGCGATGTGTGGCCACAGCAGCCAGAGGAGCAGCTCCCAGCCTGCCTGGCTCAGGCCATGCTCAGCACCCAGACTAGGAGAACGAACCACACAGGGTACACTGCGCCCTCCCGTGGGCGCTCCACTGTGCTGAGCTTTCATGGCACTCTACTGCAGGCTGAGGGCTGACAACTCCAACACCGCAATCCAGACTCTCCTCCATCACCTGATACTCAGCTCCCAGGCCAGGTGTGACCTGCGCAGCAGGCAGCTGTCTGGCCAGCTCCTGTCATAGCACGCCAAAGCCAGAGCCAGCTAGGACAACCATCTCTCCCGTTGACTCTGGGTCTTTTTCAGGACTCTTACCCACAAGGTAGACAGATACTCGGAGGAAGTGATTACATTTCCACTCAGGTCAAACTGATTGATCTGCCGGAAAACTATGATGTTTACGTCGTCCACGTCATTGTTCCCAACCTAAGAGAGAGGAGCACACTGAGCAGAGTGCAGGAGCTGCTTCCAAATGGGTCTGTCCCAGGCACACACAGCAGCCACGGGGCTAACAGCCCACAGACACAGCAGTACATGAGGGTATTGGTTTTCTAAGTTTTCACTGCCTGCCGACATTTTAAAAGCTGGTCTGGCAGCTCCAGCAAGGCAAAGCCCTGGCTGTCTGTGCCCACCCCCCATGGGGACACCAGAGGGCTCACGGCTCTTTCAGACCTGCTTGACTACAATCTACACTGTTGCCCAAGAGCCCGGCCCGAGCATGAAAAGTAAAATCAGGAAAGCCCTCTGGTGTGAGCAGCAGCCCAGCTGTTTAAAATGGCAGAGGCCATCAATCCAGCTCTAGATCGGCGAGTCCCACAGGGCCACCACTCTGTTCCAATTACCCCACTCTTCAGGCCTTGGCAGGTAGTTCTGTGCCCCAAAACCCTCCAGGCTACCGGAAAGAACACCACTTTAATGGTGTCCGAGCCACTTCCTGTGACTGGCATGGGCCAAAAGCCCATAGGTGAGAGGCTCCAGGCCCTAGAGGGGAACTCACTGTTGTTCCACATATGTACGTTTAGATACCCACAGGTCTGCGCTACTCAGCTTATTTTTGCAGGGGACAATGGTCAGTGCAGAGACACACAGTCATCCACTGCTGAGAACAGTGACCGTGAGTGCTCATGTCTAAATGGGACATCTGCATCAAGCCAGCACCTCGAGGACTTGGGGACACTGGAAAGAAGGTAAGAGGGTGAGAAGGGAGCTATGAAAGCCACCTTCCAGACTCAATGGTCAGTGCCCTCATGAACTCACAGAGGCTGCAGTTACCCCAACAGGACAACATTCAAAGCCATTGCACAGATGAGGGGACAAGACCCAGCTCAGGGGCTACTGGTAGTAGACAGCTCCTGGGCGGGGGGGGGGGGGGGTCATTTTCCTTTGGGGGTGTGGCCTCTGGCGGACAGCCCACACTCCAGTGGATGGCCACACCCATGTGTGTATAGACAGCACTGAATCAGTGGGTTATTGAAATAAAAAGAAGACATGAATTTAGGAGGGATGTTGAGAAAGATTTGGAGGGAATCAGGAAAAGGGAAGAGGGGAGTAGGTATGATTAAAATACATTATATATATATGTGTGAAATTCTCCAAGAATAAATAAAAATATTAAATAATTGGATTTTTGTCTTTCAAGGCAGGGTTTCTCTGGGTAGCCCTGGCTGTTCTGGAACTAGATTTGTAGACCAGGCTGGCTTTGAACTCAGAGATCCATCTACCTCTGCCTCCTGAGTGCTGGGATACAAAACATACACTACTATGGCCCAGCTAAATAATTAGCTTTTCAAAAGAACCTCTCTTAAGGGTTCCGGAGATGGCTTAGTGGATAAAGCACTTGCTACACAAGTGTCAAGAGTAAAGTTCGGATCCCCAGAGCCCATGTGAAAGGCAGGTGGGCACAGTGGGCAGCCTATAATGCGAGCACTCGGGAAGTGTAGACAAGGGCTCCCCAGGGCAAGCTGGCTGGCCAAGCTAGCTTTATCTGTGAGTTCCAGGTTCTGCAAGAGACTGCACCTCAGGAAGTAGAGAGCAATCAAGGAAGATGCCTGGCTTCCACACACACCTTCACAGGTATACACATCCACACATATACACACTACCACACATGTACACAAACAAGACCACACCCAGAAAAAGCCCCTCTTCAGACGCCACTCGCAAGGATGCTGAGTTAGGACTTACAACCCACCCCGGAGAGTACTAACCGGAAGCCACGGCCTTGCCGTGGCAGGAGTGATGCCTACTTACCTCAATCACCCGATGGTGGGGCAGTGCCCGCTCGATGTGGTCATTGCCTTCTGCCTTCAGTTGCACGTGGTACATGCACCCTGGCTACGAAGACACCTGTTGTTACTTCTCTATAAAGTCTGTCACATGTGACCTGAGAGTGACCTTGCTACGAGTGGTCACCACACAGGACATCGGTATCCCCCATTTCCCAATTCGCACTGTCCACTTTCCAATGAGACCCCTTTAGAAGTGCCCTGGTGACAAGATGCTGCCGGCGCTACAATCTTTTCGACCGCAGTCTGCTCTCATTCCCTGACTCACAGGCTGAATGCGGTTCGCTTCCTGATTACGTTTCCTGACTATTCTTGTAGACTCTTCCACCCTCTGCTCACCCTCTCTTTGACCTGTACAGTCCAGTTACAACTGAAGATCCTTACAATGGATAGGATTTGAGGCTGTTTTTCTTTAAAAAAAAAAAAAGACTTAAATGTCCTTATTTATGTCTTTGTTTTATTACTCAAATTTACACAATTATTATTATGTTCACTAAAAGTACTATTGAGCCGGGCAGTGGTGGCACACGCCTTTAATCCCAGCACTTGGCAGGCAGAGGCAGGCGGATTTCTGAGTTCAAGGCCAGCCTGGTCTACAGAGTGAGTTCCAGGACAGCCAGGGCTACACAGAGAAACCCTGTCTCAAAAAAACAAACAAACAAACAAACAAACAAAAAAGTACTATTGAAACAGCTCTGGTACCAACCCCCAGCCGGTGAGCAGTGATTTTTCAGCCAGCACAGATTGGATAGCAGAGCTCTGGTTTCCGGCTGTACGCCACAGGCAGAGCAAGGGGCCTCAAGCACGTAAGGTCCACAGGCCACTTTCCCTTTCAGGGTCGTGGTCCTTTTTACATGTTACATGATTTCTACAAAGGAGACATGAGATCTTTACAAGGACAGTAAATCTTTTACTTAGAAAAAATAAAAACATTGTGCCAAAGATGAGCCCTAGACCACCAAACATTACACCATGGTTCCCTTCCACAGTTGATGGCAGTGCCTACTGCTAAGATTGCACACTTATGTTACAGAACATGGAGAATCCTTGGCACTCACCTGGAAGCATCACCCCCGCTGGCTAGCATTAGAGCTGGAAGGTGCCAGGTGCAAACAGAGAGAAAAGTCCTTACAAGTCCCACCTAACCACACAGCCTGCAAGCTACAGGCACAACCTGTGTGTGCCATGTGCCCATTAGTGAGATGGTGGCGCTAATGTCCCAGGAGTAACGGATCGCCTTTATATCTTCTTTAGTTTTGGATTTAGGGCCTGCTCCACAGGATGGAACCCATTCCTGACACTGCTACAGTTGCTAAGAATGTAAGCGCAGACAGGCCCTGGGCCTGCAGGAAAGCCTACTGCTACCACTATTATGATGCCAAATGAACACAGCAAGACAACGGCACACAAATCCACAACCGGACAACAAGCAGAGAGTAAGAGACTTGGGGGGCTGAGCCCTAGTGGGGTGTCTGTTACCACACTCTTTGTCTTACTGCCCAGGGGCCTGTGCAGAAAGGCTGTAAGAGCCAGGGGCAGGAGATGACGTCAAGGAAGCCGTTTTTCTACATACAACAGTACAGATACACACATGAACTCAGAGATGACCGTGCACACAGACCTTCAGCTTAAGCCAGACAAAAAGCTCAGCATGGAGAAGTGGGCACAGAGACCCACCCATACCCAAGAAGCCATCTTTAACTGATGGTCTCTGGGATAGAGACAAATCAGTTTTCTTCGATTAAGTGACACTGAGTACCAGTCGGCCAACACACACCGAATCCCTCATTTACCTCAGCTTCTTTGTCTTTGTTTCTGTTTGTTTGTATAAAGAGAAAAAAAGAACAAAGCTGGGCAAGTAAGAAGGTGGAGAGAATCTGGGAGGAGTTGAAGAGGGGAAAGAATATCAAATATAATGTGTGAAATTCTCAGAGAATAAAACATTAAAAATAGATAAAACACTGTGTAGCCAGTTAAAGGTAAGGCCACAATCAGACACATGTCCAATTAGGCCTGGACTTTCCAGTTAAACAGTTGTTTGCTCCAGCACTATCAACACTGCCACTTGCCCAGGGCTAGGGCCTGCAGGCTACATCTTCAAGGAACTTTTCTAACCCTTGGCTAGTGTGACAAGGATTTGCCTATAGCCTCTGGCAGCTATACTGGCCAGCTATGCCAGCTGACACAAGCTAGAGCCACTTTGGAAGAGAAAATGACTTTATCAGACTTGCCTGTAGGAAAGTCTGTAGGACGTTTTCTTAATTAGGGATTGATGTGGGAGAACCCCACCAACTGTGGGTGGGGCCATCCCTGACTGGTAGTCCTGGGTTCTATAAGAGAGCAGGCTGAGCCAGTCAGGGGGAAGCAAGCCCGTCAGCAGCACCCCTCCATGGCCTCCGCATGAGCTCCTGCCCTGTTGAAATTCTTGCCCTGTCTATCATTGATGATGAGCAGGGATGTGAAGTAAACCCTTTCCTCTCCAACATGACTTCGGTCATGAAGCAGCCATACCTTGTCAGAGATGTCTCCACAGGCACCCTGGTCAGCTACGTGAGACAAGCAAAGGCAGCCAGGGATCACTAAAGTGGATCTGAGATCCTTAATCTAAGAAGGCATCTCCAGCTGTGGTGGTTTTAAGACGCTTGGCCCAGGGTATAGCACTAGGAGGTGTGGCCTTGTTGGAGGAAGTATGTCACTGTGGGGGTGGGCTTTGAGACCTTCCTCCTAGCTGCCTGGGAGTCAATCTTCCTTCAGAACAAGATATAGAACTCTCAGCTCTTCCAGTGCCATGTCTTTCTAGACATAGCCATGCTCCTGCCATGATGATAATGGACTAAACCTCTGAATCTGTAAGCCAGCCCCAATTAAATGTTGTCCTTTATAAGAATTGCCTTGATCATGGTGTCTCTTCACAGCAATGGAAACCCTAAGACAGAAGTTGGTACCAGGGACTCGGATATTGCTGCGATAGTCTTGACCATGCTTTTGTTTGGAAGAATGTGGATTTGAGACTCTTGATTTGGAAAGCAGTGGAAAGCTTTAAGTGGGGCTTAATGAGCCAACCTCGTAGGAATATGGACGATGGTGGTGCTGAGCGTGATTTGAACTGTGGAGGCCTGCTGGTTCAAGAGATTTCAGTCCTGGGCAAACCCTGGCCAATCCCCCTTTAGGGGCCTTATTTTCCCACAGAACAAGACAGGCATGTTGGCTAAACACACACCATTGGCCAAAATAGGGGCACAGGGGTTCCAGAGTCTCCCCCTCCAGCCCGTTGGCCCAGGCTATCCCCAAGGACACCACTGATGGCAAGAGGGAAACACCCGAGAAAGCACACAGCCTCACCAGCAGCCCACGTAACCGGAACTTCCCCTCCTCGTCCGTCACCGTGTCTTCTCCATAGATGCTGCAGTCCTTCTGCCCCACAGCCTCCACCGCGACACCCTGCTCTGGCTCTCCATTTAAAGACGACACAGTGCCGTAGCAGCTGAGGTGACAAGAGGAGAAATGGGATATAACACCTTGGGGCCTCTGACACACAGGGCACTTGCGTACCAGTGGTTCTGGGCAAATCTGCTCTGCAGGGATGCCTCCACCGCTGCTGATCTGAAACTATGAAGCACTGGATAATGTAAACAACTCACAAGGATTTTCATCCCACACAGTCAGGTGAAATGATCCCCTTTTCTATGCCTGAGCTGATTATCCTTCATCCAAAGTGCTTTTATAAACCCATGTAAGCATGCATGTTTGTATGTCTGCTCATATGCACAGGGTTCGTGGCTGTCACTCAACTGTCTGAGAGTACTCTGTGTAGCCCTAGAGGTCCTAAAACTCACTATGTAAATCAGGCCTGGCCTAGAACTCACAACCCTGCCTGCCTGTGTCTTGGATTAACAGTGTGCACCATTACATCCAGTCAGAAAGCTAACTTTCCATTACTGACACTCTTTCAACATCTGCAAGTTCTGCTCATTATTATGTTTCCTCTTCTTAAAAACGTAATCATATTTCAAACATTTTAAAAACATACTTTTTTTTTAAAGCAAGGCACTAGGCTGCCATAGACAAGTTTTCACAGAATATGCTGGTGAGTGGGCAGCAGATGACATACTAGAAGGAGGGCAGGAAGTGGGGGGGGGGAGGGACAGTGGAAGGAGGGTAGTAGTCACCTATGTATCGAAAGAAAGAGGAGAGTCACCTTTCTGAACTCTACCTTACCTCAAAGTCCCCCCCCCCATTCAGTCAATGGGTAACCCTGGAGGGCATTTCTAGATCAGAGTCCCAGTGTGGCCCACCTGCAGTGCAGCAGGCAGGGGAGGGCACACACCTGCAGGCTGGGGGAGGGCTCACACCTGCAGACTGGGGAGGGCACACACCTGCAGGCTGGGGGAGGGCATACACCTGCAGCCTGGGGAGGGCACACACCTGCAGCCTAGGGAGGGCACACACCTGCAGGCTGGGAGGGCACACACCTGTAGGCAGTTCGGAAGCCAGTGATGGTGATCCTCAGGTTCTGCCCCTCCTGCACTTCTATCATCTGCGAGGATGGCTCAAAGCGGAACTCCTTCATCATGGGTTTAAAGTAGTACTGTCCAGGACTCTGCCAAGAGACAGGCACAACTGAAGTGGCTGCCACACTTCAGATGGCTTAAAGTCACCATGAGCTACAATCAGATGACAGGGCAGCAGAGCCTCCCAGACACACAGAAATGGTGGCTCCTACATGTTATGAACAGGGAGTTGTTACCACCTTTAGCACACCAGCAGAACAGAAGCCACGCCCCAACTTTAGGAAGAATCAGAACCAGCATGAACAACTGCGAAGGACTCAGCAAACAAGTGGCAGGGTGCGCAGAGGCTGGAGATGTGGGGTGCACAGAGGCTGAGCATGCGAAGCCTGTGCCCTTTTATGTGCAGCAGGCCCATGCTAGCCCGACTCTAAGGAATGACCAGCTGTCAACGCATGCTCCTGCACTCATGAACCCCACTGGCGGTGGCCTTGCACACCACCTCGGATGAAAACTCAGTACCTCATGCCCTTCACACATGGAGTGGACTTTGCCAAAGAAACATAAGTAAGCCAGCCACTGTCATACTGTCATACTACCCTACACACACACACACACACACACACACACACACACACACACATCTGTAGAAAACAAAGGGCTGCCTGAGGGAGGAGCGGCTGTGGCCAGGCAGTGAGCTACACTGCCTTGCTGTAAAGAAACCACTGGTGAGAAGCAGTGGGTCCTGAGTAAGAGCCATGCTGTAACAGGTGCATCTCCAGAGCCCCCTACGTGGCCGACTGTTCTTACATTGTCCAGCCACACATCCAGTCACCTGTGCTGTGTCCCCACTAGAGCCTTACCAGGTTTGAGAAAGTCAGAATGCCATTGTCTTGGGTCAGGAGGTTGGACCGAAACACGCCGCCACTGAGGGATAAGAGGACCCCAGGGAGCGGCTGGTCATCTTCAGCTTTAATCTGGAAGAAGGTAACCGATCAGAACATTCTAGAACTGAGGTGAGCAATCCATAGCCGGCAGGCCAGCTGCACACTTCTGTAGTACAATGTCCCCCAACTGTCTTCCCTCGAGCAATCAGCCACTAGGACTCACTGTATCATTTACTGTCTGTTATGGTCTGAATGTGAAATGTGCTCACAGGCCTGAACACATGGTCCCCAATGGGCAGGTGATGTTTTAGGAGGATGTGCTAATTTTGGGAGGAGCCTTGCTGGAGGAAATGGGTCCTGAGGATAAGGGATGGGACCTGCCTACCTTTGCCCTGCCTCCTGATCTATGCAGATGTGAGCACCTATGTTACAGCTGCTACCATGCTTCCCACCAATACGGACATGGACCCTCAAACAATGAACCTAAAGCAATCCTGTCTTCCTTCATTGCTTGTACTAGATTAGGCATTTTGCCACAGCAGTACCATAAATTATCTTTGCGTGGCCAAACAGGCTCACCCCACAAATAAAGAATTTGGACTTACTACAAGTCCATCCCCAAACAGCCTCTATGTGGTAATCTCCCTGGCACTTCCTCAGTAGCTGTAGAATCAGAGTGTCTTCCATCTTCCTAGCCACCAAATCGCTTCCACGAATGGCTGTCCATCTGTACTGTGTTCTCAGTGATCTAGGGGTGTCTTATAAACCATGGACACCATCTATGGTGCACACGGTTCTTCCATGTCTGCATCTGGTCTAACACTCGGCAATGACGCTTCCGGCTGCATAAGAAGTGAGCTACAGAGTCACACTCAACCCCTGCCCAGCCCATGTTGTACCACACCCTGCACAGAGGATGAGGGACAAAAGAGACACTTGGCTCCACCAGAGCAGCCTAGATCCTAGGGAGGGAGGGAGGGAGCTTGTTTGAGTGCCTGCCCAGCATGCACAATGGATGCCCTGGGCTCCATCCCCAGGGCTGCATAGACTGAGGGTGGACATCTGCATTGACTGAGCCTGTCTTCTCAGAGTTTGGTACAGAGAGAAAGGAGGATTGGGAGTTCAAGGATACATTCTAGACTACACAGAGAGACAGGCTTGGAGGCTAAGCTGAGCTAGACGCCCTGCTTCCAAAGTTGGGGGAAGACAGCTGACATGGACAACCACAGGAATCTCTCTCCACAGCTTATCCCAGTAAAGGAAGCCAGGCCAGCATACGGTGCACAATTCCACTTATATAATAAATGCTCTGGAAGATGGAAAGTCGCTGACAGAAAGAGGAGGTACCAGCATGAAGGACTATATTCTTTGACTATGCTGTATCGTGTTCGACCATGTGTAAAACTGTCTACTTCCTGTGTGCTTTATCATCCTGTACGTTGCCCTCAGTGAAGTGGCCTTGGAAACAACATTACCTCGAAGCTCACACCGGCCAAGGCATAAGCCTTGAAGTCTCCCACGGTTCCTTCCACAGCAGTCAGCACGTAGCCCTCCTTCTGTGAGGTCACAGTATACTCCAGATCACTGTGTAGGGGACCAACACTGCAGGAAAGAGAGCCAAACCCTATGAATGGCTGTTTCCAGCTTCAAAGGAAGCCCAGCCCTCCCCAGGAAGTCTGACCTGCCTCAGAAAGTTTCCTGCAGCCAGCCAAGTGGTTTCTCTCTGGGGGCATACCTGTAGGCACCTTTGTCATCAGTGAAGACTGTGATCAAGGGTGAACTTGCTCCCTTCTCGCTGATGACAATCTCCACTCCCTCCAGCTCTGGGTGGATCTGGCCTTCCAGGAACAAGCCCGCCTTCCCATGGATCTCAATCAACTTCCCTGGACAGCTTTCTAAGAAGGAAGAAAACAAGAGGGAAGAGAGGCATTCAACTGGAGTTCTCTGATCAAAGAGAGCCCAGACCCGAGATTACTGATGAGCTCGGGCTGAAGAGACGGTTCTGCTCTGCAAGCATGAGGACCGGAGCTTGAAGCCCAGTACACATGTAAGGCGCCAAGTTTAGCCATGTGCCTGTAGCCTTGGCACTGGGGGATGAAGGCAAGAGTATGGCTGGGGTTGCTGGCTGCCAGTCTACCTCCAGGTTCAGTGAGAGACCCTGTCTCCAGAGAATAGGTTGGAGACAGAGCAAGCCACCTGAAATCTTCTCAGGAGATGCTGGTCCAACTCAGACCTGGTGTGAAGACGGTGAGGGGAAAGGAAAAAACAGCAGAAACTCACTCTTCCAACATACTCAACTCTAAAGACACCATAAAATGTTCCCCAGGCAAATCACTGTGATAACCTCTTCCTGAAAAAGACCTTCCCCCCACACCTGGAACAGGAAGACCTAAACCATCAGAAGAACCAAACTCTTTTTTTTTTTTTTTAAAAAAAAGATTTATTTATTATTATACATAAGTACACTGTAGCTGTCTTCAGACGCACCAAAAGAGGACGTCGGATCTCATTAAAGGGTGGTTGAGAGCCACCATGTGGTTGCTGGGATTTGAACTCAGGACCTTTGGAAGAGCAGTCAGTTTCTTGCCCACTGAGCCATCTCTCCAGCTCCCCCCCCCCTTTTTTTAAAGAATAAGTACATAGAAGAACCAAACTCAAGCAAGTGTGGCGACTGGCAGTATGACTCTTCCTCTGCCTTCTGGACCAATAAAAGCAAAGGAAGACTGGTCCTCCAGAAAACACCACTGTAACTGTCTTTTGACTACTTTGTGGGTTCTTGTTTCTTCCACCCTTTCAACCTCCTAACACAAGATAAGAGAGAAAAAGGACAGAGAGGAAAGGAAGGAAATCCCTGAATAAAGTCAGGCAACATTATCATTAGACTACTCCCTGCTGATGAAGGACAAGCTTGTCCTATTCTCTGCAAGTACCTAGAAAAGTACAAAAGCTGACTGGGAAAAAGCAAACCTGCTTCAGTCTCAGCACGGCTGGAGTCATGTTATAATGTTGTCTAATTGTCTTTTTCTTTTCAGTCCTCCCTCCCTCCCTTGAGACCCTGTTGACTGACTGAGCTGGCTTGGTTATTCATCCATGCACTCATCCATCCACCCATCCATCATCCATCCATCCACCCATCTATCATCCATCCATCCATCCACCCATCCATCCACCCACCCATCCACCCATCCATCCATCCACCCATACATACATGCATCCATCTATACATACATACATGCATCCATCTATACATACATACATGCATCCATCTACCAAGGACACCAAACACCAAAGAGGCTTTGGGGTGGCTTACAGACATGGCTGCACAAATATAACACAAAACCCATTTAAACACACACAAATAGAGAAACAAAGGCATGATACCCACTCGTGGAGTGGACACGTACCTCCACTGACAGTGGCTTCCATGGATGGGGGGTAAAAGAGGAGCTCTTTGGACGAGGGTGTAACAGTGATTTTCTCTCCAGACCTGAAGGAGTGAGAAGAGTTCAGCTTGGCTGTTGGCTCTGTCCCCCGAAGACAGAACACTGGGCCCAAGCACTTACCGGGCCCAGTAGGAGAAGTCGTAGGAGAAGGGGCCCTGTAACTCATCCACCATCTCTTGCCCAGGAGGCCGGGCTCTGCCTTCTTCGCCCTCTTCTTTGCCGTTCTTCTCCCTCTCCTGCCTGCGAGTCTCGATCTCTGCCAGCTGCTGTTCCCTCCGCAGCTCCTGTGTGGACTTCAGAGGGCCCAAGACCAAGGCTGGCTCGCTGTCGATGGAAGACCTGGAGGAGACACAGGTAGGCTATGGGACATGGTGCTCATCCTGCATTAGATGGGACATTTCCACAACTGGGGAATCATAAGCAAAAGCCAGACACCTTACAACATCACAGTGGCACAATCTTTTGTTCTAGAAACACAAATTAGGAGGCTGGAGAGATGGCTCAATAGCTGGTTGATCTTCCCGAGAACCTAGGTTTGATTCTAGGACCTCTTCTGGCCTCTGCATACACATAGTACAGACATACATGCACCCAAAACACCCCACATAAGCTAAAATAAAAATGTAATAATCACAAATTATTTTAGCAAAAAGAACTAGGGCTGGGAATGTACCTGCTTAACATGTAAACATAAGGATCTGAGTCCCCAAACCCGCATCATCATCAAAGCCAGTTATGTGGCAGCATGCTTAGAATCCCAGTGCTGGGGAGGCAGAGACAGGTGGACCCCTCGGGCTCCCATCAGACGGCCTAACCTGAGCAGCAAGCTCCAGGCCAGTGAGAGACCCTGGCTTAGACGAAGTATATGGCTCCTGAGGAACAACACCTAAGACTAGCTGCTGACCTCTACACACATGCACCGGCACATACATGTGTGCACCTGCACATACATGTCTGCACACACACATATAAAACTAGAAAATTATAAAGATGGAACATCAGCTGCAACACAGCAGCAGATGCTAGCAGAAGGCCGGAACAGAAGACCCTACAACTTGATGGAAAGTTTCCAGCCTGCCCGTGGTGCCTGGATGCATGACCCAGTCCTCTGCCCTTTCACACCACCTTTTACGAATCTGAAGAAGCAGGGAGCTGGGCAGTGGTGACGCACACCTTTAATCCCAGCATTTGGGAGGCAGAGGCAGGAGGATTTCTGAGTTCGAGATCAGTCTGGTGCACAGATCAAGCTCAAGGACAGACAAGGCTATGCAGAGAAACCCTGTATCAGAAACAAAAAGGAAGGGAAGGACAGACTCTGCGAAGCTCTGTTGAGCTGGTGGGACCTGGAGAGGAGAGCACAACGACCAAGGAGCAGGAAAAGGGCGGCACTGCCATTTCTGAACAAAGGGAAGACTACAGGGCAGGTCGACTGACACGAGAGCCAGCAGCTGCGGTACAGCCTGCAGGGTCAGGGTCCCCCCAGAAGGGTCCAAGGGGTAATGTCCAGCCAGAAACACAGCTCATACAGTCTGTCAGCATAAGCCGGTGACAGGAAGACACCTCCACTGGACACTCAAAGCTATACAAGTTAATAATGAAGACACACACCAGCACACACCCTGGGGTCACTGTGGCCAGTGATGAACACTTAGCAAGCAGGAGGAAGCCAGGGCACCCGAGGGGCCTGCACCCCAGAGACTCAGCAATGGACCCTCCCCACACACAACCCTGTTCCCACCCAGCCAGCTCTGCAGTCAAAATGCTGCCAGCCTTCCCTGTCACAGGCTCGAAGGTCAGACTTTAACACAGTCACAGTCATAACTTATAGTTGTGTGTTTGCTTCAGTACCACAGGGTCAGTTACAGCCTACGAAACCCTGGGCTGCAACCCTGACAATGGTATTTTTCTGGGTGCGATGTCACGGGCTGGGCATTTCAGCTACAAACGATGCTAAGAGAGAAGGATCGATCACACAGCAAGTTCAAGGCCAGCTTGGACAACTTGACTGAAAATAAAAGTTAAGGACTGTGGGTGTGGCTTGGTGTAGAGTCTGCCTAGCATGTACAAGGTCCTGGGTTCAATCCCTAGGACCAATAAATAAACATTCCTCTGTGTTTGTGTGTGTTTGGGTACGTGTGTGGGGAACGTGTATACATGTACGTGTCTGTGTATGTGTTTATCTGTATGTGTGTCTGTATGTGCATATCTGTGGGTGTGTATGTGCACATGTATGTGTGTCTGGGTGGTCCCCTCAGCATCCATGACAGATGCTGGTTGGAGACAAAGCCAACTCAACCAGAGGAGGGGCGAGAGTTCCTCAGAGTTCCTCTGTGTGAGACAGCTATGCTGCCCAAAGAAAACTGGGGTGTCAGATACACCTCACCAGCATGGAATATCCCTCAGCAAGGCCTGGCTCCCAAGGACCTTCTCCAACCTTGAGCCATCGCTACTCAAGACCTCAAGAAAAGAGCTAAAGAAAATGAAGCAATTTTTTAAGTCACTAAAGCACTTGAATTACAGTAAACAAACCCTAGAAGACTTTTTTCCCTTAGCCAAAAAGAAAGAAAGAAAGAAAGAAAGAAAGAAAGAAAGAAAGAAAGAAAGAAAGAAAGAATTCAAACAGATTTAAGATGTAGACCCAGCTGTCAGGGAGCCCCTCCTCATGCAGCTGCTATGTTTACCCCACTGTGTCACCAGAGTGTAAGAGAGGGAGGCCGCTGGTATATACACTTAGAGCAACCCCCGCTCCCTGCCCATAGGACACTCGTCTTACTTGATAGTCACTGTGACATCCATCATTTTGTCAGTGATGATCGTTCCGAGAACATGGTGACGAATGGCTGTCAGCGTCAGGATACTGGGTGAAGACCTAGAAATCAAACAGAGACGCTGCTAGCAGCAGACTACACACACACACACACACACACACACACACACACACACACACACACACGGAGGAAACAGCCCATAGGCTGGAGTGGGTAAACCCAGGAGACCTCACAAGTACAATGTCCTAACTAGTTCTTTGTCACTTGACACAAACGGGAACCTCGGTTGAGGAAGTGCTCCCACTGGGCCGGCTGTGGGCAACCCTGTGGTTCATTTTCTTGACTGATGGTTGACCTGGGAGGGCCCCGCTCACATCCGGGCAGGTGGTCTGGCGTGAGTGAGGTCAGGCTGAGCAAGCCAAAGGGAGCGTGCCAGTCACCAGCACTCCGCCATGGCCTCGGCCACAGCTCCTCCAGGTTCCTCCTCCAGTTCCTGCCCTGGCTTCCTTCCCTTCATGATGGACTGGGACTGGAACATACAAGCCATATAAGCCGCCGTTTCCTTCCAAAGTTGGTTTGGTCATAGTGTTTATCACCGCAATAGAAACCTAAAGAAGACATCCACCAAAGATGCCAAACCTCCGGGCCCTCACTGACAGGAAGGAACTCTGGCTCAGGCCACCATGTTTACATTTTTAGAAGTGTGGATGGGATCTACTGAGAATAAGGGTGTGATATTTTAAGAACAGAATTAGTTCAAAGACAGTTTTTTTACAGCAAGGCCCTCCCATCTGAGTTTCCAGAACTCTATTATCATTATAGTTGTGATTTTCACCGGGAGCGTGGAACCCATCCAATGGAACACACGTGAGGTCAGAGGACAGCCTGTGAGTCCATTTTCTCCTTTCACCTTGACACGGATTCCCGGTTTTGAACTCTGGTCTCCAGGCTGGCTCAGCAAACACCTTTACTCAGGGAGCCCTCTGGCCGGCCCGTGAGTTGCAGAATCCTGAGGAAGGAGAGTCTGCCTCCATTTCCTCACTGACATCTTAGGATATCAGAAAACCTGTATTGAGAATTTCACTCAAATGCCTAATCTTACCTCTTTCAAAAGAAAACAAACGACACCCAACAGAAATATATCCGCGTGCTCAGAAACAAATGAAGAGACAAAACAGGAAAGCGCTCGCCCACCCGAGGCACTCTGTCCCCAAGCTTACGTGTCATAGGTGTAGAAGGCTTGCTCAAACCGGTGGCAGGAGCGAGGAGTCACTTTGTACACACCTACAGAGAGAAAACCAAGTGTCACTGTCTGAGCCTAGAAGGCACTTCCAGCGCGCGTGCTCACTCGGGAGGCAGCAGGCCTCATCCTGAAAGCTTATCACAGACCTGAGGTAATGGGATAAGCTGCTCTCCTGTGCCACAGGCCCTTCCTTCACACCCACTCACGAATGCTCTACCATTGTCAGGAATTCAATGACTTCCCGAGGCTGCACCTGTTCAGACGCAGCTAACGTGCAAAACGGCCACACACAGAGAATGTGCTACGTACACACAATGGAATATAACTCAGCGACGAAAAAGATCAAAGCGCTGTTATCCTACAACGTAGCTCAACTCCAAAACTATGCTATGTGTAAGAAGCCAAAGGCTGGGATCAGGCCGAGGCACAAAACATAACTAAGCTGCAGCCAGGGCTGGGTGGCCATGACTGGACAACCTGGTCAGCTTGCTGGCAGTCATGTGTCACACATCTTAAGTGGATGAACACTGTTGTTTGTGTGGTTCTGGGGATAAGCCCAGGCTCTGAGAGCACGCTGGGTTAGTGCTCCACCACTGAGCCCCTAAGCAGGTGAGCTTCACGCTGTGTAAACTCTATCTTGATAGAGCTAGAGAGGCCACGGAGGACGGGAGGCAAGACAGGACATCACATCGCTGCAAAGATAGACCATTGACAGCAATGTCACTAACATCTCTGAGGGTGAAGGGACCCGGGATCTCCGACCCTCAGGCCCAGGCCGGCGCCACACTCCCGCCTCCCAGGCTCACCAGGCTTGGACAGGCAGAAGCGGTTGACTCCCCTGGAGAGATTGTAAATCCCCACATTTTCAGGGCCATTTCCGTCCTGATGAAATTCCTGTAGGGCCAAAGGCAACATGGTGACTTATAGGGAAAGACAGTGATTAAGAATATTTCAGTGGGGGGTTGGAGAGATGGCTTAGCAGTTAAGAGCACCGATTGTTCTTCCAAAGGTCCTGAGTTCAAATCCCAGCAACCACATGGTGGCTCACAACCATCTGTAACGAGATCTGACACCCTCTTCTGGAGTGTCGGACAGCTACAGTGTATTTACATATAATAAATAAATAAATATTTAAAAAAAAAAAAAAAACTAGTTTTAAGAATATTTCAGTGGGGCTGCTCAGAAGAGCATTGGCTGCTCTTCCAGAAATCCTAAGTTCAATTCCAACATGGTGGCTCACAACCATCTATAATGAGAACCGATGCTCTCAAATACATACAGACACAGCAACTCCTATATTTAAAAAAAAAAAAAAAAGATTTCTGTTTCTGACCTAGCCATCATTTGGGCCCATTATTCATATAAACTATTGGGTGGCACAGGAAAACTGCAAACCTTCAAAAACGTATGACTGAAATGTGCTTTTGCACTCAGTCAGCTCCTGTGGACATAGTGGCTGCTCTGGGACAGACTCAGGTCAGGGCCCTTGGGGAGAGTAGAGTGACCTTTTAATTTGGGAAATCAGTGGTTTCAGATAGGATGTAAAGCAAAGAAGCCAAGCCAGTGAGCAGAGTAGCCGCCTGCCACAGAGAAGCGTTCCAGAGCAGAGTGGCCAGCCACCACAGGGAAGCATTCTAGAGTGGAGTGGCCACCTGCCACAGAGAAGTGTTCCGGAGCTCTGGGGCCCTAACCTTGGGGCCCCGTCCCGGGAGGAAACAGTAGCCAAGGCCTCAGTGGTGAGAGAAGGCTCAGCTCCCTGGGCAGAGGGATACACATGTGAAAGGCCAGTCACAGCAGTGACAAGCAGCTTGGCTAGGACTGAGAGGCAAGAGCCGCTGGGGCCCAGGGGACCAGTGGACAGGGAGGTAAGGCAGCCTTCCTTACACAGTTCAGACTTAATCTAGAGATAGCAGAAATCTCCTACCGGGCTTAGGGAGGAGTGTCTGTTAGCTTACTCTTGGCTGTACGGCAGCCCATCCCTGGAGTAAATGGGAACTTCAGGGTTTGTAGCAGCTGAGGCAGTAGCCTGGCCTTGGAGACACCTGCTCAGGTACTACCAGGGTCACAAGCAGTCACACTGGTGCCACCTGCCCAGCTCTCTGCTGGGATCCAACAATGACATCTGCTCCTGCCCCTAAGGAAACTACAGAGGTATCCTTCCCTGAAACCCTCGTGCCTGCGGCCAAGCAGACAGGCACTGGCCTGCGCTCCACTGACTCGGGAGGGAAACAGGATGACAGAGTGTGAGGCCAGCCTGGGAAACGCAGCAAAACTCAGCCGCAAAACCAGGAAGAAAGAAGGTGGGAGGGGGGCTGAGCGGTTAAGAGCACTGGCTGATCTTCCAGAGAACCTGGTTACAATTCCTCCATGGAGACTCACGGCCATTTGTTAACTCCAGCCCTAGGGGATCTATGCCCACATCTTGCTTCCGCAAACACTGCACACAGGTAATACAGACATACAGAGGCACAAGACCCACCTACACAAAAGAAAATAACAATAGTCTAGGCCAGCTGCGGTACTGCCCTCATTAATCCCAGCACTTGGGAGGGCAAGGCATTTGGATCTGCTAAGTTTTGGGGCCAGCCTGGTCTACATGGTGAGTTCCAGGACAATCAGGGCTACATAATAGAGAAAGCTGACCTCAAAAACAAACAAACAAAACAAAAAACAAAAGATAATAATAATGGTAACTTTAAAAATGGTTTAAGGACCAGGCATACAACTTAGCAGCAACTGTTTGCCCAGGATGTCTGAAACCCTGGGTTTAGTGCACAGAACTGCAAAATGAAAATAAAAGCAAAACAAGAGAAGTAGCGAGTGAGTGCGCTCTGCCCTCAGGAAGCAACCTAGAGAACTCAGCTGCACTAATAAACAGTGTACTGGGCACACCACGGAAATGCTACACACAGCACAGATTGCTGGCCTCCCCACAGCCTGAGAAGTGGGCACTGTGACCCTAATGCTGCAGGAAAACACAACGGAGCTTCTTTTTTTTTTTTTTCGAGACAGGGTTTCTCTGTACAGCCTTGGCTGTCCTGGAACTCACTTTGTAGACCAGGCTGGCCTCGAACTCAGAAATCTGCCTGCCTCTGCCTCCCAAGTACTGGGATTAAAGGCATGCGCCACCACGTCCGGCTCAACGGAGTTTCTTAAGGAGCGCGGCGTGTACAAGGCACAGCATCTCACCGCACCGCACCGCACCGCACCGCACCGCACCGCGCTGCCCAGCTGCCCACGGGCTGAGGAGGGCCTGTTACACTGCAGGCTGAGGATGCCTACCCTGGTTCGTGGGAACCCAGGGTACAAAAGAGAACTTGGCTGCACATACCAGAGTGATGGCGTGTGAGAGCGCGCAGCGCAGCATGTAGCCGGTCTGCCTGAACTCCACCGCAGACACGTCGTCCTCCAGCACTTCCACTTCCAGACTCTTGTTCCTCCAGCACCAGTCCTCGTGCATGATGCTTACTGCGAAGCCAACACATGGGGCTGGGGCCTCATGGCACCGGGAAACTGGGGGCCTGCAGCACCGAGCAACTGGGGGCCTACAGCACTGAGCAACTGGGGGCCTGCTGGCTAGCTGCAGAAGTGTACACATATGCTAAACACAGACTTGTGTACTGGTAATCCCAGCCTCCGTTGAAGGCTGAGGTACAAGGATTAAGAGTTCAAAGCCAGCCTGGGCTGTACAGTAATACCCTGTCTAAAAAGAAAATACACTTTACATAAAAATACCTAAGAAGGAAGCAATGTTCAGGACAGGTCGCTGCCAAAGAAAAACTGACACCAGTGCCACTGTCACCACAAATAAGGAAATCCGTCTAAGCTGAAGATGCCAGGTTACAAGATATTCATGGGCTGCTAGATTTTTTGTAAATTGTCTGACTTTTGTTATTGTTTTGGCAGACCACGAACTCCTTGACTCAAAAGACTCTCCCTCCTCAGCCCACCCAGCACCCGGCATCCAGTCAGCTTTGCGGGTCTGGGCTTCTGGACTCTGCCAGAGAACTGTGGGCAGCACACAGTCACACGTGCTCATGGGCACGTCAGGACTCCGTGAAACTATAAACACAGGCAGCCAGCGCTCTGAACGGAGTCTGCCAGCTCTTTCTGAGACAGAAAAACACAAGCCCTCATGAGAGGAGTCCACCTCACTAGGTAGAAGTCTAGTCCCTGCCACCAGCTGCCAGCTGTTCTTCATAAAGGAGGCAAGAGCTGGCTTACCGAGGGCAGGAAGGGCACCAGCGTGGGGCACTGCCCTGCAGACCAGGCCCTGTGCTCTGCCTCTTAGTCTCTCCTTGAGAAAGGCTACTGTACCGTTTTACGGGTAACGGTCAGGGGAGGAGAAAGAATGACTTGTCAAGGTCACTCTAGCTAGACCTCAGTGGCTGGCGTGAGAACAGAACTATAGTGCTCTTTCTGGCATTTAGAAATAAAACAGCTTATGCCAGGGCTCCCACCCAGAGCAGATGCAGAGCCGGACCTTTATGACAAAGGGAGCTAACTTGGCAGGTCAAGGTCCTGGGACAGAGTTCCCTAGGGAAGGCCCACAGTAAGCACACAGGGGGAGCAGGCTTGGGAGAGCTCCTGAGAGTATCACACCCCGTCTTACTTTTGTATTTCCCAGGCAGAACTTTGTCAAAGGTGAAAGTCATGGAGTTGACTTTGCCAGAGAGCTGGAGACTGCGCTTCTCACCCTGGCGGCTCAGGGACTGCAGGGTCACCAACAGGTCACCGCAGGTGTCTGTAGAGGAGAGACCGGAGGACCTCACTTGACTGCCATCGCAAACCCTACAAGCCTCTAAGTGCTTAGCCCGAGCGTCAAGCCCTGGAGGCTCCCCTGCTTCCTCAGCTCTGTACAGTGAGTGACCAGCACCCTGAGGCTTTGGTCAGCAGCAATGACACCCTGGCAGGGAGTCAGGCCCTCCTCTACACCTCTGCTGAGCCCCTGCAGACCTTCTACCAAGACAGGATGGGACAGACCACCTTTCCCTCCACCCCACTCAGAACCGCCTGTCCCAGCTCCTCCCACTGCCCGCTCTGAGCTAGAGGCTCTCACTTGCGGTTGACACCTTACCCAGACAGGAGACTTTTCCGGAAACCGATGCCAAAAACTGCACGAAGGCCACATCCATCACAGGCCTGTTGGTCACAGTGAGAGGGAATGTCTGTGGCTTTAGCATCAGCCCGGCTCTGGTCTCAGCCTCGGGCACCAGCACCTGTGAGCACACGAGACGCTGGGGCAGGGCTTCTCGGCCTTTCTAATGCCGTGACCTTTAACACAGTCCCTCACGGTGTGGCGACCCCAACCGTAACTCACTCTCGTTGCTACCTCTGTAATTCTGCTGCTGTTATGAATCATAACGCAAGTATCTGCGTTTTCCAATGGTCTTAGGTGACTCCTGTGAGAGGGTCATTCAACCCCAAAGAGGTCACGGCCCACAGGTTGAGAACTGCTACACTACAGGTTGCAGGGAACAGCTCTCCCATGACCTAGGAGATACTAGAGGCTTCATCTGAACCTCAAGCTAAGCAGACAGTGAAGGGTGAAGGCTGGCTTCCAGCCCAGCTGTGTAATCACAGCACACCTAAGAAGTAATATTTTTATAGCAACACCGTCCTAGCCGGGCACGGCAGCACCAGCCTGCAATCCACACTCAGGAGGCTGAGGCACAAGGAACACCCAAGGGCCGAGTCAGCCTGGGCTGAGTGAAACCAAGTCTCAAGAAGAGGCTGTGTCTGATGTCCCCCAGAGGCGCCTGCAGAATTAGCTCGCTCTTTTCCCATGTACTTTTCTTTTTCTTTTCCTTTTTTAAGGTTTTATTTATTTTATGTATATGAGTACACTATCACTCTCTTCAGACACATCAGAGGAGGGCATCGGATCCCATTACAGATGGTTGTGAGCCACCACGAGGTTGCTAGGGATTGAACTCAAGACCTCTGGAAGAGCAGTCAGTGCTCTTAACCGCTGAGCCATCTCTCCAGCCTGTACTTGTTTTCTTGTGTTGCTTTAAGACAGAGGCCATGTGGTCCAGGCTAGCCTGAAATTCGCAGTCCTGTTCCAACCTCCCTGGTGCTGGGCTGCAGGTGTGTGTCATCACACTTGGCTCCCTTTTCTGTGTGTGCCTTCCTTTCCCAAGCTCGGAAAAGCATGTGGGAGGGACAGACGTCCCCTATTTTACTCGCAGTAAGGAACTGCCCAACTCCAACATCTGTCGGGATCTCTGAAGGATGCCACTGTGGCTACCTTCAGACAAGCTGTGCCGGTGACTAATAACGGCAGCTGTCATCATGGCCCAACTCCACTTGTCCCTACAGAAGGAAGGGCTCAGTCTAGAAGACCCAAGCTTAGGGGTCACTCCTAGGTCTCCCTCCCTAGAGCTGGGAGCAGGGCTGATCTGATTGGCAAGCCCTGTCAGCTACAGAGACATGGTCTTTCCCCAGAGGACAAGGCCACTGCACCGGAAGGTGAACAGAGCAAACCTCTGGCTGTGCTGTCGCTCAGCACAGCTGCGCTCAGGCCGACTCCCTTGTGGGGAAACTCCAGGCCAGGGGCTGCCCTGTTTCTCTGCCTGGTTGGGCTGGCTCCCTGGGCCTGTTAGCTGTCCTGGAGTGAGGGTGGGGAAGCTCCTCCCTGGCCTTCAAGCTTGAAGAGCTGGCTTTGCTCTGTTCTTGGCCTCATGGACATCCTAGAGCAGCCAGAGCCCAGGGAGGAACAAGAGCTCACTCCCAACCCTGCACACACACCCAGTGAGAAAGAGCCGGCCTCTGTTCACAGCCCCCACAGGCTGTGAGATCGGCTGGACATCAGGAGGAAGGAAATGAAAGGCTCTTAACACTCTGGAAAACCCTTGCTCTTTCAGTTTGGGAGCCGGTGGGCGTGTGAGTGTGTGGAGACCAGAGACCACCTTAGGTGGTGTTTGCTCAGACGCTATCTAGCTTGTTCAAAATTAGATGGAATCTCTCACTGGCCTGTAGTAAGCAAGTCTGGCCGGCCAGTGAGCCCAGGGATCAGCCTGTCTCTGCCTGCCCAGCCTGGAATGACGAGCTCCTGCCAGCGCATCTGGCTTTTCATCTGGACTCTGGGGATGAGAGAGCCTCGTCAGCAGTCATCCTATTGCCCGAGCCACTTCCCAGCCTCCGACACCATAAACCACACCCATCTGGTACCTGGACTTTGTAGACCCCTGGTTTTGCTTTAAAGCAAAATGATCCATGGGCATCGCTGTCCACAGTGAGCAAAGCCTTGTCCTTGTCTTGGGAGGACAGGACCACTCTGTATTTACTCATCTGCTTGATGGTGTCGGGGGAGCGGACGATGGAAATCTGACCACAGATGCTGAACCTGCAGGGAGAAGCCGGTCATTCCAGCAAGACTCACATGCAGCAGGGCAGGCTCCCAGCACCCGAGACAAGCGCCCTCTGAACCCACTACAGACTCTGTGACATTCACTTTCGAGGGCCACCTGCCCAAGTCTGCCCTAGGCCCAGGGCAGAGCTGTGGACGAACTGGGTAGCATGAGCCCCCATCCCCACTGCTGCAGAAACGATGCAGGAAAAAATGCTTCAGATAACCCAATCACTACAGCAACCTGGGCTACCTCTCAAGAGAAGAGTGGTCAGCTGTCTGCAAAACAGTGCCACTAACAGACCATAAGACTACCAAAGGGTCTTCCTTGTTTACAGTTAGGTGCTCTGTGCTCTAAGAATGCAAAGTTGAAACTGAACTCCTCAGAAGTCGAGAGCCACAAATGCCTCTCACGGAGGCGGAAGGACCCTGCAGACGGGAGTGATTCCGGCTTCCGGGTGAGTAGTCCCTCTGAGAAACACAGAGCAGGCCCTACCGCTGCAGACACAGCGATACTGAAGAACTTTCTGACAGTCATGGACCAGACTAACTACTGACCAGAAATGCCTCCTAGCACACCCTACATCCCCCACCATCAGCGCACTCCACAAAGCCCTCAGGGTCACATGAGGAAAGTATTCGCAGGGAGGGCTAACTTTAAAGATCTTTTTCTAACATAGATGGACAGATAAACAGATAGACAGACAGACAGACAGACATTTCTTTATTGTGCTTGTACATATGTGGAAGCCTAGGACAACCTGTCTGAGTCTGTTCTCATCTTCCAGCCCGTAACCGCCCCAGGTATCAAATTCAAGTCACCAGGCCTGGCAGACAGCACACTTACCATCTCTTGTCCTTCTCTTTCTACTTTAACAAACCCCTTTGAACTTGAAAGCAAGAGAAAACAATTTTGTGTCCGACACATAAAGTTCACCATTCATCTTTCCAAAAGGAAGCCATCGAGACTCTTGACAGCTGTCTCAATGTGAATCCTGGGCAGAAATTTTCAGACCAAAGCTCATTTTCTTCTCCACTACTGCTAAGAGGAGCGGGGACATACCCATGGGCTGGTGAGTTTTATGTCAGCTTGACACATGCTGGGGTCATTTGAGAAGAGGGAACCTCAGCTGAAAATGGCCTGTAGGCAAGCCTGTGGTTCATTCTCTTGACTGACTGATGCAGGAGAGCCCAGCTCACTGAGCTGAGGGCAGAGCCACCATCAAAGTCCTGGGCTGTGTAAGAAGAGGCTGAGCAAGCCAGTCAGCAGCCTTCCATGGCCTCTGCTTCAGCCTTTGCCTCCACATCCCTGCCCTGCCTTCGCTCAGTGATGGACTGTGATATGATGCATGTGTTAGCCAAATAAACCCGTTCCTCCCCAACTTGCTTTTGGTCACGGGGTTCCGTCACAGCAACAGAAACCCTACCTGGACAGCACACTTACCCTGTAGCAATGAGGTCAGCCAGCTGTGGGGTGTTGGGTGCAATTTTGATGGTGACCATCTCGAAGTAGAGGTGCTCCTTCTGAGCGTGGATGGTGTATGTCCCCGTCGTTATGTTCTCTAGGCGGAAGGAGCCGTCAGCCTTCGTTTTGACTGTGAAACCAAAGCACGTGAGCAAAAGATGAGCTGCAAAAGCTTGCACCGGATAGGTACGTGAGGACTCAGCGGGATGTGAGGCCAATGAGCTTGTCCCTTGTGTCTACATCTTTCCATGATGCGAAACAAGCCCTTTGAGCAGACTCAGGACCACGGTGCCTGCCCACCTTTAATCTGGTTGTTCAGGGTGACCACAGCCTCCGGGACACCTTCTCCGTCAGGTCCATTCAAGACTCTCCCAGTGACAGAGAAGCCCATGACGTGGAACACAGGCTGCAAAAGTGAAGAGCAGACTTTCACATGACTGTGCCACCAAGGCCCCCTCCTGCACAGCACCATGGCTCCACGTGTTGGCGCCAGGCTTCCCTCTCAGCCCATTTCCACCAGCCCTTCTCCCTCTCACTGCTGCATTTCCCCAGCATGCATGATCAGAGTTGAATAAAAGCAGCCTGTGGACTCACCTCCCAACTCACACAGGTTCCTGCCTCTGGCTAGTGGGTCTCTCTGGCAACCCCGACCTGACTCCAGCGTCCCCTGGGACCCCTGACCCATCACCCCCAACATTATCTGGGACCATGGCTTTTCCTTCACTCTCAGCATGTCCCTTCAAGCATAACTTGAAACCCCCAACCTACTCCACCAATATCGCCTAAGACCACAGGCCTGCCCTTCCCTTTCAAAGTCTGAGAACCCGTGCCGATCAGGCAGGACCCTGGCCAAGACAGGTTCTTTCCAGCCCGCCCTTCCTCACAAGCCTGGTGCCCTGTCTGAGGGTGTCCTGTATGCTCAGAGCACCAAGCCTAGGCTCTCCCAGGAGGCACGGAGCTCCAATCCCCCTGAGCTCTGGCTCCTCAACTGAAACCCCACTAACTTAATTTCATATCTTCATCAAACTCCTCAGGGTCTGAAATGCCTGTTTGATTCCCTATACCTTATCCCTGTCTCATTAAAAATGCAGACTCTGCAGGCTCACGGAAGCCTGTCCTGCCTTAGCTACTTGCTACACAGCAGGCACTCAGTGCCTCCTTAGTGAACAAAGGCAGACACTATGAAAGAGAGCTTCAAAGTGGTAAAATGTTAGCTCGGCATAAAAACACATTCACACTCTTATAATACAAGCAAGAGGTGCGACTGTGCAGGGCATGCTGACACACACCTGTGATCTCAGCACTCAGGAGACACACACCTGTGACCTCATATACCTGTGATCTCAGCATTCAGGAGGCACACACCTGTGATCTCAGCACTCAGGAGACACACACCTGTGACCTCACAC